>NC_092521.1:72637004-72950397 GCF_037038585.1 Patagioenas fasciata | reverse complement strand
TCTTGGCATGGCTATGGCTCATGCCTTTACCTCCTTTGGAGTCTGTACCAAACTGCTGCTCGTTTGGCTGGAGGGGGTCAAGTGCCTCCACCACACCTTTGCACAGGTAGTTGTGAGCCACACAGGGAGGTATTTGATTGTTCAATTTTTAGTGTTTCTTGAATGCGATATGTAAAAGTTTAATGTCACCAGTGAACACAGCTAGTAACATTTGAAATAGTCTTATTTTTAAATAATAAGGTTGACTCTAGCAGTGCCAGTGAAATGAAAGAGTGTTTGTAATAGTCTATGATTTCTTCACTCCATTTTCTGAAGTCTCTCCCTCAAGTGTTATTTTGTCAGGAAAGATTCTCTGTCTCTATTTTCATTTTAAACATTTCCTTTCGTTATCAAATTGAGTTCACTCACTTAAAGCACAGAAACTATACACTGTAATATCTGAATAAATTTTCAACTTTAAATATCAAGCATGAAAGATGGATATTTTTTTAAAAGCTCACCGAGACTGTATACAATGAATTTAATAAATACCTTGTAGAAAATGATAATATATCTGTGAGAAAAAAAAAAAAAACAAAAGAGGTTAAATTTTCTAAGCTATTCACTGTAAAATATTGTAACTTTTCTCTCAAAAAGACCAGAGTTATTTGGTCTTTTTGTTCTTTTTTGGTACTGAAGTATGTCTTCCATTAGATTTCTTGGCTAAGTGTGGAAAGCATTCAATTGCTGAGAATTTTGACAGTGGAAAATCCACTACACAAACACCATGCTAGATAAAGTGACGATATTGTATACATTGGGATTCATTCTTAAATATTCATCTTCTAGCAAGTTTTGAAACTACTGGATGCAACTGGGGCTTGGAAATGTCAATTTCCTCTAAATACTAAACTGATTGTTGTATAGTGAATGCTTACTAATGAGTAAGAACAATCCCTCAAGGCTTTTCTTCAGAGGGTTATTGCCATAGAATTATGAGAATCACATATTCAATCCTACAACTTGTTAATCATCCACTTAAACACAAGACTATGAAAGAGTAATGATGTGCAACTTTCCATCAATCAATTTTTATGCACTTATGTCATATCTTTATTCTGAAGAGAGAAGGTGGTCACTTTGTCTTTGAGATGCAGGCTAACACAATCTCCAGTTTTCTGTCAAACTAATTATTTACAATTCCACTTCAAATATCAGAAAATTGGTCAATTTAGCATTTGAATTAAACCTCAGTGTATATAAACACATTTTTCTACACTTCAACTAATGTTATGTTCCTGGTTCTTTTGATTTCATATAATATCAAATTTTTATGTTGGTACTGGGCAGGAGCATCCAGGAGTATATGACAAGCCATGAAATGAGTTTAACTGGTAATTTTAAAGCCTTGCCTGCTCATCATGCCACATCAATGTGAATTTTTACTATGGTGAGCATGAGAAGTGAGAAGAAGGAAAAGGTCAAGTCACACTAAACACTGGGAGTTCAGAGCCACAATAATTCTTTCAAAAAACCCTGTAGAAGAGAGAGCTACAGTGCACAAACCTGCACTGTATGCAGCTGTACAGCTGGTGTGCAGCTGTTCAGTCTGAATCCAGTCATATTTTTTATTTATTCACAACTGTTAACTTTTGTTCATACTGATTTTAGAAATCCATACTGTAGTAAGATTAATCCAGTCCAGTTACCCCATTAAATTGCATAAAAGTTAAAGAACAGGAAGCTGAGACATTTTTCTTCTGCCGGTGATTAATATTTTAAATCTCACTGAAGTAGAGCATCATAAAATCACTAATGATCTTAAGCAATTAATGACCAATTAACTGCTAACAATAACCTTCTAACATTGAGCTACTGGGAAAATTCTTTGACAGCAGTCGTAACTAATTTTCAGTACTCCTCAGCATTTAGAGATGAAGAGCACAATGTGTATTTGGAAGTCAGCAACTGGAGGGTCTGGGGGGACATTCCTTAAAAGAGCAGTTTGGACTGCTGTATTTTTTCCTAGGGAAATTGTTCTGTCAAATGGTGGCAAAAAGTGGTGTAACTAGTCAGTGAATCTGATGACTTAAGAAAGTTATACTTTCTGAAACTTAAGAGGAAGTCTCACCTCTAGGGTTCTTATAACTTCTAAGTCAAAAAATGCTGACTTTATAGCATCATTTGTTAAGAAAATACATTAAAGACTACCCACAGAAGCTATATTGAAGTATAACGGATCAGTTCCCAAATGACAATAATAAAAATGTAAATAAAGGATGTTAATGGTCCTTAAAACACATCTGAATGTTTAGAGTAGGAACAACAGCATGCTCAAATTTATTATTTTAAATGCCATCACTGAAGAGAGGAAAATATCAAATGAGATATGAACATAGAAAATAAATTTTTACAAGGGAAATAATGGACCTATGGGAGGTTGCTTATGACATGGATAGTTCTGTGTGTTTGTATAACAGTTAGTAGGAATTACATATAATGAAAGAACCTGAAAGAGATTTATTTATGGAAAAGTCAAAAGGAGACTGGTCAGTGGATAGTTTTCCTATAAAGGATCCATGTGTGTATTTGTGTACATATGCAGACCTTTGTAGTTATATATTAAAATATATATTTTATTGATAAAAATATGTAAGTATTTTAAGAATATATTTTTTAAAGTTGTAACAAGCCCAAAGGCCTGGTCTCCCAGCCCTGCTCTGCTCATCTCCACTCATTCCACCTTTATTTGGGCTTGGATTTGTCCCACAGCTTATTTGTCTGAGCATTTTCAGTGCTGCTCTAAAACTTAAAATGAAGTACGCACACGCCTTAAGTAGTCTGATGCCTACAACATAATTGTCTTTCCTGTGAAATGCACAGTTCTATAGAGAAAACAGTCACAATGCAAAAACATAATTACAAGCACTTTCTGGGATAATTAGGGCAAAATACTACAAGCTAGCATCTGAAATATTCCATAAAAATCCAATTTGTTATTTTCCTTATATTTCAACTAACACTTTAAGTGAAGTGAGTGTGTATAAAATTATCCAGGATGATTTTGCCCTTAAATACAGTATAATTTTACGCTTTAAAAAAATTAGAAAGATTATTTCTGTCTGCGGTCATCAAAGTAGTTTAAAGCTATTATGTCTAAAAGGTATTTAACATAGGGGTCTTTTTTAACACAAATTTAGTATAACTGTCTTTAAAACTGACTTTTTAGAGTGAACCAAAAACATTTCTTGAGCAACTTTAATATTAAGTAAAATATAAAGCAACAACTTTATTAGAGCAATATACAATCAAGACAGGAGGAAGGACTGAAAATGTCACGATAATTCTTCATTTACGAGTGTTAGGGTTTTTCCTAACAATGATGACATGCTTTGAAATGTTTATAATCTGTGGATAAACAGTTTCTCTCAGCTGGGAAGCATACACAGGATGAATACTGTCTTTTTATTGAAATCAGGTTATATTTTCAGTTGTTTTTTACAGGAGACACATGGCACTTCCTGTGTTAATTAAACTTTATCTTCTGCAAGCAAGTTCATATGCAGAAGGTACTCCAAAACTTCTCAGAATTTATTATTAAACATTTTGACAAATTTTCTTTTATCAAGATGATACTTACATTGCAGATATAAACCCTGCAGTAAAGATGTTTTAATTTATTACATTCTAATTTTCACTAATGGAAGCTGAACATTTTTTATAAAGTTTCTCTTCTTCATTTTCATTTCTCCTGTGATTTTTTTGAATCTCAATTCAGCAGAATGTTTTGCTCTATTTGCATGTAGATTTGGACTACCACATGCTATGTTTATTTGTTATTTTATTTTATTTTATTTTATTTTATTTTATTTTATTTTATTTACTTTTTACAGGTGTCTGAAACAATAATCCTTACAAATATATATGTAGAACTTGGGAAATGAACATGGATGGTTCATCACGCCTAGGAAGCCTTACTTGCTCTTTTCGCGTCATTCTGTTAAGTTCAACAGAAGTCTTCAGTGAAGCAGACAAACTCATTGCAAAACACAGCCTACTGTCTTTATCAAGAGTACTCAGGCAGAACAGTTTGAATGGAGGAGAACTTCACAACATTATTGTACTAGGGACAATAGCCCCTAGTCTAATAGTTACTTTGCACCATTTTGTTTTGCTAGAACTAGAAATAATACCCTATGGGATAGTGTCTGCTATATAATTTAGGCAGTGAAGGAACACACAAAGGTGTTCAGTTTCTGGTGTTGTTGTCTAGTGAAGGAAGAAAAATAAGCTTCTCCTGCTTTCTAGTGGGAGTGGGGACCAAGCATGAGACAGCGTGTGGTCTCTGCAACAGCCACCTTAAGGTTACACCGGTACAATTATCCAGGAGGAAATTGGGGAATATCCAGATAATCTCTAAAACCATTTCCTGCCTTGTAGGCTGTTTTTGCAGGCAGCACAAGATGATGTTCTAGTCCTCAATCTGGGTTCATTCATTTTCGGTTTTTCACTGATTTTGCTCCATATGGTCTGTTTTCTAAGCATTGCAGAAAAACTTCCCTATAATACTCCACAAGGTTCATTAACTGGAAACCATAAGGTTAGGTTTCTTACTAAATCTATTGCCATTGCTACTTTCAGTGTTCCATTATTGTTTATTGCTGTAGTGGAATTTTTTTCACAAGTTTTCAGCCAGGAGAACAACTATATTTCCAATTATTTACTGATTAAGGGAAATTCTTTCCAAAATAGGGCAGCTGCAAGGCTAAGTCGTTTAGAAAAGTCTCTGTGAAAATCTCTGGATCAATAACATAGGCACATCCTTAAAGAAACATTTCTCTTTGCTGATTTTCTGTTTATAACAACAAGAGATGCAGGACTTTCTCAAATTCAAAGGTGGTTTCATTTTTCATTTTGGAATTTTGGAATATCAAAATTTAGATATCAACTAAAAGTTAATTATTATTTTTTCAGCAAATTTAAAATACAATTCTTCAGACTATTTTATGTCTTAAATAATTAAAGAACATTGTGGTTTAACCCTCGATGGCCACTAAACACCACACAGCTGCTTATTTACTCCTCCCTGGTGGGATGGAGGAGATACTTGGAAGATTACTCTTAATTGGAATTTAGAGTAATTACAGATTAATTGGAAGAAAACTGATGGATTGAGATAAAGACAGTTTCAGAGATAAAGTAAAAGCCGCACACACAAGGAAAACAAAACAAGGAATTCATTCACTGCTTCTCATTGCCAGGCAGGTGTTCAGCCATCTCCAGGAAAGCCGGGCTCCATCAGTGATTACTTGGGAAGACAAATGCCATCAATCTGAATGTCTCCCCTTACTTCTTCTTCCCCCAGCTTTGCATGTTGGAGTATGACAACATATGGCATGGAACATCCTTTGGTCTGCTAGGGTCAGCTGTCCCAGCTGCATCTCCTCCCACCTCCTTGTGCACCCCCAGCCTATTCGCTGGTGGGGTGGTGAGAAGCAGAAAAGACCTTGACTCTGTGTAAGCACTGCTTAGCAATAATTAGAACATCCTTGTATTATCAACACTGTTTCCAGCACAAAACCAAAACATAGCCACATACTAGCTGCTATGAAGAAAATTAAATCTATCTCCACAAAAAACAGTACTATAATTTTGAAGTGTACCTTTCTTTGATCCTGTCCACCTTTCTGGTACATTGTAGCATAACTGTGAAAAAAAAAAAAAAAAGTTTGACTGAAATTTTTATTAATTGTCTCTGTCAGAAATAAAATTCTAAAGTATAAAATAACAAACTACATGATCTGAAAAGCTCTCAGCTCTGAAACAAACAAGAAAATGAAATACAAGATAAACAGTTTATTAAAGGTCGTATTTAAGCATAAACATTGTAATTGTAAATGCTGTTTCTATAGCTCATTCAGAGCAGTGAAGTGACAAGAGCTAACTCATTAAGCTTTAATGCAAACTCTTACTCATTGGGCTGCACCTCTAAAACTGCTTCAAAATTGTGCATGCTATGTAGCTATGATTTGGCACTAACACACAATGAAGATGTAATACTTCAGTCATCTACTCAAATGACTAGGCAAAGTAGTTGTAAAAGTACTGATCAAGTAGTGTGGAAACATACTTCATTTCAGTGGAAGTTTTCTTGCCTGCCAGTTCAAGCCACTGACAGCTCTTTGGACCATCTCTCAGCTTTAAACTAGGCTGGATCAATATGAAATACAGAACCTAGCTCTATCAAGTACCTATCTGACATACATTCATCTTAAAGTAGCTGATTCCTTTAAAACTGCAAATAGGAAAGCCAATAATAAAATCTTTAAGATAAATCTTTCAAAACTCTGTAAGATTCCAATGCCTCATTATCAGTGGAATGAGCAGTTTTGGAGGAACAGGTCTGTGTATGCTACAACCCTTGTCACAGAACTGTACCAAGGTGCATACAGCTGCTTTCATATAGTTTCATTAAATTTTATCTCTTACTGATTATCAAAACTTAGTGGTGAGTGTTTCCAAGAGTTCATTTGAAAAATCATAGATTATATGGTCAAGAAAATGTATGTCTCCTTAGGGAAAATGAAAAAAAAATCATCTTTGAATTGGCTTGCAAGGCAGAAATTTTATCATTTTTTTAACTTTTGAGGGAAACGGCTTAAGACCTTAAACTATTTGTGCTGTTCCAGATAAATTAGGTTAGTGTCAGAATTGCCTCATGCAAATCACATTTGCACTGTAATGTGAGGTAGTCTTCTGGGTTGTGCAAGTTATAAACCTTGACTATGACTATCACTGGAGCAAGATGGTTTTGAAATGAACTGACAGTCTTTGATGATTAAGTGACTTCTTTAAGTGTCTGAATTTTAATTGGAATGATTTGGTTGAACTAATATTAGCAGTCCCATAATTTCACTGACAGATCAACTTGATTGGTGATAAATTTGGATCTGAATTTAAGAATCTCTAGTTTCATGCTGATTAGCAAAGTGCACCTAGCCAAACTGGCATGGATAACATTTTGTCTTTGCAACAAGAATGAGATAAGACTGGGGAATTTAATGAACTTATTTGTTATTTCTTGACAATTGTAACATTTTATGCTGTGCTCTTGTTACCTTACAACAAAAGCTCTATCAGTTCATCATCACCTTTTTTGCCTTCTGTATCTTTTTTAACCTTTTTTCTTTCATTTCTGTCCTTTTTGTTTTTTTGTTGTTTTTTTTTTTTTAATCTAAAATGCTTATCATGACTGTACAGAACATATTTTAACCTTAAGGACCCCTAATATAAAGAACAAGAAACTAACAGAGAGGATCATTACCTTTCTCATGGTCTGTCTTGCTTTTTCGCCTTGGTCTATCACACAAGTCCATGTTAAATCTACCAACTAGGGACATTAAAAAACAAAGAAACAAACCAAAGCATATTTGTCATAAATAAAGATATGATGCATTTTCCTGTGTATGGATCTGGTTCTCATGTAGCAAAATGAATTGCCTTCCTGAATATAAGTTGGATAGAAACATTGGGAAATCAGGGGTCACTGAGTCAGACATAGTTTTGAGGATACTGTGTTGCTAGAGAATTTCTAGTCTTCATAGGAAAAATTAGTGCAATTGAACACCAGATGAAGAAAAAGTATTTCCAGATGTTATATGAAGTCACACATATCTCTTTTCTAAGCTGTATGTAAAAAATAAGTGGAAAAATGTTGAGGTTTTTTTTCAGTAAATGAGTTATAGTTGGTAGCTCCATCATATATAGTGAGTTTCTGATAGTTTAGGCAGAAAGCTTTACAGGTCACACAGGATATATGGTTTATTGTGGATGTGAAGATGTCTGAAAATTGACTTAATTTCTACATTTTATACAACTATTTTCTAATAATTTATTTTCTGTGTGAGAGTCATGTTGTGAAAATTTACACTTATGTGCCCATTGCAGGTTCCACCTGAATCCTAAACTTCCGCTTAACAGAGTGTTGGACACTTTCTGGTCTGCTAATACACTTGTGTTCGCTTTCTGTTATGTTGGATTGGAATAGCTGTCTACAGCTTAAGGAAAATGAGAATTGACACAAAGCTTTACCTGTCTGCAAGGAAAAATAATTTTAAATGAATATGGAGGTCAGTGGAAAATTATTAATTTTATGCTCCAGTTACTTTTATTATTCAAATATAGTACCCCTGCCACTCTGCCACTGCAGCTAAATACGAGGGAAAAAAGTGCATATCTATTTTTCTTCCAAAGCTGTTTCACCTTTTTTTTTTTTCCTAACCTCTATCTTTGTTTTACATATAAATTAAAATTCAGTTTTCTTGTTATCCATAGTTTAAATTCTTTCACTCAAGCAATACTATGTGTGGCACTTTTCACCACAAGGCTTAGATAGACGCTTCAGAAACTTAAAATTATTATCACTCATGTACACATTTCATGCTTAAGCAAGAGAGGTTTAGAGTGTAGAGCCTAAAATAATAAGAGCTACCCAAAAGGAACAGAAGACCACTCCTTCAGAACAAAAATGTGGATAGCGGGTCTGGGAAGGGATAATCTGTGAGTACCAACAGTTTGTGCTGGCTTTGTACTGTGACACACATCCTGTGGCAAAATGCAACTCTTCCTAAGACAACACTGACAGGGTTTCACCTGGTGTTGTGACTGCCATGAAGAGCGGTCAGGAAAGAAGAGAACATATTTGGGCAAAGGTAACATGGGACAAGGAGACCTGTGGTCAGGTATTGAATCACGTAATGAGGCAGGGCTGAATCTAGCTTGGAAATTAAAAGTGATAATTATTAGGCCAGGGGACAAACAGAAGATGGGTTTGTTATGAAATAAACAAAATCAAGCAGAATGTTTCATAGTATTATCATAGAATCACAGAATCACAGAATGTTAAAGATTAGAAGGGACTTCAAAAGATCATCTAGTCCAATCCCCCTGCTGGAGCAGGAACACCCAGATGAGGCTACACAGGAATGTGTCCAGGCATGGTTTTGAATGTCTCCAGAGTAGAAGACTCCACAACCCCCCAGGTAGCCTGTTCCAGTGTTCTGTTACCCTCATTGAGAAGTTTCTTCTCAAATTTAAGTGGAACCTCTTGTGTTCCACTTTGAACACATTACCCCTTGTCCTATCATTAGTTGTCACTGAGTAGAACCTGGCTCCATCTTCATGACACTCACCATTTATATATTTGTAAACATTAATAAGGTGACCCCTCAGTCTCCTCCAAACTAAAGAGACCCAGCTCCCTCCGCCTTTCCTCATACGGGAGATGCCCCACTCCCTTTATCATCTTTGTTGCCTTACACTGGACTCTCTTCAGTCCTTCTTGAACTGAGGGGCCCAGAACTGAACACAATATTCCAGGTGTGGTCTCAACAAGGGAGAGTAGAGGGGAAGGAGAACCTCTCTTGACCTACTAACTACCTCTCTTCTAATACACCCCAGGATGCCATTGGCTTTCTTGGCCACAAGGGCACAGTGCTGATTCATGGTCATCCTGCTGTCCACCAGCACCCCCAGGTCCATTTCCCCTACACTGCTCTCTAAGAAGTCATTCCCCAATCTATACTGGAATCTGGGGTTGTTCCTGCCCAGATGCAAGACTCTACACTTGCCCTTGTTAAATTTCATTAATTTTTTCCCCACTCAGCTCTCCAGCCTGTCCAGGTGTTGCTGGATGGCAGCACAGCCTTCTGGAGTGTCAGTCACTCCTCCCAGCTTGGTGTCATCAGCAAACTTGCTGATAGTACACTCTATTCCCTCATCCAAGTCATTAATAAATATATTGAATGATACTGGCTCCAGTACTGATACTTGAGGCACTCCACTAGATACAGTATCCTTTAGTATTCATTACTATGACATGACCATCCATACTCCAGAGATGTTTTGATTCATTACCAAAAGGAGTCAAAAGCCTAGCCATAGAAAACCTTATTAATATCATAGGTTGGGAAAAATGTACTACCTGATAACATGTACCCTACCCACAACTGTTTATCTTTGAGAAGGCTGCTGTTTGTGGGCTGAGAGAGCAAGTCATCTGCAAGCTAAATATATTTAATGAAATGTTTCCATTCTAAATATCACACTTAACACAAGATAAAAGTATTATAGTCTATTAGTTAATCTGTTTCTCATTTGGCAGAAATTTATTGCTGTTGTCAATGAGCAGTATATGTCCAAAACAACTCAGTATTAGAATAAAATAATGTTACATGGTAACCTTCAAAGAAATGTGAAACAATGTCAAAATGCAGAAGATTAAACCTATTAGGTATAGTCTGTATGTTCCATTTCTATGACAGATGTAGTGCGTTCAAAAAAGCTATTTAACCTAACCCTTCTGGTAATCAGTTTCTGGCAAAGTTAGCTGTAAAGTTGACCTTTAAATATATGCACCAATTACCAGGTTTCTCATTTTACTTTGGTGATGCTCAGAAGCCACAGCTTGCCCATATTTCTTCTTCTACCAGGACTCCATCCTCTTCTTTCAGCTTCAGAAATTGCTCTCCATATTGATTCTCTTTTTCCTGGGAAAACAGCAAAGGACATATTTACAAGCATGTAAATTCAGCAATGCTTTACTTATATGTGCTAAATATTAAGACCACAGTTAAAGTATCTAGTATCTGAGTTTTATAAAGTATCTGAGTTTTTAAAATGTCTTAAAAAATAAGATTTAAGCTTGTGCTTTTTAAGGCACTTAAGTGCTTTGATCTGTAAGAAAGCTCTTCCAATATCAGGCTTGTAGGGATTAATCTGCAGTTAAATCTTTCCTTCTTGTGCACAAATGTATTGTGAAATGCAATTCCAGTATGTCTTGTCCACCTTCATGCACCTGCCAGCTGACCCAAGTACATAGCCCCCCAACTGAGAGAGCTGTTATATAAGAGCCTGCTCCCAGAGAAGCAGAAGTTTTCTCATATTTATCTGACCTTAACTTTGGAAATATTTACTTGAAGTTACTGTGGATCTATTTCTCCTTGCAGCATACAAGGATAAGGAGAATTTGGCCTTTAATTTGTAACAAAAGTGTTTCTACAGGATAAAAATCTTTGCAGTATTACAAAGGTTTGACCAGCTACCATGCATAATAATATTACTCTTCGCCTTCCTGATCATTTGCTTTAGTGACAGCCAGAACATCCATTGCTGTGACAACCTGCTGCTGATTATAAAAATGTATCAACATGATGTAATATGCTTAATAGCTATCTTAAGCAGGCACCTGTAGCTACAAATCAGCTGAAAAAAAAAAAAATCAACTACACAAATGCATCTTGAGCCACACTCACCAAACTTAAGCTATCTGGAACTGACAAGAGGAGAAATTTCCAAATGTTGAAAGAGTCCATGCTGTCTATCAGTCATGGGAAGTTCAACCCCAATGGACAAAGGCAAGACTTTATCTACTTTTACTGCCGTGATGGACTACAGGACCAGAGTAATCCTTCAGCTAACAAGATCTTAGCTATGTTAAGATGTTCTCATGATTTGTAAGCTGGTACTAAGCCATTAGACAACAAAAATGGAGCAAGAACTGTCAAAGTGAAGTCCAAAAATATTCCTTATTGCCTGACAACATTCTGTAAAGATTAAAAAGTGCACTCATTGGTTCTGTATTTCATGTAGCTTATTACTGCTTTTATCTTCTCCTGGTAGAATCAGATTTGTGAAGGACATGCATCTAGTTGTCTTTTGTTTTTGCTGTGGCCAATGTGTTGCTTTTCCACTCTACAGTATTGCACATGCTAGATTTCATATCCTCTGTCAGGGAACAGAGCCATATTATGCTAGATAAAGCAGAAAGAAGAGTTTGCAAGTTTAAGACTTTGATTTTACTATTTTTATAACAAATCTAATTCTTTCACAAAGGGGAACAAGTTATAAAATGTGAAGGTGTCAGGTGGAATATGATGTTTAAATGACAAAGTAAGACAAACAAAAGTAACCAAAACAATGTGATGAACAAGTAAGAGAATGATTCTATCAGAAAGTCAAGAGTTTAATAGGAAAGCAGAGTTCCCCACTTGCTTAACTGATCCCAAACCTAATTTTCCAGTGTTGTGACTCTTTTTTTTTTTTTTTTTTTAAGAAGGAGGAACAAAATCTCTATATGTTCAAGAAATCTACAAAATGAACAATCAGTTTCAAGTGGTTTGCCTTTTTTTTTTTTTTAAAGTTTATTAGATCATGCTGTGAAATTGTTCTGTTAGAATCAAAAATGGATTTCGCTCTGTAACCTATATGAAGTTGAATCACACCCCTGGAGATTTGCCAGACCATTTGAAAATAATTTGAACAACTGGTGAACCATGTTGCATGACTTTTACCTCTTCATTCTTGCCTACTTTTGTTCATGGTTTGCATTTTTGTTTTGATTGGATGGTTGCTTCTTGAATAAGGAAAGGTGACTAATTGTTTAAAAATATTTTTAACATCTTTTTAAGCATGCCATTATGGCAAGTTATTTCAATGTTGCAATGCTTCACTTTGTTGAGTCTCCTATTATGTTAATGACACATGAGCTGACCAGGCTACTTGTTCAATGCAACATGAAGAGTACTTGATGCACAGCTCCTGTTAATAATAATAATAATAATAATAATAATAATAATAATAATAATAATAATAATAAAAAAACCCTGTGGCTAATTTTCTATACAATTGTAACATTAATATTCTTCAGGTTTTTTACTTCTTTGCAAACATTAACTCTTAATCCACAAAAGAGCCTTGGGAAGTAGTTTTACCTTTATGTACTGCTGAAAACCTGCAACTCCAGATTTTGGTCTCTAATAAATCTGGCCTGATTTTGAAAGGTTTTC
Source organism: Patagioenas fasciata (assembly GCF_037038585.1). NCBI lineage: Eukaryota > Metazoa > Chordata > Aves > Columbiformes > Columbidae > Patagioenas > Patagioenas fasciata. Next base: position 72,937,573 of record NC_092521.1, on the reverse strand, counting down.
ATCACAAAGGAGTGTCTGTCAGTAGGAATGAATTGTTGTTATCTCTAAACTCAGGCTATTTTATTGGAATCTTCAAGTATAGATTTAAAAGCACAAATATGTGCACTGTGGAGAAGGGTGGGAAAAAATCAGCCAAAATGTCTGAGTATAAATACTTGAATTCCCTCCATCCCTGTGTTCTACTTTGCCTTCTGAGCTCCATATATTTTCAACTTAATGCTTTAAAAACGTCTTTTCACCATGAGCATAAACTGAGGGTGAAAGAAACAGTTGTTCTTTTTTTTTCCTGGTGTTGGTATCCACATAGAGCAGGCAAGTATTCAAAACCTACAAAATGCATCTGCTCATTTTTCAGAAATGGCTAGAGATTGTCATCGCTTTGAGACATCATTGTTTTGATCTTCAGGGGGCTAAAAAAAGAAGAAAATACATTGGAAACCCTGTATCACATACCACTGCATTGTCAGCCCTCTTGAAACAGGTCATTATTTTTTCTACAAGCTTTTTTACACTCATAGCATGAATATTCTTATAGGAAATTAACCTGCAGATAAAGGTTATTCTCAAAAACAAGTAGTGATTTTTGAATAAAGTGAGGGTCTCATCTTAAACTGGTGAGCATGTATTCTCTGCAAACCAGATATCCAGTTGAGTATCAAACAGGAAAGCATTCAGCCTCAAAGCAATGTAAGAAGAACCATATGGAATCATCTCAATGATCTATAACTACCAGTTATTGAAAACCTTGGCCTACTTAATATTTTATTAGTATTCATAGTAATACCAATAAAATATGAAATATGTTTTATTTCTTCTGCTGAATACTGTTATAAAATTTACAGTCAGGGTCTGCCTGAGCTGACACAGGCAGGATGCAGGAACAACCACAAGAACATGAATGAAATGCAAAGAGTAGATTTATTTTCATTACCTTGCAAACCAGGGATCTCTGAAGCAGCACCCAGGCAGAGGCACACAAGCAGGAATGCAGTCACCATGGATCTCAGTCCTTGCTTGATAGTTTTTTGAACCTGCTGGTTTTGGCTGTATGTCAAGGATTCACACAGGTATAGTTTTCCACTGTGCTTTTATCTTTCTGGCAGCAGAGCAGTAATCTCAACCATGTTGGATAAGGTGTCTCTGAGTCTCTCACAGGCCTGTGTTATATAAACACAGAGGTTCTAATTGTCAAGCACACAAGACTAAACAACAATTAATGTGATATCTGTGTTTTTCTACACTCCAGCAAGTCACTTGATTGTGTTTACAGTCCTCCTCACCAATCCTCCATTATATTCCCACAGGCTCAGTGTGCCTGATCATTTTTTGATTGAACTGTGCAGCTAGTGACTCTAGTCATATTTTCAGGTCCTTATTAATTGAAGTGGTGTTGAAAGGACAGAGTTATCTAGTTGCAGATTGCCCATTTAGACTATTTCCCAGCTGAACAGATGGTTCTAGGCCAGTTCAGTCAAAAACTCTTTTTCATTTGTTGTAAAGGCTTTATTTCTCCACTGTGTTTCTGAAAACCTCCAGTCTCTTCTCTAGTGAATGAGATAGAACAACTTTGCTTTTATATCACTGATGGCTTCAGCACTTTCACCTATCTCCAGAGTGAGGGAAGGGATAGGTCTGTGAGATTTTAAGAAACCTGTTTTGCAGGACATTGTTGCACAGGAGAATGTGTTGTTACTGTGTTCTTGATGTTATATTTGCCTACGTTTTCTAAAATCTAAGCTGTAAATCCCACAAAGACAAGATACAGTTTGAAAGAGTGATTATAAAGCCTTCAATTATGTTTTTTTTTCCAAATAATAGCCACTAAATATTCCCGTGTCCACTGGCAAACACATGAAAAAGAATTTAATTCATCCATCAACCTGTCCTCATAGTAGAGGTGTTTCATGCCTCTCATCATCTTGGTGGCCTTCTCTGGCCCCTCTCCAGCAGGTCCATGTCTTTCCTGTACTGAGGGCTCCAGAGCTGCACACAGTACTCTAGGTGGGATCTCACCAGAACAGAGAGGCAGACTCACCTGCTGGCCATGCCCCTTTTGATGCAGCCCAAGATACCCTTGTTCTTCTGGTCTGCAAGTGCACATTGCCAGCTCATGTCCAATCTTTCATCCACCTGTACTCCCAAGTCCTTCTCCAGAGGGCTGCTCTAAATCCCTCCATCCCCCAGCCTGTATTGATACTGGGGATGGCCCCAACCCAGGTACAGAACCTTGAACTTGGCCTTGTTGAATTAACCTTATGAGGTTCACATGTGGCAGGGTGGAACCACTTCAATCTAGTGAAAGAGCATTACAACAGTAAACCAATTTCATGACATGATGTAAGACAATGGTAATGGGTCTGGGGAGTTGCTGCCAGGTACAAATACAAATTTTAGTTTCTCACTTCCTGGTTATATCTGATAGGTATAAGCTGGCAAAACAGTACTGACAGGGCTGATGTACAGAGAAGTCAGGAATGCAAAAGAACACAATCAATAAAAGTGGGTCCAAAGTTTTGGTACATCAGGCCAAAAGGTGCATTTCAAAGAGGAATTTGCCTTTCTTGACTTCTTCCTGCAGCCCTTTGCACTCAACAGAAGAGCACAGGTGATGATTTTCTTAGTGGAAGTGGTCCAACACACTCCCTCCACCTGTCCAAATCCATACTGATTCTTTGTGTGAGATACTCAGGTTGATATTAATTTTAACAGCAGTATGTGGGTGTCAAAAAACTGGAGAGTGGAAGCTCCAAGTATGAGCAAAATGGGGCTGTCAATGTCAGGTCATGAGAACAGTCATGACTGGTAGAGGAAATAGTAATCAGACAACTGATTAAGGACAGAAATAATTACGGAGACACCTGATTAAGGGAAAGGAAGCCAGAACTCATTAAGGGTAGCGTGAGAGACAAGTTACTCCAAGATGCCTAAACTACCGAAAGAAAAGTATTGTTTCCTCTGGTTTCAAGAATTTTGATTGAGCAAAGTGCAGCACAAAGTGGGTGTTTCGGAAAACTGAAAGTTGAGCAAAAGGAAAAAGTAAAGGGGCAAAGGGTGCAGGAGAGCTTTCTGAAGCAGAGCAGTAATTGAGAAATGGGCAGCAGGTAAGGTAAGACGTGGAGACAAACAGCAACACACAGATGAAGTGGAGCAAAGTGGAGGATGAAGGAAACATACCATGCCAGTACAGAAGAAATGAGAGGGTCCAGCTGAAAGAGCTGGAAATTCTTGAGATATTAAGGATCTGGAGAAAGAAGGGTCTTTGATTCAGGCAAGAGCAGGCTGCTGAAGTGTAGTTGCTAACTGCAAAGATCTGTAGAGGCTCCTTATTGCCTGATAAGTTGTTTCCAAATGAAAAAGTGGTAAAAAGAAGAATAATATCTAATGAATGTAATGGGAAATGAAAAATTATACATTTATAATTTCTTCCTTTTTGCTTCTAACATTATTCCTTAAATAAATGCCCAGGGATTATGTTATGTGGAATGCTAATTATTACTTTTCTAATAATGTATTTTTAGAATATTTTTTCATGATGGGAGGGGAACACTCTATTGTCGTAAAAGTCCTATGAAAATTAACACTACTCTGCTATCTGTTACTTTGCTGTTTTTTTCCTCTTCTGCATAGCAAGTCTCTAAGTAATGTTATTGCTCCTTCAGATCTCCCTGTATGGTATCAATCAACACATAAAAATAAGGGTATATTTGCCTCCCTTGTGCATCATCATGCCAAACTGTTGGAGACTGCTCTCATGCTTGCAGAGATTTACAGCTAATGGAAAATATCAATGGAATTTCATATTGTGTTGTCTTAAAGACAAAATCTGTCTGTCATGATAAGCATATTAATACAGAAAAACGAAGGAAATAATAATAATAATTTATCATGTATTACAACGTTTTACATTCCGCTTTTTTTTCCATTCTTTTTGGTGTTTTGATTTTGTTTTTGTTTCAGGCTTTTTGTTGATTTTGTTTGTTAGTTTGCTTTTTAATAGGAATACATTTATTTTTATATGCTCTGATGATTCTAATACTGGTTGTTTATAATAATATAATATTATAGCCATATCAGTTTATTTTGATGTGCAATATTTTGAGGAATATTAGCCAAATTAATAATGGTGGAACACTTCAAAATGGACAATACAGTATTCAAGTAAATGAACAATACAAGTATTCAACAGCATCGTTTTCCACAGTTGGAACTATAATTCAAAGACCATGTTCATCTCTCCCACTGATATAAGTCAGGGATGTTTCATTTTAAGTCCATATATATTTTTATACATACATACACAACGGTCATTTATTATAACATCTATGAATGTCTTACCTTTATTCTACATTAATTTGTATTGCATAGTGATGTGTTGCTGTTTTCCTAAGATCTACTGTAATTATGGTGTCTTATAGTGAAGAATACTTTGCAAAGTTTTGAAACACCTCATCTTTATTTAAATGAATGACAATTATTCTTTTGATTTTTGTGAATTCAAGAAAGCACTTTGTTTTCTCTCTCATTTTTGTATTACATACTGTACAAGACATCCACAGCAAAACTCCTTTTTGGAAGGAAAAAATCAGAAAGGTCTGTTGTGATTTTGAGTATCATAACACTTATCTGAGCTACTCCATTCCCGTCTGTTCTTCCTGTCAAACCTCTTTACTCTGTGGAACACAGATTGACCTTGTGGTGTTTTGTAGTGGAGCCTGAATAATAGGCTTCTGTATCTATTGGACCTTTAAATCCTGGTTTAATATACAAAATGTTATTGAAGGAAATGGAGACAGTTGTTTCTGTCAAAGCTGAGAATTAGTTTCAATAGCAAAGTTTTAATTGTGTCTGAGCACAATGTTGTCATATGATTAGTCACCAGGATTACTCAAATGCTTTGCAAATCTTGGGACTCAGTACAAGGCAGGACTGAGCCCTTGATTAGCATGTATTTGTAGTAATCATTGTTTATATGTATAAAAGTAGTATAAATTTGTGAAAGTTTTATGTTATGTTGTCTGTGTATTTTGGGGTCACAAAGACCTCCTGATCTACTGTTGCAAAAGTGTGATCCACCATGCTCACAACCAGTAGATTGAGAATGACAAGATAAATGTGGCATATAAGTTGCTTGTATTGAGGAAAACACAATACATTTGCATGGAAATGATAAAAGGGAAAATGACAGTAGAGGAGCAAATAATGAAAATAATTAAGGTAAATAAGAACTGGGAACTGGTAGAGAGAGATATTTTTTTCATTTTTTTTAACGTGCTGTGAAGAAGCCATTTGAAGATGGAATAATTAAGCAGTGCATTCACGAAGAAAAAAAACCCATAATAGCAAAAGGAAAAGAGCAAACAAGATGAAACAGAGGTTATGTTTAGGGATTTATGCAGACAGTTATGCTAACAAAGACTGTAATAGAAATTCTGACGCAGAGAGTAACAGAATAAACAACTGTATGTACTATATAGGCAGATTTTCCAAAGCATTTTTTATTCTTGAGAACTGACTTTTAAATGAGTTTAAACTGCTTATTACCTTCCTCATTGTTTCCAAAACCAGATCTCAGTGGCTCAACTTTTTACCTTACACACCACAGCAAGTACAGTAGATAACTCTTCGTCAACTTCTATCTTTGTGCCGTTACAGCTGCATCCATGCAGCCAGCCTGAATCCCTAAACAGCATTTAGTACATGCCACTAGAAAGGCTGGACCACATTTCTTCCAATTATATGTGGTTAAAGTAGGAGCTATTTCAAATGGAGCTCTTTTGAGAACCCTGTGTGTTGTTTTTGCTGTCCAAAGACACTTAATATGGATAATATATCTTTGAGGTTTGCATCTGTTGAAGGCATCACACCAAAGCACGGTTTATGCAGGACATGATCAATGGGGTAAAACCTGAAAGTGAGAAATGACCTGTGTAAAAACATAGGCCAAAACGAGCAATTGTAGATGATTCTTAGAATGCAACCAACAGTATCCAGCTTACTTGAAGAGTTTTGGCTTGCTTTATTTATTCAATAATGGATTAATTGTGTATCATATGCAAATGATTGCCCCATAGAAGGCAAATTGCTAATTTTAAGACCAAATCATTGTATTGCTTTAACACGTTGTATAATATGTATCTTTTACCTACAAAAAATTCAAATTCTTCTTTGACATGAATGTATGAACATAGAACAATCTGCAGTTTAAACAAAATTGTTTAAATAAGTGTGGCATAAAAGACTGCTTGCTCTATTCTATCAAAACAAAATTTAACTGAAGCTTATGGAAACTTTGTTGCATCTATTGTTTTCCCCTACCAGTTATGGAGATTCTGGTATAAGTTTGGCAGTATATTTTTACTTCATTAAATACAACTAAGAAAAGTTTACTTAGAATTTCTCATTATCATTGCATACAGAGGGCAATTTTGGCTAAACAGCATGTGCTTTATATAACTTTTCTCCAATGCCAAGTTAAATCCCCAATTGTATGTATTTGTTTTCCCTGTCAAATATAGGCAAACATACTTATTAATTATAATAACTCTGTGTTTCTTTAAGACTGTCATGTCAGTCTAGATGTACAGTTGGCTGTAGACAGCACAGCTTTGACTCAGCATGTTACTTCTTACCTCGCCAAGCATGAAAAGTGCAAGTAATGAGACTTGCAAAATGAAATATTGCCTGACAAAAGCCTGCCTGCTAGACTGCAGGATCCTGGTATAAAGCCACCTTGACAAAAAGTGTGTCACTCTTAGGACCCTTCAAATTAGTGGAGTGATGCAGTTTTATTATCAGGCATTGTTCTGTTCATCATGAACGTCTCACTGCCACTATACCTTATGTGTGAAAGGAGCTATATAAAAGCATACTATATCCCAATCTAATTCACACAATGGCTTTCTTGGTAATTAAGATCCAAGTACTGTTAAATTTCCAGGGATTTTCTACTACGCGTATGAATCAAATGAGTTAGAATGGCTGCATTAAAATAGTTGGTGTCATTGGTTAAGAAGAGGATTGGAAAAGGATCTTTAAAAGGGAAGAAATAAGATTCATTTAAAGACTCAATTTATTTCTGAGTGTCCACCCCAAACTCATCTGAAAAAAATAGATGGAAAGATGATCTTTATAACTTCTCAGATGGTGGCAGTATATCTTTTAAAGCCAGCATTAAAAGCCTGCTCAGTGGCCAAAAATATAAGCCAGGAGAATAAGGTTTGCAATAAAACACTTAGCATTGTTGCACAGAGACTGAAATTTGACAATGACAATTGTTTTTGTGATGCTGTATATTTTTAGAAGGAAACTATTCACTCTATTCCTTATTGCATATTGTGTGTCCAAGAATATTCACAAACTTATCTGTACAGAGGACCTGGCCAAAAGAATATTCATACCATTGACCAAGTCCAAAATCCACTGCACTCCCCACCAGCCATACTATTTAGCTGCATAAACTCCTCACAGAGACCAAGAAAACTCTTTGCCTGGTATACTGGGAGAAGAGAGAAGGCTTATCTCCTACTTCTTAAGGTCTTCAGGACATGAAGGTTTATAGTATGGATGAGTCATATGCAGCAAAGATTTCATTTAGGGAATCAAGAGTGTGTAATTTTATTCAGAAATAAATGCATGAGACAGCATGCTTCAGCCTAAGACCAGACACTTGTGCTAGCAAGCATGTCTTGAAAAACGGAGAGACAACAGATTATGCAGTTTTGTCATTTATGACATTGTCATCAGTATCGTCAACAGTTGGGGCAAAAAGCTGAAGTAAGGAGAATCTTTGAAGTCCATATCTCTATCTTAAACCATGGTGTTTAGAATAAATCTTCAAATAAGTAGACCCAAGGCAGGATGATAGGACAAACAGTCTGCTAGATCAAAGGACACTGGGTGGATGATGGTGAATACCATAAAGGTAGCCTTCTACAACAGTAACAATTCTCACCTGGCTAAAAAATGACTGCGCTTGTCTTAGGAGGAAGCTCTTTTCCTCTGCAGGAAAGTAGAATGTAGCCCACAATCTCACATATAGCTCACATATAGCTGCCAACTGGAAGATATATCGGCCTCTGGCAATACAATTCTAGAAAACCTCCTGTCACCAGACTGGGTGTGTCCACACATTAGATTTTCCCTTCTTACATGAAGTTCATCAGTTTAAAGTGGAATACCACCTTGCTCATTGGTATCACAGACTCGCAACCCAACTAACTCAATACCAACAGTTTGTGCAGCTCATCACAGATATTTCCACCCAGGAACAGGAGTTAGAAGATGCAGTGGCCAAAAAGTAGCTTCTTTCCTGGTCTGCTTGGCAAGCAGAACTTCTCCATATGGGGAAGCAGATCACAGTTTTTATGGTAAAAGAGTCATTCCCTCAAATTCTTTAATAAACTATTTATTGTTCCTTATTTCTCCTGGATGAACTGTGTAGAGGAAGACATGAAAGACTGGTGTTACTAGCTAGGTCACTTGGTAGTTCAACAAGAGACTATGGCTATGTTCCAAGCTATGCCAGATTACCACTGTCCAGCAAGGAGGAAAAGGAAAAAAAATTAAAAAAGAGAATGAAACCACAGCATTTGAACAAAAATCCCGTTATACTGAACAGAAATAAATATTTTATAGTTTTAGGAGGATATGTTCCACTTTAATATATCTTTAATTTTTTGTATGGATATCTGTGTTGGTGTACCAATTGTTTCATGATATCAGTACAAAATGATACTGGTCAATGGGCTCTTTTAAGCTGAAAAGTAATTAGGCAAAATAGGCTTTGTATATTTTTATTTTACCATACCTTTGATTAAGATTTGTGGAAAGACTCCATGATGCTGTATCTGATGATAGGACTGCTGTGGACAATAGAACCCACCAGCAGTGGGACTGAAGGATGAGGCATGAAGCAATCACCAAAATTGCTGTATTTTCTTCGTAGTTACTATGGGACTGAGGTGCTTACATTGTGACACAATTTTTGTGAAAGTTTTAAAACAATAATTGATCTTTCCAAAGGATATTTGCATGAAGGACATCTGCCTTCATCCTTTGCATCCTTTCTGATGAGGTCAGAAATTGCTGTGGTTAGAAACAGGCCAAGAGTCTTAAATAAAATTTACTCTTCCACATATTTGATCAATGATATCATAATAATTTGGTAATCTGAATATATTGTTTTAATCTTAACTGCAATTTCTGTTCATATTTATATTAATTATTTCAGTCTTTTTTGAACCAAAAGAGTTGGAGAAGAAGATGTTATAATTCACATCCCATATTGCTGTCTGGTGGACTGTTAATCCTCTTAGCTCTGCTTCCAAATTAATAGCTGTATCTTCCACAATTGCAGAATTACAAAATTGTAGAATCACAAAATCACCGAATCACAGAATGGTTGAGGTTGGAAGGGACCTCTGGAGATCATCTTGTTCAAACACCCTGCTCAAGCAAGGCTACCTATAGCAGACTGCCCAGGACCATATCCAGATGAATTTTTAACATTCCCAGGGTGGGAGAGTCCATAACCTCCTCGAGCAACTTCTGTGAGTGCTGGGTCACTCTCACAGTAAAAAAGTGGTTCTTAATGTTTAGAGGAAACCTTCTGTGGTTCAGTTTGTGCGCACTGACTCTGGGCCTGTCACTGGGCATCACCAAAAAATAGTGTGGCTCTGTTCTCCACGCACCCCCTCTTCAGATATTTATATACACTGATAAGATACCCCTCAGCCTTCTATTCTACAGTCTTTACAGTCCCAGCTCTCTCAGCTTTTTCTCATAGGAGAGATGCTCCAATTCCTTAATCATCTTAATGGCCCTTTGCTGGAGTCTCTCCACTATGTCCATCTCTCTCTTGTATTGAAAAACCCAGAACTAGTTGCAGTACTCCAGGTGTGCTGTCACCAGTGCAGAACGGAGGTGAAGGATCACCTTCTTTGACCTGCTGGCAGCACTCTTCTTAATGCAGCCCAGGATATTATTGGCCTTTCTTGCTGCAAGGGCATACTGCTGGCTTATGTTCAATCTGAGTGTCTACCAGGATCACAGGTCTTTTTCTGCATAATGTTTGTGTAACTTCAAGTAGGTGATGCAGGCACAGATGAGACTGGATCCCCTAACTATCTCTGCTTCACTCAAATTGCTCTTGTCCTTGCAGTCGCCTATAACTCTTGCATTATCTTTGCAGTATAATCAGATTATGTTCTAAATTAATCTTCTAATAAACTAAAAATCTGGAACTTTTCTTTTTAGGTCTAATGATTTTGACATTTTACATTTGGAGAGCTATGGGGTTTTTTTTTAATTATTTTTGGTTTGGTTTTTAAACACTAGCAGTGAAACGTCTGTTCCCTGATATTTAGAGGTCACTCAGTCTTCTTATAACCATGTAATTCTTAAAAATGAATAAGTAATTTCTGTTAAGTATGATACACTTTCATACAAAGGAACCACTTCCCTGGGCTCATGTGCAAGCCGCTATATTTCTGTACCTCTTAACAACTATTTCTATGATGCTTCTAACTGTTAAATGCAAACCAAGTTGAGTCCTGTATTAATTGTATGTTACTTTTATCCTTCTTAATGCCTATGAGTTCTTACCCACAGCAGTTCCTATGCTGCAAGCTTAATGAAGTAATGTTCAGTAAGGAACTTGGCTTTTTGTGGCCACTATGGTATCACATAGACAAAGTGCTAAAGTGCATGACCAGATTCCTCCTCTGTATTTTGCTGTGCCTTTTCATCTCCAGTCTCCAAGTAAATCATAAAGTTCTTATCTGTGTATCATCCACGGACATTTCTTCAAAGAATCAGTGAAGTGTTCATTTATGCTGACTAACACTAAATAAAGGGACAGAAGGCTGCTCATCCTCTCTCATGAAAGACCACTCTTCCACAAAAAAGAAGAGGTCAAAATTACACTGTCAGAGGAAGTCATCACACTGCCTTTCTCTGCCTTCCCCAGAGGCAGAATGTGCTGTAGTGCAGCTCTATGCACGCTGAAATACTTCCCAAAGTCTCTTTTCCTTTGAAGTGTCTTCATGTCATTTGGAAACAGACTGAAATAGAAAATTATATAGCTTCATTTCTTTGTGTTTGGATACTGACAGACCCACCAACCTTGACTAATGTTGAAGTTTATATTACAGCCTCCCTATCCACTCCCCTCCTGTGACAGCCAAAAAAGCAGTCAGCAGAAGAAAAGTTGACTGACCCCTCAGCCCTTTCTATACAAAGTGGGCTGTTATACGGTAAAAGTACCTATATATTAGTTAAAAATAAATGATCAACCTTTGCCTTTAGCCAGCAAAGACCCCATCAGACCTTCTCATTTGTCTGTGATACTGTTGGAAACAGCACTCTTCAGCAAATAAGAGAGCTGAGATGGCAAACCCTCACTAGATCTCATCTACTCAACCCTTGGGTTAGTTTAAGTACCTGGTGCTGGGATGGTTACTTCCCTACCTCATCCACCCCAAGTCCCAGGTCCCAACTCATCTAAGAATACATTACCCTACTCTTTACACTCATGTATTCCCATCCTAACAAACATCTGTCAATCTAAAATCTTTCTAATGTGTCACAAAAGGAGGAATTTACTGGTGTCCCCTTTGAGAGGTACTCACTCTTCCTTGTATTTAGCTATGATGAATAATAGATAATGAGGTAGCACAGTCACCACTAGAGAGAGCTCTGATACTAAAATTATTATTAAACCCTATTTTATCTAAGTTTCCATTGCAGAGTTCAGGGATAGTTGCTTGAATGGATGGAGCATCAAAAAGGTTAGAGTAATACATAAGGAAGGAATTTCAGTGTGTTTGGGAGGATTTTAGACTTCATGTTATTGGACTTTGATTGGTCTACAGGAAGGAAAGAAAGTATTTTTCTACTTTGGACTCTCCACTTTAATTCACTTGAAATACTTATTGCTGCTCAGCTGCTCTGCTTCATTGTTTATGACTTGATGTTGCTTTCAGGAGAATATAGGATGAAAATAGAATACCGGAATTTGGGGGGAAAAAGTGATTTATGAATAATGCCATTTATTGGTGGTTTATACTTCAGTAAAAGTGTTTGCATTTTTCAAAAGTAATTCAATATATCTATGTATTTTGACTATTTAAATGGGAAATATCTTTGAGCAGAGAAAGTACCTATATTCCTCTTGCATAATCTCCAGAAAATGAACATACCTGAGATACCAATACTACCCAATAATGTTTGTGCCTTTATTATCATAGTTGATTACATCTTTACTGAATTGAATATATGAATCATGTAAAGACAGAGACTGGCAATGCATAAAGAAGTAAAGCCAGGTAGGCAATTCCACTGTTTTTATAAATACTTCAGGAAAGCTACCAGAAAGTCAATTTGGTGAATATTCTTCTACTAGCCTCTTAAACGTGATCTGTCTTTGTAATTGCAACACAACGTAAGGGTAGGGCAAACGTAAACTGTGTAAGTAAAACAGGCATCAAATACCCTGTACCAAAGCAGATGAAATAGAAGCCAATGTCCAAAGCCTGTATTTCAAAAACATACTCAATCTTCCTTCATTCTATGTGTTTCTGGAAAATGTAGTCCCTCAGCTTGAGATCAATCCCCTCACAACTAAAAAATACCATTATAGCTTCAGAATGTCTTGGCTTTTGTTCCTTCTTATTCAGTTGGACCTTCTTTTTGTGAAAAAAACCCTTACCTTCTTTATAAAATCCCTTCTCTGGGAGACTGAGGACACTATCTTTCCATTTCCAGCATAAGAGGACAGTGGCTTTAGTATTCTTCCAAAATAGCTAGATGTTTGTCCACCCTCATCTGTAGCAGTCATCCAGAAGTACAGGCAGGCTGTCCATCACCTCTTTCAATTCCAGCCAAATGTAATATTTGTTAAACAAAACGATTAGTAATCTCTGTACAAGAACTTTTAACAGATTGGAGACTTTAGCCATTTCAGAATATTTCTGTGTTTTAACCTTTTTGGGATTTGTGTGAGGGTCAAATGTGTCTTTCTTTTCATCCTCAAAACTATTATTTTTATTTTTGTCTCTCAATTTTTTTTTGTGAAGAAGTTAATACTGCAGTTTTTTTGCTTGTGTGCAAACATTATATAACTTTAGACCCTCACAGGTCTGAAGAATAAAGTGCTAATTATTTTGTCAGACCTTGTCCCTTGGAGAAATTCCAGTGGAGACATCAACAGCATTTCTACTGACAAACTTAGTGGTGAATATTAGCAGTGTCTATCTTGATTCCTACTGGAAAATGTAAGATTATTTTGGATTTTAAACATTGTTTATTCGGATAAATAAATGTCTTGCAAGGTTCAGGACAATGTATAGTCCACAAGGCACCATGGCCCTATACATTTTCCAAAAATTCAGAGACAACAAAATTTTAGCTTAACTGAAAACATGTATCAGGATTATTTGAGAGTGAAAAGTGTAAATGAAGAAGTAGAATTATCTGAAGTGAAAAAGAAGTTGCAAAACTTTCGGGTACAAGAAGAGATAAATATATATCAAAATAACATAGACATTTAGAAATGCAACCAAAAATGCTGACAAGCAAATATGTTTTGAAGAAGAGGGACATAGAATGCTAGACATGCAAATGTTCTTGATGTAAGAAGATAAAGAAACTACAAAGTCTTTTTATTGTGACAGAGTAAATACAATTCAGAGACAGATTTGTTGGTGATAGGGTATCTGTAGTAATTGATTTGGACTTCAGAAAATGCATCAAGCAAAACATCGGTTATGAACATTTAAGTAAGGCAAGATCTAGTGAAACTTGTCACAGAATGCTTAAAGAAAAAGGCTGAAGTAACCTCTGAAAAATTATCTTTAGTATATGATGAAAGATTGGGGTGGTTTTCACAACATTTGAGAAAATGAAATTAGTAGCTTTCTTTAAAAAAATGTAAAATGTAGAAAAAAAAATGAAGACTGGTTAGTGTAAATTTAAAATATATCAGTGGAGAAGAAACTACTAATCAATACAACTATGAGAACTTATACAATATGAGAAGTGGCTAACGTGACTTTTTCAGGAACAAATTGCATCAAACTAATCTTTTTGTCTCAGCTGACAAAAGAGGAGCAATAGACACCACATGACTAGAACATGGCTTCTGATGTTTAAGACATTCTTAACCACTACACACTGGAGGAAGGTGGGACACATGAGAGTATCATGAGATAAGTGCATACATTTTTAGTAGGATGATGCCCAGCTCTGCAAACAAGTCAGAAATATCACTGTGAAGAAATGGGGAAAACAGTAGGAAAAGTATCAGCAGTATATTTGAATTAGTCTTCTTTAGCCTCAAACATCCCCTCATTTTACCCATAGATATACTGGAAGCTTGAAATAATTGAGTTTGTTCACTCTAAAGAATAAGGCAGAACATGTGTGTGTATGGGAAGAGGAGAGAGATGACATATGACAGTCCTCCAGTTGATCAAAGACTAGTACAAAGTGGATGGAGGGCAACCAGCAGATAGGAGGGGCAGCAGATTGCAGGGGCTATTGCTTTCCTTCGTAAGCCTGGACTTTGCTTGCAGCTGTTTTGAGTGCAATGGCAGCGACTGTTTCATCTCTGTTTTCCTGCCTAAAGATTTACGTGAAGCCTACCCTTAAATGTAAGTGTACAGCACAGAGGGGGAAAAAAAATGTGTAGTGTGTTGCAAATTACAAATGAAAGCAGCATGTTTTAAAAGTCAGCATGGTGTATCTATCTAAAAAACACCCGTTTCATGGCTGTAACAATTCTCTTCATAGCATTTTTTATAAGCAGGTTCTTAAAACACTCATGGGTTTCTCTCTGGTAAAAAATGCAAAATAAACCTGAGATTTGAATGAGCTCACTTTAAGTCAATAATATTATGCCGATTTACCCCAGTTGAACATCTGTACCAGGTCTGCATGTATAGGAATATTACACAATTCAGTAAAATAAAACATATAACACGGCTCAGCTACTCTGAGCAAGAAATTAGTGTCTCTAAACAGGTTTTAGTATTGTCTAGTGAACTGCAGTGGTTTGAAATATATCTATTGTCATGTATTTTACCTGTTCCACAATCCTCATTTGTGTACTCTGCCTTCATACAAAAAATGTTCAGAACTTATATTTGGAAGTAAAGAATAAATGTACATTTTTTCATATTGCTGGCATTTTTGTCAGATCAATGACATTGTCTTGATTTACATCAGCAGAGAATATGGCCACAGAAGCAGTTCTGTTATAATTACATTAAATTAGAGTTAAAAAAAAAAAAAAAAGAAAGAAAAACTAGGAAGTCAAATATGGTATGAAAAATTTATTTCCAAGAGAGGTTTGGAAAGAGACAGTCACTGAGGCAAAGAGTACCAGAAGGAGTCTGTGTGTTGTAGAACATCACAACACCAGCAAAGCTGTATCTGAATATAGCAAGCTTTTATCTCCATACATCAAAAAAACCCAGCAATCAGTGTCCTGAAGGGACTGAATTCAGAGCAGACACTTCCAGTACACATGAGGAAACTTGGAAGAGACTTATGAAAGAGGGAGGGAAAAGGCAGGTGCTGAATCCTGCAGGGAACAAGGAAACCAGAGCCATTTTTGCCTCTGGAAGAGGCTCACACTCTTAGAGGAGACTAGAATAGAATAGACTATCTGAGTTGGAAGGGACCTGCAATGACCATCTAGTCCAACTGCCCAACTAGTTCAGGACTGACCAAGTTAAAGCATGTTATTTAAGGGCACTGACCAAAGGCCTCTTAAATGCTGATAGGCTTGGGACATTGAACACCTCTCTAGGAAGCCCATTCTCTTGATTTGGTTTCCTGTGAGACACTTGCAGATTTCCTTGTCAGTCAAACAATGAGAAATGAGAAATTAATGGACACCATAGTGGAAGGTACATATGCAATTTAAGGCAAGTAACTCATTACTGTTTCTGTCACGCAAATGGGATGAAAAAGTTGATTTCAAAATAAATGGTGTCAAGGAGGTTGGGATAGGAATAGAGACACTACAGCATCAGTTTCACAGCTGTAACCATTTCCTCTTTGTAACATCTTTTATAAACCAGTTCTTAAAACATTCGCTGGTTTCTCATTGGTAAAAAATGCAAAACAAAACTGAGATTTTATAAGCTCATTTGACACAGGGGAAGAAAAGCAACAACAACATGCAGATCTGTGGAACTAAGGTGTTTCTGCTTAAAAGAAAATTATTGGAGGGGCCAAGCTCTGGCAATATTCTAGGGGCAAACATGAAGATTAATTACTTTCCTAATTGGGTGGTTGAGGAAGAAATTTTTGATGATTTAAATATTTGTGGGACAGATTACAAAGATGGAAGACTTAATTACATAGGCATTTCCTAACTTAGATACAAACTTGGAATTATGTAAACTTTTGCTTAAAGTTAGCATTTGCTGTATGTTTGAGCAAATCTTATTGGCAGTCCTAGTCTTTCAGTTTAAAGCAAATTGCTGTTCTTCCCTGCATAAGAACAAATGTGTTATCACAAAGAGCTTCATCTATATAACTGCGTGTGTTCTCAGGTGTCATTTCCTCACAAAGACACATAAGAATATTATCAAATAAAAAGAGAAAATAATTCTACAACAGGCATTACAAATTGATTGTGAATTTTCTTGATATTGGGTGTTTGTTAGAGGTATATTTAACAGCATGATAATGTCAGCTTTTGGAGTCTGAATAGCAACCAATTCTTACTAAAACTGTAAATTTACAAGAGAATCTTTAAAAACTCAGAACCAGATGGCAAAGAAGAAGAGAGAATGCATTTCACTTAATGTATGTGATTTTTAGCCCAATCTCAAGACATAAGAAGGTATGGTTTTTATTATTTGAGTCTAGTAAGTCTATCAAGTACTAAATATTTAAGATTAGCAGAAAAGCTAGATATGAAAAAAGACTAGAAGAAAAGCTAGATATGAAAAAGTTGATGCTGAAGTACCATAAATCAGTGGATTTGAAACTGAGAAGAAATCATGAAACAATGAAACAGTATCAATTAGTAGGAAAGAGGTTCTGACAAGAAGGTACCAGGCAATATCTGGCTAATTCTGAAGGCAGCTGATGGTGCTGTCAAACTCCATCTATCATGAAAGCAAGGAATGCAAACAGATATTTCTAAGATTGAGAATTTACAAGGCAACACAGCCTTTTGAGTTGCTGAAACTTTGAAGATCTAGACCAACAGAAAATGTACCAGCTCTTGAACAGGTGAAAACTCCAGATAAGTTTGGAAGAAAAGTCAAATATTTCCTTTTTTTTTTTCTGTAAAAGGAGCCAACTTCAGAAATTCTCCAGTAATTCAGAAGTTGTGGAAAAATCTTCACAACAACTTCAATATTGCAGTCAGTCCTTATTCTGTCAGACATACTTTTAAAAATGACAGAAAATTGAATATTTCACCTTCATATGATTTATTTAGAACTTAAAATTCAACTCTTCGCTGTAGTTCTTTCCCAGTCCTTCTGGATTTCTTTTTTTCAAAATCAACAGTCAAAAATCTGAAACAAAGTACATACTGTACTGACATTTTACTTTCCACAACTGTGACAAAGGAAAATAGTCTGATTTCTAACAAACAAAAAGTGGTTTTGCAAGCATTCACCGTATTTCACCTTTTAAAAAACAGTTTTTATCTAAACTTTTTTTTTTTTTTATCTAAACTTAGGGAAGGAGAATGGTAAGGTACCTTGAACATTGACTGAGACATCATTGTTTTAAGGTCTGATTTATGATCAGTCTGCTCTTTTGATCTATTTTAAAGTCTAGTTTGTGATCAATCTGCTTTTTTTGATCTCTATTCCTATACAACCTGATTGTATTCAGTGTATTTGTCCTCTCAACAGAATGAAGGGGCAATTATTACACTGAATTCACAGAGCATGCTGAACCTTGTTATGCTCTACTCACTAGAATAACCTATCTATTTCAGTCACTTCTTTTTCTTTCTTCTCCAACTAGGGCAGTAGTTATCTCTGTCATGTGCTTGTGAAGAAAAAAAGGGGGTGACAAAAAAAAGATAACAGATTTACCGTATCTCCACATGTTCACTAATGTCTCTCCTTCAGCAGCAATGCAAGGAAGTTGCAAACATATATAAAGCCTTTTAATTTAAGTACAGCCTCTTAATTAAAAGTATTCTCTCTCTTAAATACAGCTCTCTCAATTTAAATCTAGTAACATCTTGCCCTTGTGGCAGGTGTCCAGATCCATCTTTACAGCACAAGATGATTCAGTGTCTTTATAGCCCCACAAGACTCTTTACTTTATCAAAAGCATGGCAGAGGAGTAGACAGGAAGTAAAATGATGAGGGAATAATTGAAACACAGGAGCTAAACATAGCAAAAACAAGAAAGCTGACTCGATTAGTGAGTCAGAAATGCTGACTGAGGGAAACCTCAATACTAAATGGCTTGGTATTACCTAAGGGAGTTGTGCAAAAATGGCTGATTGACAGAGAGGCAGAAAAAAGAAAAATTGATTCTATCTTGGAGAGAGGTCATGAAAGACACAAATTTTCCCTAAAGACTGTACCGGGCATTGCACCACTTTTCTTCTGTTTACTGAAGACCTTGTACTACTACTCATTAGAACTAAATTAATTAAACACAAAAGTAATAACTGGGTGAAGTTTTGCCAAAATTAATGCTAACACAGTCCCCCTTTTTTTTTCTTCCTTAGTTCTGATTTTGATTTATTTTTAAACAATATTGCTATTATGAAAATAAGAATGACCATCCTGTTGATTCTTGAAAATATGTTTTTCTTCTTAATCACACATTATTTTTTTCCTGAGCTACCTCACGATATTGATAGTGTGATGTGCAGCCTGTCACTGTTCAGCATTTGGACCAGATCAGTAATATCTGAAAGCCAGTTAGCCCTTTGAAGTGCTAAATTACTGGATTGAGTTCTGTCGTTGATAGCAACACCATTCACATTACTGACATGATGCTTGTTTTGAAAAAGAATCAAATAGAGAATGAACTTGGGTAACTCTACAGAAGTTCCGAACTAGTCTCTGCCATCTTTAATGATCTCCAGATGTTGTGCAAAAACCTTGTAAATATATTTCTGTGATTATTGAACATGCCAAGGAAGAATTCTGATTCTCAGATTACCAACCTACTATTTCTCCTGAAATATTATCTCCTTTCTATTAAAATACATTTCTAATAGAGACAAGTTGCTAATCTTCTAAACTAATATGAAGTCCAGCAAAAACAGACCAGTGTATTTGTTTCTGAGGGAAGGTAAGTGACATAAATCTGAATTACTTGTCCTCGGTTCAAGTAAAACAGAAGGAGAAGCTTTGGAAACACGAGTGAATAGAGAACTGAAAGCTTTAAGCACCATGATATGTGAGAATATTTTCAGTGCACACACTTTTATAAAGCATTCAAACTATTAGCATTTTTATTAGGGATTTGGTACTGATATCATCAGACTGGAGAAAAGGATATGAGGTATGAGATACATTTTATTCCAGAAAGGAAACTGTTGTCGGATTCAAATTTGCCAAGGTATTAACTAACAGCAACAGAAACAAAAGAAACACATAAATGAGGTGACAAAACACAACAATAAAAAATCCAGCCATGCTGGATATCCTTATCTATCAGCTTGGATTTATCCTGAGCTGAATTCAGAAACAGTAAATCTCACATTTCCAAATTGCAACATCTGATCATATTTTAAAAGCATGCTTCTGCCGCCTCTTCTTACACTGATGAACACCTGCATGATTTCCATTTTACCAAGGGAGCTCTCAGTCTTGTAAAGCATATCACAGTGTGAACAGTGGTGGCATTAGTGAATATCAATAGTGGGTGGACTGATGATCCAGCACTAGCATGCCTGCCACTTCCAGTAATCAGGATTCAATTCCTTGCTCTGCCACCAGCTTCCACAGCATTAGCAAAGTTACATAAGTTTAATATTTTTGGAGGATGAAGATAGATGTGAGTTCAATCTTATAGAACTTAAACTGAGCAATCTGGAAGCTCTTAAGCAGCAGTATTTGACTTCTTCTAAACTAATATACATTGCCTTTCAGGGATCGTGTACCATGCCACATTAGCAAAGCCATTTGGCTTCTATTCCAGAACTGGCTCATATCCTACCATATGATGGCACAGTGAGCTCACACTGTAGACTCCCAGTAATCTCGTATTAGTCCAATTTTGAGTTAGCGTATTTTGAGAAGTGATTTCTCTTCATTTGAGACATGGTAACTCACCTTAACTCACCATCTGTATGCTTCTACTCTTTGGCAAAGCCAAATGGTAGGAGTCAGGTGAAATTTCCCTTAAGTCAAGCTGTGTTATTTATCACTGTGAGAGCTAATAAAACATTCTGAGTGGCTGGATTACAGAGGTGGTTTCTGGGAGTCATGTGAAAGCCTCCATTGCCCTTTGGAAACACCAAAGCCAGCACTAATTTGACTGGTCAAGCTGTCACCAGTGGGACGACTTCTCTGAGAAAATCAGATGTGAAATAGGCGGTAAGAGGGATCAAAACTTCAATCTTGCCTGTTGCTTCACTTCACTCTAAACCACATTGCCTTGTCCAGTCCAAGCCCCCTTTTTCCTGTGAGGAAGCTACAGATGTGCAGATCTGCCCTTCACTTTAATTTAGACTGACATTACATCACCTCTACTAAGCCTTGTGATGACTGACCCTTGAGAGCAAGATTATTGGATTTCCTTCCCCTACAAAAACAGGGGGTTTAAGCAGATATTAGGAAAAAAAAAAAAATAAATTGTTCCTGATTTTTTTTCATCGGAACAAAAGAAAGTAACAGAAACTATCTAATTGTGGTTTTGTGAGGAATAGAGTTATAGATAACTTTAGCCTGTGAAAATTGTACACGTATCCTATTTCTCTACAGTACTCAGCTGGACAAAAACAATATGAATTTTCGAGCCAGTCAAGAATATGTCTTTTGAGCTGTGCCATATAACTGAAAACATTCTCTCTCAGACTTTTTTCCTTTAATCTTTTTCTCCAAAGTAGTGGGTTTTTTATTTAATGACATATTTGGTGAATTTTTACCTTTGATGTCATATAAGATAACAAAAAAAAAAAAAAACCTGACTAAAAATCTGACTGCTTGTGAATTATTAAGGTTTACCAAATATTACATGTTGTATGGCACATTTTGTCTAAATCAGATGGTCTTTTTATTTTTTTTTTTTTCTTGACTGAATGCCTGAGCTATGTAAGCAAGAAATGGAAAAGAAGTACTTTTGCTTTGTGCCCCATAATTCTAATTCACTGAAACCTTTACATGCATGTTTGTGTCTATTGAGCTTGATTGGTAAACAATAAAAAATTTGAGAAGACAAGCACATTTGCAAAACATGGGCATGAAAGCATACTCCCTCATTCTCTCCTCTCCTCTCCCGATATGTAGTGTCAGCCCATGGATGATAGTGTAGACATCTAGATGTGTTAAGAAATCTCTTGGGACTACAACCCCTTGTATAGGAAGGACAGTTGCACTCTAGTAATAGCAGAGTTAGGCTTCTAAAAGGAGGAGAAAGACAGTAAGGGCAAAGACTGGTGCAACTTATAAAGCAGACATCGTTTACAGTGAGCTTGTGAAAAGCATGGTATCAATAAGTGAGGAAGGCAAATGTGAACACCTACAGTGCCAACTTGCTGTGTGTGCAGAGGAGGACAAAGCTTTGAAGACATTCTGGATTTGGTCTTGACCTTGCCCTAGATCTAGTCCAAGTCGTTTTATTAAGAAAATCACTCCATAATATCTGATAGAGTTTAACTAGTTTTACCATTCAGTGGGAAATAATAGGTTAAACAGATCCAGCATGCAGATAAGCAATTGTATGAAAGAAAAATACATAAAAATGAGAAAGTTAGTAAAAACAAAGCAAAGCAAAAATCTGAAGGGATAAATCCGAAAAGGAAGAACACTAGAGTTAAAAAATACTGTATTAGAAGGCTAGGTAAAACTAAACAACAAAATAAAAACGCAAAACTGTCCAAGTAAAAACCCTGCATTGCTCAATAAAAAAGTTATAAAGGCTATCACACAGAAGATGTTGGAATGTAAAAGATTGGAAAGCTTTCTCAAATGAAGAGAACAAAAAAAAATCCATAATACATAGCAGGTCAAATAGAAACAGGAAATTAAAGGAGCTAAAAAAGAATTTGAAGAGCTTCTTGCAAAGGATGCTCAACTGATAATTAAAAGTTATTAAAATACATCAAAATCAGCCAGCTTGGGAACTGGTGGCACTGTTTGATAATAAGAGGTGTAAAAGGGGAACTCATGAACTGTAAGATCATAGTGGAGAAGTTCAATTAAATGCTGCTTGTTTTTTTACTGCATGTATGACATGCTGGGGAGATTACGACACCTTGTAAGGTCTTTGTAGCAAATAGATCAGAGGACCTAGAAGAACCTGAAATAAATACAGAAGAAGTATTGTACCAAATAGATCTAATAGTCAATAGGGCATCAAGAGAAGATATGATTGATGTATGAGTTCTGATGCAACCCAGATGTGAAATTGCAGAACTGCTGGCTGATATATGAAACCTACTCCTGCAAAGACCTCCAGGTGACAGAAGACTAGTATATCTACAGAAAAGGTTCTAAAGGCAATCATGCAAACTACAGATCATTCAGTCTGACTTCTGTCCCTGGCAATACTGTAGAGACTGTATAAAAATTGTGAAGTGTTTGGATAAATTACAGTGTTCTCGGAAAGAGTCTGTATGCCTCTGTGAAAGGAAACCCTGCTCCACTAACCTGTCAGAATTTGGGAAGATTTCAACCAGCACATGGATAAAAGGGATCCAGTGGACACAATTTCTGTGGATTTTCAAAGCACCTTTGATAAATTTCCACATCAAAGGTTATCACAGATTGAAGAAAAGGTATTTTATGAACTAAAAGCTTGTGGAGGTAGGCCTAGGGATTACTTTTTCAGGATGGCAGAAAGTCAGCAGTGCCATTCCCTAGGGATTCTTGGGCCAAGGAGCTGTAATGTGATTCCATTGATGTGTGTGCACATACAGGGACTCAGGAAACTCTGTGAATACTCCTGTGCTACCAAGCATTTTCCAGCAGAAGTCCCTGGTTGATCACAGGAATCAATTCAGAGTTAAACCGACCCACCAGGGCTCCTCCCTTTCTGCTGGCTGTAAGACACCCTGTGTCTGAAAATAGAGTGGAGTACAAGCTTACAAGAAAGTCTCTATGGCATGAGTTAGATGTGGATGGGCTAGATATTACATCACCCACCAGAAACACTGGATGCAGACCACTGGAGAGCCTTTCAGGGTGGAGGCTGTGAAAGAACTTCCCAAGTCTAGGAGTGAGCAATGGATAGAATCTGTCATCCTGCAAGGCTTACTTAAAGTGAAAATGTGATGAAGATTCAAGGCATCTTCCAGCTCCTGAGTCAAACAGCACAGAAGATGGTGCACAGGCCACCCCATGTGTGTGTTATCCACCAATAATATTTTCTCTTGTCACTATTAGAGACAAACTGCAGGATAGGTCATTGGTCTCACTCATTAAGGAATTTCTTATGTTTTTATATATACACCGCCAACAAAAGCACCATAAAACAGAGTTCCTCCTTTGGAACAGTTTAAAGTTTCAGGACCCAGTTATTTCTAGAGGAGAACAAATGAAAGGTATACTCAAAAACATTTGTTTCCATTCATGGGCATTAAAATACAGCTGTTGTACATGTTCTGTAAGATTTCAGGAGGCCACATGAACAGTTGGTTTTATTGTCTAACACCTTCTGATACTGTAGTCCTGTAGGGGTAAGTTTTATATTTTAACATATTTTTGAATACAGGACAAGTCAGCCTGAGCTATTCATGTTTAGAATAAATAATAGCCATAATTTATAGACTAGCTCTTCCAAAGAAAGATTCTCTTTCTATTGTAGAATATAAGGCAACTTGGTGGTGGTAAAATGCTCACCTTCACATGCTGGCTAAGACTGAGAGCACACACAGTCCATGTAGTAGGCTGATCTCACATGGTTGGAGATGAGTTCTGATTCTGAGTTGGAAAAGGGTGTATGGTAAAGGAGTGAAACGTAGGGGAGAAATAGAACAGCTTATGAACTCTGCTGTCCAGCCTCCATTTCCTTCCATCCAGGGAATTATGAGAGTCCTGAAAGTAGAAGAATTCATGATTCCCTGCTCCCTGGCTCTGAAGAGACTGTAACCATCCACTGCTGTCTGTGCCCCTGATATGTACTACAGGGCTTGGACTTGAGAGCCTTGTGTTTGGAGACTGAATAATTAACCCTTGACTAAAACCTGATCCGATCAAGGGATATATGGTCTGTCCTTCCTACAGTGGCCTCCTAAGCTAACTTTTCCTGCTTGCCTTCCCCAGAATTCTTCATATTTCTTTTGGAGCAAGTGCTTCAACTAGGACTGAAGCTGTGTTCCTTTGACCTCTTCCTAGAAAGCGCAGCTTTATTTCCACCACCACTTTCCCCACATTACCCAGAAGAGTGATTAGTTCTTTTTTGCTGGGGGTGGCAGTCTAAGTGCCTAAATAATATCTTTTTTTCTTCATTTTTTCTTCTTTTTGCAGTAACTGGTAAAGCATTAGTTGTTGCAGATTGTACAGAATATCCGAGCAGGGTAAATGAAGTCCCTTAGTGCCATAAGTCTGCTTCTATGCCAAACATAAAGTCTCTCAGATCCAGAATTTCGTGGTCAGGTTGGTGTCTGCATATCCCCTGCAGCTGTAGAGCTTAACACAAATCCTCCATAATGATCAGGGAAAATAAAATAAAATAAATAAATAAATAGCGGTGAGTAGACCTTGGTAAAGAGAGTTGATTCAAGGCTGCAGGATGCCATCTTGGTTTACTCCTTTCCCCCTAAACTGGCATGGGATCAGGAGCACAGATTCTTACATACAAATGATTTCTGAACAGGTAGTTCAGTCTTCCTTCTGTATTAACTAGGATCAGTGCTGGCATTGTTAATTTATCTGAACAGCTGGACAAAATAAGGTTAGATTTTCTTCATATTTCGAAAATCACTAGGGGAGCTTATAAGAAACACTGTAGTAGAAAGAAAACAAGGAATAAACAAAGTGGCTATTATAAGAGAGGAATCTGTAGATCAATATGTGTTGTACAGAGCCTGAGACAGTAATCTGCAGTGCTTCTGTCACATATACATTTCAGGTAGAGCTTATTATATTACAGAATTTTTAAAATGTATATTATTATTTTTTTCTTTAAAAATAATTATATAAGAACTCACCAGGCACCAACTAGCCAACTCTATCTCACATTTTGGGGATAAACAAGCCATTCATTGCCATATTTCCTAAAAGACAGAATAATGATGATATAAACATTGTGACTGAAGTACTAGATATGAATCTAGATGATTTACATTCAGCTCCCAGTTTTGCCACAATCTTTCTAGACCATTATGGGCAGGTACTCTGCTTGAGATTCAGTTCATTTACTTTTTCCCACCCCTAAGTCAGATATCAAGGTTCTATCTATTACCACTGGAAATAAAAGTGCTTTCAGAGGCCAACATCTCCTTTCCTAACATGCCTAGTTTCTAGATGGCTAAAATTAAAGAGAACCTCTTCAGATCTCTACTCCTAAAGGGAAGAGAAATGTGGAGCAATATTAAAGCTGTGCAGTCTGGACTATTTTACGCAGAGGTGGATACTCAGTACTTGCTACTAGCCTGGCTGGAGAGACTCCCTGCAGATTGACCCCATGGGGTATCAGTTGTCTTGGACTGTCAGGTGGATTCATCTTCCTTGCTGGTAGTCAGCATTTCTGAGAACAGTCTCTAAAACTTAATAATTCTGGATGGAACTCAATTCAGAGGTGAAGGAAGAGACCCCAAGACCAGCTTTTTAATTCTGCCACACCTTGAGCTTTCCCCAGTATTACATGCCTGTGACCACAAGAAGGTGACTTCACGTATAAAAGAGAAATGCAACTCAAAGTTATTCTGTGCTGTAGGTATCTTTGGGCTCATTTAAACTAATCAGTCTCTTCTCTGATGCTTTATGCTAGTTAGGATGGGAACAATTTTCTTTCAAAATACTGACTTTATTCCAAAACCAAACACTAGTCACATCTAGCTGCCCATTTTCCCAGCTAGACTCATCCTGCCCAACTGGATGGAGTTTCTTGCTTTTTCTCAGATAAGGCATGTTCTTTCTTACTTGCTAAAAGTGAAATATGATTATTTTAATTTAATTTGTGATTATACCTTTTTCAAAACTACGGAAATTTAACATCTCACATTTAATAAAGGCTGTATCCTCACAATACCCTTATGAAATACCCTATATTATGAGTATAGAATGGAGGAATAAGAAGCTTGTCTAGAGCTCATAATCTAAGAAGTGTAAGCCTGACTTTCTTATACAGAAAACTGACCAAACACAAGCTTGTGGTATTGGAGTAGCAACAAGTCCAACTTCATCACACGTCATCACACCTCTGTTTTCAGTAGTAACATAGGATTAAATCATAATTCAGGTCGGAAGGGACATGTGAGGTCTTTGGTCCAATTACCTGCTGAAAGTGATGGAGTGAGCTATGAATAGGGTGCTCAGGGATTTATCCTGCTGGGTCTTCAAAACCTCGAAGGTTGGACACTTCTCTGGTTGGACAGCTTCTCTGAGCAACATGTTCCAGTGCCTGACAGTCCTCATGGTGAATAAAATTTTCTTCATATCAAGTAAAAATATCTTTTTTTCCCACTGTGTGTCCATTGTCTCTTGTCCTCCTACCATTCACTGCAGTGAAGAGCCTGACTCGAACTTGCAGATAACTTCTTTCCAGGTACTCAGATTTCAGCTTAATATAAATTTTTACAATTAATAATATGTATTGTAAATCATGCAGAAGAGCTGGTACTAATTGAAATGTTGGTGATGTACTTACACAAATCTGTTGGCCAAAATCGTGCATTCAGTGTCTGAAAAACAGAAATGGAAATCATGTGTCTAGATTCCCCGTTGTGTCCCTTAGCTCTTAATCAATTTTGCTACATTGGTGATGTCTTGAATTGTAGTGTCATATGCAGTTCACTGTTACTTTTCATGGGTTAAATTTAAAAACTTCCTAATGGAAGTTCAATCTTGGGATAGTCTATGAAAAGTAACAGTGAACTGAATGCACAATTTTTAGTTTATTACCTTAAAAAATGCATTTTTTGTTGTGGTAACATTTTAACTAAGGTATAGTTTAAAACTCAATGTTGAAATGAGCAATGAAGATCCTATTATACAATGTCTTTGTTATTGACTAAAATTTCACTAACAGACTTATGCAAACATCTTTAAGAATTATTATGACTCAAATCTTTTTTTTTTTTTTTTTTTACTATAAAAATAGCTTGTTTAGCCTAGAGAAGAGAAGGCTCAGAAGGATCTTATCAATGTATACAAATACCTGAAGAGAAGGTTCAGATAAGACAGAGTCAGGCTCTTTTCAGTGCTACTCAGTGCCAGGACCAGAGACAATGGACACAAATTGAAACATAGAATATATCTCCTGAAAATCAGAAAACACTTTTTCAGTGGGAGGGTGACTGAGCATTGGGAGATGTTCCCCAGGGAGGTTCTGGAGTTTCCATCCTTGCAGATATTCAAAAGCCATCTGTACATGGTTCTGGGCAACCCGCTCTAGGTAGCCCTGGTTAAGCAGGGTGATCAGACTGGGTGACCTTCAGAGGTCCCTTTTAACCTCAGCCATTTGGGAGAGGTGGGGTGGAGGGAAATCTACTGGTAAGGGTTTAAGAATGTCAGTCAGATAGTAATACATATGTGCCAGACTTTGGTCCCTTCTTTATAAGTATTTCCCCAAACTCCAGACAATATTGTAATAGTATTTCTAAACTGCTTAAAAACCAAACCAAACCAAACCAAAACAAAACAAAAAAACTGTTGAGAACTCTAGTGAATAAAAATGTCAATAAAGTTATGTTTTACTTGCAGCTTTCTGGAATTTCTAAACAATGAAATTACTTTGCTT
Source organism: Patagioenas fasciata (assembly GCF_037038585.1). NCBI lineage: Eukaryota > Metazoa > Chordata > Aves > Columbiformes > Columbidae > Patagioenas > Patagioenas fasciata. The sequence continues at coordinate 72,909,505 of NC_092521.1, read as the reverse complement.
ACTATTCTCTGTTGGAATTGCTGAACGACATGTGCACAGCCCTTAAACTTTTGGTACAGAAGACTTACAATTTGCAGCAGTTGGAACTACAGCCATGTGTGGATAGCACACATGGAAAGGGAAGGTTATGAAACATTGTCCTTCTTTGGCACAGGTTCTTAGTGTGAGTCCTTGCCCTTCTATTTTACTGGAATACTTCTTTTCTAAAATTGACATTTTTAATGAAGTATAGGCAGGAATTGTCTGGGACTGTGTGATATACATTAAGAGGTTTTATCAGTCATTGTTTCCCAACACTTTGCTAATCTGTTTTGTTACCTATAAGTTTATTATGATGGCATGTAACTTCGGTCATCTTTCTCTGTACAAGGAACAGTCAGGTGTGTGGGATTTTCTGTGTACTGTGCACACATACACATATTCTGTTAAATCAGACTTAGTACATCAGTCACAGCTGTTGCTGTATCCCTTTCCAATGATTGTCTTTGCCTTTAGAGGGCAGATAAGTATTTGTATAGCTGGTCATTCATAATCCTTCAGATTAAGAGTTATGAAAAGATATTTCTGTAATCTGTATAAATTGTGAATTTTGGAATGAAGTATCACTGTAATAAAAACAATCCACAAATAATATTCATTTAGAATACTTTTCCTATCAAAATATATTTATTTTTAGATTTATGAAATCCTGTTTCATTCCCTATTCTCCTGACCGGATTTACTTCAATAAAAACACAGGTAGTCAAGAACATCATACTGTTGACAACAGGCAATATTAAATTATAGTAATTTCAGTTATGAATCTTATCATGTGAATAAAAGTTAAATTCTCAAAGAAAACCTTTCTCAACAGTTATTCATAAAATTTGGCGTGCCCAAACAACTTGTAAACTCCTGCACAAACACAATTCCATAGAAGATATTTTCATGTATATTAGCTGCATACAACGTAGTGGAGTTTAAAACACTGGTGATTTTATAGCTGTTAGCTAGTTTTCTTTTGAAAAATTTTATCAGTGAACAAAGATCCCTGCCATCAGAACTTTACCTGCAGTTTCTTATGTGAGTGTCATCACCATTATATGCAAGCATTAAACAGTCTGTGATGATTTTCATCACTATGATATTCCTTCTTAGGAAAGGATGATCATCTTGTTAATTCTAAGAAACTGAGACCCAAACTAAGGGTGTCATTCAGTGTCATTCTGTGTCCTAACTATGGGCACTTAGTGGGATTTGTAGTACCACAGGGCATCTGATACATTTGCCTGGGACTTGATGGGGAGATGCAGAAGTTACAAGAGACATGCAAAGTAGTAGCTGGTGATCAGATGGAATACTGCATGTCATCTCAATATCACTAGACACCTATGTATGGGTAACTGAATTGAGTCCTAAATATGACTCAGTGCTATAGAAGCAGCTAAAGGAACCCCGATCACAATCCTATCTCTAGTCAATAGGTTGTCACTTCCTGAAACTTATGTCTTTATAGATAATTCAGCCATTATAAGTAAGCAGTCTTGCTGAAGCCACTGTTTTCAAGATCATTAACATGATGCACTAAACTGAGAAGGAATGTACAGCTGAACAGTATGGTGGAGCAGTTTCCATTTTCTGGAGGGTTTGGAAGCATAGGGGTTAAGTCTGTATTTAGGTGAAAAGTCTCAGCTTTCAAGATCCCCATGTAAATACTTCTGGCATAAATACATATTTGCACAAGGGTTTGGAACACTATCTCTTTCATCAAACATTATTCTTCTGAATATTCACAGAAAGCAAACAAAAGGGATTGTGAATACTTGCCAGAGCAGATTTACTAAATGTAGCTGAACATGTATTAGTGAATATGGGATTTTTTGCAGTAATCTTGCAGATGTTGAAATTTTTAGGGTAACTAGATGACCTTTTGCTGGGCATATCTCACCCTCCTTCTTCCATAAAAGCTCCAAGGCAGCTGCTTCCTTACCTTTCCATCCAAGTTGCTTTTCAAAGGCAAACAAGCCATGTACAGAGTAATAACAGAACCCTTATTGCAAGGCATGTGGTCAGGGTACCTATTGCAAGAGTGGGATATCTGTCCCAAGAATGGGACGCACTATTTAGTACATGAACATACAAATGAGAGACAGGCAAAGAAACTGAGACAATTTCTGAATGAACCTAAGTATTACAGGCAGCTTCCTCCAAAAAGATCTTTCACAGATCTCCTTAGCTTCTCTATTCATGTTTGCAGATTGCATCCTCTTGTCAGGTAATTAACCTACTACACCAGTCCTAACTTTGATCGGCATGGTACATTATTTTTTCTTCAGAGCAACCATTTGTCCCTACATTTTATTCAAAAGGACTGGAAACATGCAAAAACATTAAAGAGCACATCAGTGTTAGTTTATTTCATGGTGGATTGGTTGTTTCTGCTTTTGTTTTTGTCTTTGTTTTTTTTTGTTGTTGTCATTTGTTTGTTTATTTGTTTTTGTTCATTTGTGGTTTTTTGTTTTATTTTTATTGGGTGTTTTGTTTGTTTGTTTTCTCCCGTGTTTTGTGTGCAGAAGAAAAGCCTTGATTTCCTTAAGTTTAACCTTGAAATTGTCTCTTCTGGTACATATATTTTTCTAAAATATCAGATTTCCCTTCTGAGGTAAACCTGATTGGTTCATGGACATCTCAAAAATAAATACTTAGCAAACAAGGAGAACCTTGTAACCTTTTTAACACATGCACTCCAAGAGATGTGCAAAAAGTTATCTTACAGAAATGTACTTCACCTGTAGGCTATTGGGATAATATTCTGTGTTTTGTGTTGTTCAGTTTGTGTGTGATAACATTGATTCAGAATCTAAAACTGTTCATTCTTTATTCTTTGTAGAGAAGTCCAGAAAACATTAAACACTAAATGTCACTCAGGTGTTTCCTAAAGCAATATTTCATCAGTACTGTGATTTTAAAGTCCTGTGACATTGATATTTAAGATATCCTGACTAAGAATTCCCAAATACATTTCAGACTTGCATGAATTATCACAAGTCTTTCAAGATATTTTCATTTGACTTCTGATCTATATTTGGCAGGTTTAAAAATAACGCTAATAGCTATGAGAGTGATCTTTCTCTAATTATGCTTTCAGAACAATTCAACATATTCCACCATCAATCAGTTGCTCATATAAACCTGGTGGTAAAACCTTTCCTACTGTTGTCCATAATAATTAGTGTACTTCCATGAAGAGACATTTTTACTGCTTTTAGTACATCTTTGCACTACATTCTTATAAAACCTAGAAAAATGCTGTAGAAATTTTATTGGGGTTTTACAACCATAAGTAAGGGAGTCTTAGTCCAGATGCTTGACAAAGGACCCATTAAACAAGTCAATCTTGTATCCGTGTCAGAGCTGCTGAATGTCTCAAGTTAATAAATGTATTCATATACATTCCTCCTAGGGTTGTATTGGAAATAATTAATCCACCATGATTTAATTATCCATCGCTAAAGTGGTTGGAGCAAAATATGGTTCTTTTAGTATCAGATATTTTGTATTTGCTTTTTATGTATGTTATTGTCACTTAGGTTGGAAACCTACACCTTTGTGGACTGCCTAGTTAAGCCAGCCATCTTCTGGGCTAACATCTAATATCTAGGACCACAGCAGGCTGGTCTGGCCCAGTAAATACCACCCAAAAGAAAGACATTGCAGACTTATTTCACAGGGTGGGACATAACAAACAGACTGAGTATTCTCCTGGCCTAGCCTGTTACTATGAAGTGTTTAGTTTGGTGTCTGAGTCAGCAGAGGTAGAGAAGCCAACAGCAAGCAGCATGACAGAAGATTTTAAGGGTCAGGAAACTTTGGTAATCTGAGCAATTTGTCAGCTTGTTCCACCAGGATGGGAGATATTTACTTTTTCTTATAATTCCTGCTGAGAGAAGAAAAAATCTTGTTATCAGGACTAAGGACTGACCTGTTGGAGTGTGATAATTTTATATGTTATCAAATAGGCACTTTAATCTAAGAAGAATACTGTGTTGGAGGACAAGAGATCAATAGGCAGTGAGATTTCAGGGTAGACAAAGAGGGCCCAAGGGAGACTGATAAAAAGTGGATATGTAACTGGAAGGAAAACACACATGGAAAGTAATTTAGGAATAAGGAGATATTTGAATACTATAAAGGAAGGACATGGACAAAGCAGATAGGTGACTGAAGGCAAAAGAGGCAAACTGGTGTGAGATGGGAAGGAAAGAAGCTGAGGAACTGCTTGTGCTCCTTCTGAAAAAACAGTACTACAGTGTAAGGAGAGATGCACAGATGAAATGGGCTTTAGCTTTTTTGCCTTTTAAAAAAAAAATATTGTTTACAAAGACAACTGCAAAATAGCTCTTTTAGAAGCTATGCTCAATGTTAACTGGATTCTCAAAGCAGACACTGTAAAGATCCTAATAAAGTCAGCTAATGCAATGGCAAAAAGATGGGGATGTGACAGGATAATTTTAACATTGTTCTTACATGATAATTATTTCTAAAACCTCGGTTTTTTTGTTTTGTTTTTTTTTTTTCCTCATTGCATATTGGAAAGGTATACTATATTCACTAATGTGGTTTTAGTTTGTATTTAAATGAAAAAATCTTAAACAAACATGTGACCACATAGGTTTTTTCTATTCATTTCATGACAATGCTGTATAGTGTCGCCCTAAATCCTTTTAAGTCTAAGCAGTCTTAGTTTTGGAAACATGCCAGCCAAGCCTAGTGTTTCAAGTATTATTTTAGAGTAATTATGAATGTTTTAAAAAAAATAGATAAATACCCCAGGGAAACTTAAAGGAAGTATATATACTCTATGAACATATTCCTCATGCAGGTAGTCATACATATCCTTTTTCCTAATTACCACAAAAGTTCAGACACTTTTTTTTATTTTTTTTTCTTTTGATATTGTGGAATTTGTTATTAACTGTCATTACATTAAATGTACAGGGGTCTGTACAGCTGGAGTCAAAGAAAAAACAGCTATTTAGCTTTTAATTAAGACAGTAAGAGAGAAATCTAAGAGGAAGAAGCTATGCCATCAATAAATCCATGGTGGTGAAATTATTCTGTCATGTTTGTCCTTGACAATGGGCTTAATAGAAAGTGACAGTGTCTTTCAGATATAGTGTGGGATTCAACTTCTCTCCCACAGGTGCAATGCAAGTTTCAGTATATTAAAAAAAAAAAAAAAAAAAAAAGAGAGAGATCTCTACATGATGCTTTATTATAGAAATCTACCCTGTGATGAGATGACCTCTCCTTCACATGCTCTGACTATACAACAAATCTAAACCTAAACCTCATTTCAGACTTAGATGTCTAATGTAAGGTCACATAAACTTCAAGACATTACTGGGCAGGAAATCGTTTCTGCAACATAGATAGGGAAGACAATAGGAAACGGCAAAAATATTAACTCAGGCTCAAACTACTTTGAAATTCATCTCCAGGGTCATAGAATCATAAGATAGTCTGGGGTGGAAGAGATCTTCAAAGGTCATTTAGTTCAATCCCCATGCAAGGAGCAGGTTGTGGAAGGATATACTAATTTAATTTCCACTGGACAAGTTGCAAAATAAATATTTTAAGCTATTGGTTACCATCTTTCTTTTCACAGAAGTAGAAGGTTATTTGACTGGAAACTTCCCATTAAACTTTTTTTTTTTTTTTTTTTAATAGAGGAATTGATATAAACATAGTGTGGGAGATAATAAGTATATTCAGATATGTGGAATCTGTGGAGGGAAGAGTAACTCCAAGGAGGAATTATTCTTTGGGATGTAATGGGAGCTGTTGATTCTGAAATGGGAAAGAATTTCATGAGGGGAAGAAAAGGAAAGAGTTTCCTTACCTCATACTCTTGCCTTTCAGCATGTTGCTAGTGCATACATGCAATGAGTATGGTTCCATCGACATCTGAAAATGAACACACACTTGCAAACACATGTTAAAGAGAGACATGCAAAATGCACATAGGAATTTATCCTCACTCTGCATCAAAACAAACCCTACAGAAGAAGCAAAACTAACAATGACAATCAGTTTCATTCCTGTATTTAAATTATTTTTGCTTTAAACCTTTTCCTAAGTAACAGTATTTTCTTTGATTGTCCAAAACACAACTTGGCCTACTTGCATTTTTATTTCTAGGTAGTAAGTAGCCATTTAAACCTTTTCAAGAACAAAGTCTTTGACTTCCTTAGACATGCTTAACAATTATGAAAGCACAAAGACCTGATTTTTAAAGGACACATGCAGGCATCCATTCCTCTTTGTTAAGTAAGTGTTAGAGGACAGCAGATTTTCAAGAGACATATCTAAGAGTTATAAATAATGCTCTCTTTGAATATCTAGTGTTTATCTTCTGCAAATAGGCAATTTAAGAGTTGTATTGAACCACAAAGATTGTGTTTGAACCATTTACAAGTACTAATTTACAAATCAGTAGCATGCCATAATTTTAAATTTCTATGAGTATCATGTGTCCAGAATCCCAGCTTTTAAATATAAATTTTGTAATGCAAATGCACCTCTAAAAGTCAAATTTGCTGAATAAATCCACATTCCTAACTCTCTTTTGGAGAGGTTGGAATAAATGAAGAGAGAAAGACTAACAACTGCTATAACTGCTATTTGGCTGGTCTGGAAAAAACAAAATGATAGTTCAATGAGAGATTGATTAAAAAGGACAGGAATTAACTCCTAGTTCCTGTACTTCAGTCTAATTCTGATATTACTGAGATTATTGAGTCATGCAATCATGGGTCTTAGTGAGGATGTAAATTAAATATTTGTTCTCAGAGAAAGATTGACTTTGTTGTAAAAAGGCTGAGAAGCTTCAGAAATAGGCAACACAGCAAATTGCTCTGGAAACTCCAATCTGAAAATATAAGCTCTTTAGCAATGTTTTAAGGAAGCTTACAAGAAATCAGTGAGAGTTCCAAAAACTCTTCTCTGTCTACACTTAGCATAAATTGGTGAAATAGGTCTAAAAATGGCATGGATTTCCTAAAGTTAGCCCTTTCTAACAAAAATCAATTCAATTTAAAAAATCCTCAGCTATTTGTAGTTAAGCCAGATCTCGTGTCTTCCTTTGCTGTTTCCCCAATTGCATACAGGTTGATATATGGTAGGTAAGTTTGTCAAAATTGTATCTTGTAGCCACACAATTAAAAAAGAAAAAAAAGAAAAAAAAAAGAAAAGTTGATTCTTGTTTAACCTGGTAACATTTAAAGAAACTGATTTTTTCATGTTTTTAGTTAGTAGACCACATATAGTCTGCATCTATTTGATTTAGTTCACACAGATGAAGATACAGGCATGGTGAAAGGAGTGTGGATGAACAGAACAATATTTCATTTATTCTGAGAGAAAAACATTCTTCTATCTTTCAGCAGGAGCCAGCCTATTGAGATCTCATTACAAATATAGTTCTAGTGCTTATAGATTCTTATTTTCAGTGCCACTAATTATTAATCGAGAATAGTGGCCAATGGTTAGTCTCAGTCAATGGCTCAGTTCACCAAATGAGGTTCATGTTGTACTGAATGAACAAAGGTAGCAAAATCAATCTCAGGTAACCACAAGGGCAGAGGGAAAACCTCATACCTGAGTTTCCTTGATCTGTGGGTGGTTTAAATCAGACTTTGTAATTACTTTTTTTGTTTGTTTGTTTAAACATGTTACTAGAAAGGACCCTAGATTCTGGCACAGACAATTGTAATTTTTTTTTTTTTTCCCTGAAGCATGGATAAGAGATATTGCTTAACAAAATTAGAAGTATTTTTTTGCACATTTCAAAATCACAGTAATTACAGAATTTCTGAAAATACAAGTTTTGTGCTATTAACCAGCTTTACAATCCAGACTTTTCACCATGGAAAACCACAAATTTCTGTGCTTGTGTCCTGTCTTAAATTAACCAGACTTCCACCTGTTACTTATTCAGTTAAAAAAAAAAAAGCTCAAAACAGTAGCTACTTTGCATTTACAATGCATATAATACTACAGATAACATTTGAAATAGGCAAGATTCTATACGTTTAGTTATCAGATGAAGAGGAAAAAGTCCACTGACTTTATCATGCTAGGCACCAATACCTCTTTTCAATACTTTGAAAAGAGATCATAAGCCATTCCTGGGGGTTAATGTGATCATGGCAATTAGTGATTTTGAAGTCTCTGGATTCTGGGATATCTAATCTGAGATATTTCAGAAGTTATCAACTTTTGAACAGAGTCTGATCAGCATTTTCTGAAATCAGACCATCTCATGTACTTCGAGGTGGAAACTATGAAACAGACCCTTGCAAAAGTCTTGGCCAGAAGTTTTTGCACATACTGTCCTACCTACACTTTTTTTTCCCCACCGGTTATATATTCTGCTATTCATTCATCAACAACCTAACTTCAGATGGATATGATAGCAGAGGATAAGCTGAAATACTGCTTTCTTCAGTATCCCAGACCAATCTGGGGTCAAGGAATATGCATTTTATTATAATGACCAATATAATTTTAAGAACAGAATTGCATTGGAAATAGGAAGCTCATGAAACACTGTGTAATTTTATTTGTGCTTAGTTTTGCTAGTGTCAGTTAATAACCTTGAGTATAAACTAAGTCAAAACCCATGAATATATTTAGGTCTTGTGCAACAGACAAAGATGTGGGGTCTTTTTCTCCTTCCCTGTGTTTAAGAAAACCATGCATTCAGTTGAAGAGAACCAAGAACAGAGAGAGAGGTTTGAATCTGAGATTAAGCTGTGTGTGGAGTAACTTCTTTATATTCTTGTGATTGCTTGCTTCCAACACAATTTGGTTTTTTGTTTCTTTTTGCATAAAAAAGTCAAATCCTTGAAAAAATGAATTTCTGTATCCTTTGATTCCATCCTGTGGGATTTGGGTTTGGTGCCTTGTATGTCCCTTTTGCTCAAGAGGCCAGCCTGATGTGCAGTGCACGTGGGAGGGAGAAGTGAATCTCCTTATTGTGAGAAAAGACAGGATGCATCTGAACAGAAATTTGAGTCTGCAGATAACTGTGGCACTATATTAATGTGTTTTGGATCTTACCTTAAGGTCCATGGGTCAAGCCTAATATTTATCCTGCCTTTGTATACCTACATATCTTCTAAGAGAAGATGTTATCATTTGTTCCTTGAACGCTTAGATTTCTGTGGTGATACTTAGAAGCTAATTATGTATGACAAAATTGTACCTTGCAAGTCTGATAGCATGAAATGTGGTCCTACATGAATAGATGAATAGCTTGTCACAATTGCTGGGAAGAAAGCAGCTAAATTTTGGGAGTTTTGAAGGGCTTGACTCCTCAATTAAGCAGCATTTTGTAGATGAGGTTAATTGATTGACCATTATTTTATCACATATTGTGAATAATTTTGGATTCACTGCATTTCATTTATACAATTATATGCTATGTAGATATATTACTCCACAGGCTCTCTTTGTATTTTTTTCTGCCTCAAACATAATGGCGTCAGCTGCAAGAACATTCTACGCACATAGCTTTGTGACAGACTGACAGCACATTTTTCTGTTAAAGGGAAACATCAATTTGATGGTTAAAAACTAGATAGTGGGTATTTAAAGTATGAGTGATATTGCATGAAATTTTTGAAAGGATGTATGTGATGATGGGGAACACTTATTGCAAGAGCTTTGATAAGCAGGACAACATCTGGTACTACATCCGTTTAAAAAAAAGGGGACACTTAGGATGAATTGAGTGGTCACAACACCCATTTTTTAAGGGAATACTTGAACAATTACGTAGTACTGAAATACTAAGAAAACTAGAGGCATGTTTTTCAATCAATAATTTGAAACTCCCTAAAAGACAATTTTAAATGATTTTTAAAAGTCACAGAAAAGCAAATTCATAGGTGTTACAAAGCATTATGTGTGTGAAAAGTTTTGAAAAGGCTATATGGAGTCTGGGACTGACTTTTTGTTTTGTTTTGTTTTGTTTTTTAATCAATAAGTCAGAGCTAGGCTAAATAAAAGGCTGGAACACAAGTAACAGATTGAGTAAAGGAGGTTTAATAATAACTTGTGAAAGTACAGGAAATAATTGTGACTTCAGAAAATAAAATGCAGACTGTAAGGTTTTCTCATTTTAATAATAATAAACAGCAATGTGACTGGACTCTTAAGAGTAAAAAATCTGGGCGATATTTAGTACACTTCTTAGCATGATAACTTGGAAGTTACTCTCAGCTTAGATCAGTGAAACCAGTTAAAAATAAACTCTCAGAAAATAGCTTATAGCTCTGGCTGAATAAATGGGACATAGTATCATTCCCAAGAGGTATTACTGTCTATTAGATGTCACTTTATTCATAATACACTATCTAGAGGTAGGTCTTGACATAGGAGCCCAGGATGCATTTCAGTGCCAGGAATAACTCCAGAGAAATTGTCAGAAGGCTAGATTTTCAGTGTAGCTTAAATCAGTGTAGCTCATGAATCCAGCAGAGCTGCACTGATTTATATCACCAAAGGAACCTGTCCCTCACTTAGCAACTTAAGGCACTGGCATATATTTCATTGTCTTTGAGGTCTGCGTGTATGCATGTGTGTGTATTTTTTACTGTTACTTTTGACTATTTATGAAATGGGTTTTGGAATGGTAGCTACTTAATTTTTTCAGAAAATAAAGTTGTTCTAAAATGAGTAATTTTATTATGACATCAGAACCATTATTTCTTATTTAATCAATTGATTCCACAGATACATTGTAATTTATAATGTCTGACTTCTTCATAGAAAAAGCAAGACATGACTTAGTCATATGGAAGCTTTTCACAGATTACTTATTTGTTTATGGAAGACTAAATGTAAATTCAACAGATTGTAATCTTCCTTGATTCTGCTGTGAACAAAAGCCCCTGAAGGGTGCTAAGAGACACCATATGGTGTGAAGTATTTGCCTTTCATAAGGGAAGCCAAGGCTCAGCTGCACTTGGATGAAAAGTGGGCTGGTAGACTAATATGGTCATTTTTTGTCATGGTCTTGGCAGGCTCTGCATCAGGTAGTCTATACCACAGGGCTATGCATTTCTTACTACTTATCACACACATACATGTACAAACAAAATCCATCCCCATGGGTCAATTGTGTCAACTTACTCTTTAAAATCACAGTACATCTATAGTAAAGGTCAGAGGTATTAATCCTGATTTCCTGAAGAAATTTAAGCTGGGATGATCAAGAATTTCATTGCGGATGTACCTGAATGAGACTAATTTTCATATCTAAAAGCATGATAGCAGGTGCTGCTAAGCAGACAGAAGGGAGCTTCTCTAAGATGTAGAAAGGTCCCAGAGCAGAATTCCATGAGTTATTCTTTCACTAATGGTGTTAACTTGAGCAATCTTAACCATTACTCCTTCCCAATTATTCATGTCATCATGATATCTACTCAGTTGTGCTGGTAGATGTTCCAGACTTGGAACCCCATCTGGTTTAAAAATAAGCCAGCATTTTTCTATTAAGGCCATTTTTAATGTATCTCATTTACTAACTCAGGTTCACTGTGTGATTCATACAAATGTATAGCTCTACACATGAAGGCATAATGTGGAAATAGGGCAGAGAACTGAATTTTAAATCTGTTCAAACAATTAGTGCTTTAAAAAAACCAAACCAAACCAAAACAAAAAACAAAACTGCTCATGGTACTACATCTATAGTGGTGGTACTACATATTTTCTCTATTAAGATTCAGGCTTTCAGTCACTTATGCAAACATGTTTAAAAGAGTATTGTTGTTGCAGCTAAAATGTAGCTTTGAGACATATCTCCCCTGTGAAACTAGAAAGTTGTTGAAAATAACCAAAAAACCTGTTACAATTTTCTAGCAACATCAAATGGTCTGATAAAACATATTCTTTGTGACCTTGCCTCGAATACCATCAAACATTGATAGTACCACAGATTTCAGTAGGACTGCTGACAGTAGTAAAGATCTTCATCTGTGTTAATGATTACAAAATTAATACTGCAGTACACAAAACATTTATTTCTGAAAGAATAAATATAGGAGATTTTAGATGTCTTTCTTGTTACTCAGAACAGGCATAGACAAATTTCAAGCAGACAAAGATCTTTTCCTTGTAAATATCTCAGGTAATGAAGAATAATTTAAGGAAAAAGTAAAATCCACAAACTAGTCTGTATTATGGTTTTGATTTTCATTTTTTTTCCAAAGGACACCTCCAATGACTGCTTAATATTTTTCATAACCAACTAATTTTCTCTCCTTGTAGTCTGTGACCTTCTGTTATAAAGTATTTTATTTGCAGAATACCCTGGTTCCTTTCCCAGATGAATACCATTACAGGCAAATATGTTCATAATAGATTTACACCTATAAACAGCAGCAGAAAACCTCCACCTACATTGTTTTTCATGCAAGGCTTTGTCTGTAGTCTTACAGTATCTGCCTAAAATAATTTCTTTAAGCTAAAATCAAGCCACAAAGTTTTCTCACTTGGCCTTTGATAATTACAATGCCATTGCCAAATAAAGAATGACATCTTCCATTACTTGCTGCTAATCATACTTCACAATATAACTGGGGAAAAATTGTATTTCTACACTTTTTATTACATTAGAATGTCATACACTTTACTGTAACTCCTTTGTGCAACAAAAAGCAGTAACAAAACTGAAACTTGGTAATTGTGGACTGGGCACAGAAGCTCCACAAGGAATACTTTCTTTCCTCTCTTTCTGTCAACAAAAGTGATTGTGTGGCAAATGCTGCTTTTAATGGCTAACTGGTCATTGCTTCATTATAGATATTGTAGAATTAACATTTCTTCAACTGCCACCCTCTTCTTGTCAGAGATACAGAATATGAAAATGTACTAAGTGGAACTTCTCAAATATTTTGCAGTATTGTGGTCTCATTCCCCAAAGACTTATTTCCAGGACACTCTACAAAGGCAAAGCAAATCCTTCATCAAGGCATATAGTATAACGCATGTGGTGGATCTGCTTTGGCCACTGTTTTGTTAACTGAAGCCCTTCTCCTATTTTTCGAAGATGATTACTGACAGTACAAACATCTGCAAAATAAATCCAGATTTGAGAAGGATAAAGAACAGCTTTTTGTGGAGTCTAGCCTGTCTCCCTATTCCCATTTCATTTGGTTACCTTCACGGTTAAAATTTTACTTTTGGGCACAATACCTAGATCACCATTGTCTACATAAAAATCAGAACTCCTGGTTCTGCAAATTTGTTCTACTCAGCCTGGCTCTGCAACTGATGAGCTGCTAAGCTGTCAAGGACCTATTTCATATACTGCCTGGAGCAAGCAGGTGTAGCACAGTTTGCTGACCCTGCTACATGTTTGTTCTCAGAGACCAAGTACTGCCACATGACATATATTTGAAGTTCTTCTTTTAGGAAGTCATAAAGAACAACAATTAACATTTACCACACTCTATAAACTCTTCATTCTGCAAGATATTCCATTTTTATTCAGTTGTCACTCAGACAATACATTGGTGAATGTGGCAGCTCTTGTCAGTCTGTGACAACTCAAAGTTAGATTATGATGAACAGTTCATTTCACCTATAAGGTCCTCTCTGTAGACAATAACTACTTAAGCTTACTCTGTGCTAAAAAATCAAGACCATATCTTTTTTCCTTTTATTTTTTTTTCATAGGCTTGTCTCAGTTTATATTGCTTTATTTTATGTGAACAGTTATTTTTGGAAAGCGATAACTTGTTTTATAAAAGTATCCTGCTGATGAAACCTTATTTGGCAGATGAGAAGCCTTCCCCCTTTCTGCCACCTCCAGGCTGGTTACAGACAAAGTGCCCCAATAATACACGTCCATTTTTTCCCATTGCATTTGATTAGGGTGCAATGCTTTCACACAAATCTTATTTGGACAGAGATTCTTACAGCAGACTAAAACCTCACAGAAGCACCAGTAGTAAAGGTAGAGACCAGGTCATGCTATCACCAGTTACATATTGTGTAGAAATGATAATATCTCAGTTTATGACAAGAAAAAGTCCACATAATAACAGTCCTGAATGAGACAAATATTTCAAATGACACACAGTAGAGCAAAGTCATGAGACAAGGCACTCCCACCATAGAAATAATAGCTATCACTTAAGACATCTTTAGTCTGACTCCTGGACTTTGATATCATTTTACTTATTCATGATGAAGTGATAGATATGGACTTTTCAGCAACTGAACTGTTTCCTAGATTGCCAGTTTCCATGATAAATCCTGTTGGCAAAGGTGAACGGAAATGGAACTATTACAGTGACATCTCTTAAACTATCAGGACTCATGAGGTCAGCAGTATGCCCTTCTCAGGATATTAGGTAGTTATCAACTCACCTTCAAGTTGCAAGGTAAACCTAATCTGGTGTCTTGGATTTTTCTCCACCTCCACAAGGTTATCCTGGGTTAATTCAGGCTCTTGGTATATTCAGTAACTGACGAAGGTGAAACTGAAGTTCTGAAGAAACTGCTTAATTTTCAAAATATCCATGCAGTAAGCACTTGCTGTTCTATGCTATTTCCAGCATGTCTGAGAAAGACAAAACCTTGATTCAAACTTTTCCAACCTTGTATTATAGTTCCCAAATCAAAGAAGTGAATAAATTTCCTTCTTTTCTCTGTAACATTCTCTCCTTTTGCTTTATTTCTTTCCCTTTATTTCCAGTCTTGCTAACTAGCTGATAAATCCCAAATGTTGATGACTTTTCTGAATCTACAGTATGGTTTGCAAAATTAGAAGTTTTTTTTGTTTGTTCATTTGTTTGTTTTACAATTTTTTTTTTTTTTAATAACACTTGCTATTTAACTACTACTAAGTTCTGCATTGGTCCAACTTTACCATCTGCATTATACGAAAGCATAAGTTTCAAGTAAAAAATGATCAAACAAATGGCAGTGTACAGGAGGCAGGCCATTGTCTTGATGATATACAGTCACATCCCTAACACTACATCCCTAACAAAGTTTTGTAATTATATTGTCCAAGCTGGTTCTTCATTGAAGATCATTTGCCTGATTACAACGAAGAGTATCATTAACATTTTGGTAATGCTTGATATTTGGTGTTATCATTTCATCACTATCATAGGGCTAGCCCACTGTTTTGACCACATCCGGAAAGGAGGGCTTTCACTTGGATAAATCATTTCAGTCCTTATGGGACTTCTTTTTGAAAAAAAGGATATTAATGAATTACTGTATCAAAAAATGATTAACTATGCTAACTTAGTTTAGAATGAGTGGTTGCATGACCTTTAGTCATTAATGAGGTGAGGATTTGCTAAAGAAAAAAACACAACATTTTAACAGGTCAAATTCAAATCAGCCTAGTTTTTAAGAAGTTATGGTCACAGAAGGTAGGCCTCATGGGAAAGTCACAGTTGGAGCTCATGACCAGGAGAGTTCTTCTATGCAGTGCTTTGTTTACCTTTAAAAGGACTTCTGCATTTTCACTCCTCGTATGAGACAGAGGAAAACGTCTGGGTAGAATGAAATGAATAGGTTGTTTATGGATGAATGTAGCATGGAGGGAGTTCAAGATTCAAAGCTCAGTTCCATAATTCCTATAAGCACGTGGGCAACATTAAGTATATTAGTTCTTCTATGAGTCCTAGCTGTACTTGTGGTCTTTGAGTGGGTTGTCTCCTTTTGTTCAAAGATTCAAGCAAAACATATGTTTTCCACACTAGGGAGAGATTATAGCTATGGCAATGGTCCACGGAGTCACCATACTGTTTTGCATTTGTATTAGCTTCAAACTGTATTGACAGAGCCCCAAAGATTGATGTGTAACTAAAAGTTGAAGACACCACAGGATTTCCAGTTCACACTGTTTTTTCTTTTAGCCGAGCAATACCATCCTTATTCAACTAGAACAAGAGGTCCTGAGATCCTATACATTGATTTTTCATCTGAGTACTCAACCTGACCAAAGTTTCAGTGGTGGTCTTTAGTCTCTTTTTCTATGTAAGACCCATTAGTTGAAAGAGAAAGAAAGAGAGAAAAAGAGAGAAGGAAGGAAGGAAGGAAGGAAGGAAGGAAGGAAGGAAGGAAGGAAGGAAGGAAGGAAGGAAGGAAGGAAGGGAGGGAGGGACGGAGGAAGGGGGGAAGGAAGGGAGGAAGGGAGGAAGGAAGGGAGGAATGGAGGAAGGGAGGAAGGGAGGAAGGGAGGAAGGGAGGAAGGGAGGAAGGGAGGAAGGAAGGAAGGAAGGAAGGAAGGAAGGGGAAGAGAGAGAAAGGAAGAGAGGGAGAAAGAGAGAGAGAAAGAGAAAGAGCAAGAGGAAGAAAGAAAGAAAGAAAGAAAGAAAGAAAGAAAGAAAGAAAGAAAGAAAGAAAGAAAGAAAGAAAGAAAGAAAGAAAGAAAGAAAGAAAGAAAGAAAGGAAGGAAGAAAGGAAGAAAGAAAGAAAGAAAGAAAGAAAGAAAGGCTAAGTTAGAGTCTCAAAAGAAAAAGCAGTCCCCAAGACACTGAACCTTCTCACTTCAGGACCCCAGCATGCTGGCATGGTTGCAAAAATAAAATAATTAAAAAACAAAACAAAAACAAAACAAAAACAAAACAATAACAAAACAATAACAAAACAATAACAACAACAACAAAAACCCAAACAACAACCAAAAAACCACAAACCAAACCAAAACCAAAAAACAATCAAACACAAAAAAAACTAAGAACATGGTCTTAATGCTCACTTCATAGGAAGCCCTAACATGAACATCTGGAAAAAAGCCCCATAGTTTCCAGGTTCTTTTCCATGTAGTGTATTACATTCTCCCTCCATAAAATCCTTGAACTAAGGCAATTTTTTTCTCTTTAATTCATAAATACATTTACTTAAATGCTTGGGAAATCCTCGTTTCTTGTATATTTTTTCACGGCACTTGAGATTTTGTGGGCTCTCTTCAGGGAGTCTCTCCTGAAGACATGCAAACACAGCCAGTATTGTTGTGCTGCCACTTTTCATGGTGTTATTGTCTCAAAACATATGGTGTTTTTCTTAAAGTCTCAGCTACCAGAGTAACGACTGTTAGCTGTTTACTTAGGTTATTTAATATCAGCCATGGAGGTTGTAATATTGAAGCATTTCACAGGCCTTAATATGTATGAGGTAGAAACCCATCAAATCCTGATTTTACTAGTGAAGCACAAAAGCCGTAAAAAGATTAAGCAGTGTAATGTCACACAGGAAATCTGCTGCATGTACTTATGTTTTTCCAAGTCCTTTAGGCTACTGTCCAAATCACTTCAGTTTTCATGTAAGATTAACAAGCAAACAGAAGACTGGGATATATTGATCATGCAATAATAACTTAAAAGGTTGCATCTAAAATCTTAATTCTCTAAAGAGAAGTAAAATCAAATATTTTTTATGCTTTATAGCATTTAAACAAAACTCGTATCTTTTAGGTCTTAGTGTTATTTCCTCCAGCATGAGAAAAAGAGGAGCTTTTAAAACAATACTTTTCACGCTATCTCTTCTGGCATACGCTTAAGGTAGAAGACCTGTTGTACTTCATGACCAGAGTATGATACGACATAACCAACCATGGCTATATGTCTTATTAAAAGCATGACATCCAGCTTGCAGCATGTCCAATGCTCAGCAGACCAATAGAAAGAACTTAAGATTTTGAAGTGACCGACATGGACATAACAAGACCATTTCTATTCTGATTCAGGACAAGGTCATCTTTCAGAAGTCTTCCTGCATGAGGACACTGACGTATCAATAGTCAATGCCCACTTGTCTGTAAGGATGCTCCATTTAAGCAAAGAAAACAACCTCCTAAGGATAGAGAGACATATTCCCTTTAAGATAGTGATAAAGAAAGTACTTATCTTAGCAACCACCTTTCGGCCATCTTTCTTCAGAAGAAAGAAGGTATCATACCCAGACTAGATCTACTGTACCCCTTCCCACATTTAGGACCTATGTATCAAGAATTCCATTTTTCCCATTTTAATTTATCTTGAGATATACTAGGGCAAGAGAACTTCTCCAGAGTTTTCACAGATTTCAGGGGTAGAATTGAAATGGTCATTCAGGATCCAGTAATCCAAAATGCAATAAACTCAACAGAAGCTCTCCATTTGCTTCCTTTTCCCATTATCTTTGCAGATCTAGTCTGAAGTCAGCAGATGTATTTCTTTTGCCCTTCCAATCAGTGGTGGTTGACCTTAGCTAGAAGTTAGTTGCACACTATGCCGCTTTATCACTCCCCCTCCTCAACTGGACAGGGGAGAGAAAAATACAATGAAAGGCTTATGGGTCAAGATAAGGACAGGGAGATCATTCACCAGTTACTGTCATAGGCAAAACAGACTCAACTCAGGGAAATTTATTTAATTTATTTTCAAACAAAAAATCAGAGTAGAGTAATGAGAAAATAAAACCAAATCTTAAAACATATTCCCCACTCTTCTCCCTGCTTTCTGGGCTCAACTTCACTCCCAACTTCTCTACCTTCTTCCCCTTGAGAAGTGTGGTCAGTTCACCAGAGGTATCTGCCATTCCTTGCTCCTCAGTCTTCCCTTGCTTCAGCGTGTGGTCCCTCCCACAGGAGACAGTCCTTGACAAACTTCTCCAAGGTGAATCCTTCCCATGGGCTGCACCTCTTCATGAACTCTTCTATCTGTGTGAACCAAGGTAGGCATGTTGCAAGAAGAGCAAGAGGCCATGAATGCATTTGCAAATAATAAGTTTTAGTTACCTCTCTACCAAGGGATCTCTGAAGTAGCACCTAAGCTCCCATGCAGAGGTAACACAAGCGGAGATGCAGGCACTTCAGCAATTCAGCCCTAGTAGAAGATAGCTGGGCCTGCTGAGTTCGCCTGAATTTCAAAGATTCAAGCAGGTGCTTCCTTGAGGTCTTTCTCACAACAAAGCAGGAATCTCAGGCACAATGATAAGATGCCTTAGAGTTTCTCACAGGCCTACGTTATCTAACAAAGAGGTTCTACTTGTCAAGCATACAAGGTCAGTAAAACAATTAATGTGATATAGGTGCTTTTTCTACACCACTGCTGCAAGTCACTTGAGCATATTTACATTTGATCCCCTCGTCATCCTTGCACAATACTCATACACCAGCACAGACCTTTTCCATAGGGTGCAGTCCTTCAGGAGCAGACCGCTCCATTGTGGGCTCCTGTTTCCAAGGGATCACAGGTCCTGACAAGAGCCTGCTCCAGTGTGGGCTTCCCACAGTGTCACAGCCTCCTTTGGGCACATCCACCAGCTCTGCTGTGGGACCTTCATGAGCTGTAGTCAGACATCTGCTCTACTGTGAACCTGTATGGGCTGCAGTGGAACAGCTGGCCTCATCATGATCTGCACCACACGCTGCAGAGGAATGTCTGCTCTGGCTCCTGGCCCACCCCCTCCCTCTCTTTATTCACTGACCTTGATGTCTGCAAAGTTGTTTCCCTCACATATTCCCACTCCTCTCTCTGAGCTGAAGTTGTGCAGCAGTTTTTTTACCCCTCTTAACTATGCTATCCCAGAGGTACCACCACTGCTGCTGATGGGCTTGACCTTGGCCAGCAGTCAGTCCATCTTGGAGTTGGCTGGCATTTGTTCTATCAGACATAGAGGAAGCTTCTAGCAGCTTCTCACAGAAGCCATCCCTGTAGCCCATTCACTACCAACAACTTGCCACACAAACCCAATACACAATCCAAGGTCAAACTGAGTATGGAAGCATCCTAATTCCAAACTAAGGAATTGAAACCATTTGGAAACCAAACTCTTTGCTGACACAGAAGGTCCATGTTACAACTGTTTATTATTCATTATTATTCATTCTTTTCTACTCTTCTATTGAAGCATATTACCACTAATTAACAGCAATTATTATTAGTTCACAAGTCCTGATCCTCGCAAGGGACTTCAATCACTCCAATATCTGTTGGAGGGACAACACAGTAAGGCATAAGCAATCCAGCGTGTTCCTGGAATGCATTGATGATAACTTCTTTCTCTAAGAAATAGAGGATCCAATGAGGACAGGTGCTATGCTGGACCTTGTTCTCACCAACAAAGAGATACTTGTGGGGAATGTAAGGCTCAAGGGTGGCTTTGGATACAGTGACCATGAAACAATGGAGTTCAAGAATCTCAAGGCAGCAAGGAGGAGGCACAACAAGCTCACTACCATGGACTTCAGGAGAGCAGACTTTGGCCTCTTCAGGGATCTGCTTGGTAGACTACCATGAGATAAAGCCCTGGAGGGAGGAGGGGATGAAGAAAGATGGTTAGTGTTCGAGTATCACCTCCTCCAAACTCAGGAGTGATGCATCCCAACAAAGAGGAAGTCAGGCAGAAATGCCATGAGACCTGCATGGATGACCAAGATGCTCCTGGACAAAATCAAACACAAATAGAAAGCCTGCTGAGGGTGGAAGCCAGGACAGATAGCCTGGGAAGAATACAGAGAAATTTTTGAGTAGTCAGAGATCAGATTAGGAAAGCTAAAGCCCTGATAAAATATCATCTGGCCAGGGACATCAAGGGCAACAAGATAAGTTTCTATAGGTACATCAGTGATAAAGGGAAGGCTGGGGAAAATGTGAGCTGTCTCCAGAAAGAAATGGGATGCCTGGTTACTTGGGATATGGAGAAGGCTGAGGTACTCAGTTACTGATTTGTCTCAGCCTTCACCAGCAAGTGCTCCAGCCAAGAGCCACACCACTCTGACGTCATCTACCTGGACTTGCACAAAATATGTGGCAACGTCTCACACAACATCCTTGTCTCTGAACTGGAGAGACATGGATTTGATGGATGGACTGCTTGGTGGAAAAGAAATTAGTGAGGTGGTTACACTCAAAGAGTTGTGGTCAACAGTGCGATGTCTAAGTGGAGACCAGTGACAAGTTGCATTATTCAGGGACTGGTGTCTAGCATCTTTGTTGGAGACATGGACAATGGGACTGAGACCATTCTCACAAATTTGCTGGCAACACCAATCTGTGTGGTGTAGTTGACACACTGGAGGGAAGGGATGCCATCCATAGGTACCTTGACAGGCTTGAGAGGCGAGCCGGGCCTGTGTGAATCTCATGAAGTTCAACAAAGCCAAGTGTAAGGTCCTGCACATGGGTCAGAGCAATCCCAAACATGGATACAGGCTATATGGATTGAGAGCAGCCTTGAGAAGGACTTGGGAATATCGGCAAATGAAAAACTGAATATAAGCCACCAATGTGCATGTGCAGCTTGGAAAACCAACCCCATCCCAAGCTGCATCAAAAGAAGCATGATCAACATGATGAGGGAGGTCATTCTCCTCCTCTACTCTGCTCTCGTGAGGCCCCACCTGGAGAACTTCACTCAGCTCTGTGATCCCAACATAAGAAGGACATGGACCTGTTAGAATGTGTCCAGAGGAGGACCAAGAAGATGATCAGAGGGCTGGAGCACCTCCCCTATGATGACAAGTTTAGAGATTTGGGGTTGTTCAGCATGACGAAGAAAAAGTTATAGGGAGACCTTATAGCAGCCTTCCAGTACCTAAAGAGGGCCTAAAAGAAAGCTGAAGAGGGACTTTTTATAAAGCCATGTAGGGACAGGTTAAGGAGTAATGGCTTTAAGCTGAAAGAGGGTAGATTTAGATTAGATATAAGAAATAAATTCTTCACCATGAGGGTGGTGAAGCACTGAAACAGGCTGTCCAAAGAAGAGGTGGATGCTCCATCTCTGGAGGTGTTCAAGGCCAGGCTGGATGGAGCTTTGAGCAACCTGGTCTAGTGGAGGATGTCCTTGCTCATGGCAGGGGGGGTTGGAACTAGATGATCTTTAAGGTCCTTTCCAACCCAAATCATTCTATAATTCTGTGGTTCTATGATATTTGGCAACCTTGATCCTAACCCAGTTGTCTGAACAATAAGAAGATACTTTCTTAAAGCAGATAAAATACATTTTACTTGTTCCTTTTTTCTTCCCTGTTTTCAGAGCTGTGTTATGCTGCTGTTCATCTATAACTAAATAGCTCGAAGAAATGTATTCTACCTCTTCATTCTCCATTCAGGAGTTCCTTAACAGACTATTTTAGCTGTGCTGGTCAGTAACCTCATCTAAGAAGACATTTTTAGGCCTCACTTCTATTCAGACCATTCTGACAAACAGCAGATGGTAAGCAATTTAGATCTTCCATAGCATACTCTAATAATCTAATCCTTGTAAAATAGACGTTGCAGGGAAATTTTGAAGGACAGGATTTCCTTTTCATGGAGATGATCTTGCAGCACTTCATATCTTCATTTCTCACACTTTCCCCCCTCTGCTTTGTTAAAATAAAATACCCTGGCTACTTACAGCTAATAGCCAATATAGTAATGAAAGCAGAATCCTAACTACAATGGCAATGGAAAAAAAAAAAATAATCTGGTGCTGGGACACCAGATTGAGCTGGGACAGAGCTTACTTGCTGCTGTAACATGTATGCATATCAAACCACGTGAATTTAATTTCTGATTCTGCTGAAAATTAGTTAGTAAAAATGAAGGGCAGGACATACATATAATTTACATTGGAAAAAACAAAAACAAAAAAACACTGTGGAAACCTGTAAGCTTCTGGTGAGGAAGATAACTGTGAAGCTTCTGACAAGATAACTTCCTTCCTGATTATGTTTGAGAGATGATATATGTTAGTGGAAAATTCCATAAATGCTGAATGGAAGAAGTACACTTGTTAACCACTCTGACAGTCTACTCTCTGATCTTAGAAAACATTTAAGCACACTGAGCATGACAATGGTGTCATCTGTGTCTTGAGTGCCTTAGATTGCTTTAAAAAATACACTTATGCAAAATAAATTTGTACATAGTAACAGTGGAATAGAAATAAGAGTCTGCAAGGCCTTGCTTTTAAAAGGATGTTTAATTTTGACAGAAAGTGAATTACTCATAAAATGAAAAGAAATGGAAGATCACAGTCAATTACGTGAGCCTTTCTGAAGTCCATGTTCCTTTTTTAACAGAGCAGTAAAAATACTGGGAAAATCCCTAGCAATAGCAGTATAACCTCTCAGTGTAACAACAGCTTTACCTACACTGACATTAAAGGAAGAAAAATACCATGGTGCTCTCATGTCAAATGATGAAGCTTCTGAATACAATGCACAGTTCAAAGCTTCTCAGTTATGCTAGTGTCACTGTGCATTTCCAGCAAATTCAACACTACTCACAAGTACTGTCCCTCTTGCAAATGTATAATAGTTACCTTTGATGAGACTAAGGTATAACCATTGGAGGAGATTACCCTTTTTAACACAAAAATAAATAAAAACAAAGACTTACATACACTAAACATGATGAAATTTCCCTCACACAAACAAGCTCACATAATCAGGGAAGTACTGAAGTGATCTCAAAAATGCAAGGCAGTAGCAGTGTTTTGACTGCAAGTTTATTTATAGTGCTGCCCCTGGAATGATATTCCTTTCTTCTTCCTACATGCAAAACTAAGGCTACCCACAGACCTCAAGGTCTGGGCTGTTTTCCTGTGTCACCTCTTGCGATGGGGAACAAGGCTCATGCATTCTCCAGTTTCATCCTGGTACAGGCTGGAGAGCATGTATGCATAATTAATTCTTACCTCACACAAAATAGTTCTACCAGACATTTTAATCTTTTCCCAACTGTTAATCCTCACTTGAGTTCTCACACAGTTGCATTTCAACTGTAACGAATATTGCATAACACATTTCACTGGGAGAAAAACATGCTTTTTAATGCACAAGTCCCTATAACTCCTTTTAGCAGCAGCTTTCTGTGTTAAAACTAGGTAAGAATTAGCTTCCAAAGATATCTCATATGTCCCTTTTCACTTATTTTTTGTCAAAACAGTTATTCTTAAGAATGAGAGAATTTACTGTTAAGATTCATTTTTCCTCAATTCTTTGACTTGATATAAATTTGCATAATGCTATTCATTATCATTTTCATTTTGACTTCCTAACCTGTATGGTCAGGTTCATCAACTGTCACTGTGAAAGTAGATCAATCATTTAAGTCAATTTTGTCTGTCATATTGATTGTTGATAAAGATTAATTACCTTAAACTGGAATAATATTGGCAAGTTCTGCCAGAAGTCACATCTCCCCTTACTCTCCAAGATCCACATTCAGTATATCTTGTGGTCTGAGGTAAGGAATGCTATGTGCATTTTTACCCTTACAATTTGAAAATGGAGAAACAATTCTCATATGTTTCTTGCATAGACAAACATTCACAGTCCCCTAAAATATGACAAAATTCTATAGCCAAGATAATGTTCTCTCTCCTGTCAAAACCAGCAGAACAATCACATAATATACTATGTCTCAGAAAAAAAAAAAGTACTGTAATGTACAAGAGCATCCCAGAAGGAATGAGTTTTCTATTCCCTCTGTTGGTGAACTGGGAAAGCCCTTCTTGAAACAGTTTTATGTCTACATAACATGTATTCATCTTTACTTTTATGACACAAAAGAGCTCTCATAAATAATTCTGCTTGGATTTTATGGGTAGAAAAAGACTCGTTTCTAAGCAGCTAGATTTTTATTCAAAGTTCATGTGTGTTCCCTGTTTCCCTGATGGCTTCACTGGAGTGACACTGAGAAAGTGTAGGACCAGGTGCCTGCAAACGAGATCTATCAGAGTACAACATCAAAGAGAAACACACACTGGTAAGTACCCACTTACCCACCTTTTTAAAGATCTGAATCCTCAAGCTGCATTATTTAGTGGAATCTTCAGATAGAAATTGGAAAAAATTCCCTGGGACTATGCACATTTTTGCAAGATCCAGATGAATGATGGTACCTCACTGGTCCATGTCATAAGCAACTTGGTAGGTAGGAGAAATGGTGTTGCCTGGAGAGAGTTCACAGTATCACAGTACATTTGGGATTGGAAGGGACCTCAAAAGATCATGTAGTCCAATCCCACTGCTGGAGCAGGAATGCCTAGGTGAGGTCGCACAGGAAGATGTCCAGGCGGGTTTTGAATGTCTCCATGGAAGGAGACTCCACAACCTCCCTGGGCAGCCTGTTCCAGTGCTCTGTCACCCTCACTGAGAAGTTTTTTCTCAAATTTAAGTGGAACCTCTTGTGTTCCAGCTTGATCCCATTACCCCTTGTCCTATCATTGTTTGCCACTGAGAAGAGCCTGGCTCCATTCTCGTGGCACTCACCCTTTATATATTTATAAACACTGATAAGGTCACCCCTCAGTCTCCTCTTCTCCAAGCTAAAGAGACCCAGCTCCCTCAGCCTTTCTTCATAAGGGAGGTGCTCCACTCCCTTAATTCTCTTTGTTGCCCTGTGCTGGACCCTCTCCAGCAGTTCCCTGTCCTTCTGGAACTGAGGGGCCCAGAACTGAACACAATATTCTAGATGGGGTCTCACCAGGGTGGAGTAGAGAGGAAGGAGGACCTCTCTCAATCTACTAACCACCCCCCTTCTAATACACCCCAGGATGCCATTGGCCTTCCTGGCCACAAGGGCACAGTGCTGGTTCATGATCATCCTGTTGTCCACCAGGACCCCCAGGTCCCTTTCCCCTACACTGCTCTCTAATATGTAATTTCCAAACCTATACTGGAACCTGGGGTTGTTCCTGCCCAGATGCAGGACTCTACACTTGCCCTTGTTAAATTTCATCAGGTTATTTCCCGCCCAACTCTCCAGCCTGTCCAGGTCCCGCTGGATGGCAGCACAGCCTTCTGGCGTGTCAGCCACTCCTCCCAGCTTAGTGTCATCAGTAAACTTGCTGATAGTACACTCAATTCCCTCGTCCAAATCGTTAACGAATATATTGAATAATATTGGCCCCAGTACTGACTCCTGAGGCACTCCACTACATACTGGCCTCCAACTGGACTCTGCACCATTGACCACCAATCTCTGGCATCTCTCTTTAAGCCAGTTTGCAACCCACCTCACTACTCTATTGTCGAGACCACACCTCCTCAACTTAGCTGTGAGGATGCTGTGGGAGACTGTGTCAAAGGCTTTACTGAAGTCAAGGTAGACCACATCCACCGCCCTGCCATCATCCATCCACATTGTTACATTCTCATAAAAGGCTATGAGGTTGGTCAAGCATGACCTACCCTTGGTAAAGCCATGCTGACTGCCCCTAATCACCCTCTTATCCTTGATATGCCTTGAGATGACACCAACGACAAGCTGTTCCATTACTTTCCCAGGGACAGAGGTGAGGCTGACCGGTCTATAATTACCCGGGTCCTCCTTCCTGCCGGAGTGACATTTGCTTTCCTCCAATCCTCGAGCACCTCTCCCGTTTCCCAAGACTTGGCAAAGATGACAGAGAGCAGTCCAGCAATGACTTCAGCCATCTCCCTCAGCACCCGTGGATGCATCCCATTTGGACCCATGGATTTATGGATGTCCAGACTATTTAATTACTCCCTAACCCAGTCCTCATCGAGTAAAGCAAACTCCTCCATTGACCTGGCTTCATCTGGGGTCTCAGGGGTACAGGGCTCCCCAGGACAGCCTCCAGCAGAGTAGACAGAGACAAAGAAGGCATTCAGTGATTCTGCCTTCTCTGTATCTTCTGCCACTAGGGCACCCACCTCATTCATCAGTGGGCCTACATTGCCTCTGGTATTCGTTTTATCTGCTATGTATTTGAAAAAGTTCTTTTTGCTGTCCTTGACCCCTCTCGCCAGCTGTAATCCTAAGGAGGCCTTGGCTATCCTAGCTGCCTTCCTACATCCTCTAACAGCAGGCTTACATTCCTCCCAAGTGGCCAGCCCCTGCTTCCATGGGCTGTAAACTCTCCTCTTCTGCTTGAGCATACCAAACAGATCCCTATTCAACCACACAGACCTCCTGGCTCCCTTCCTTGACTTCCTACGTGTGAGGATGCTCTGATCATGAGCATGGAAGAAGCAATCTCTGAATGCAATCCAGCTCTCTTGGGCCCCTTTTCCTTCAAGCAGTCTTGCCCATGGGATTTCCCCTAGCAATTGCTTGAAAAGGCCAAAGTTAGACCTGCTAAAGTCCAGGGTTGCAATTCTATTTGCTATTCTGTTCCTGCCATACAAGATGCTGAACTCCACCATCTCGTGGTCACTGCAACCCAGGCAGCCCTCGACCTTTACTGCTTCCACCAAACCCTCCTAGTTAGTGAGGATGACATCCAGCAGTGCACCTCTCCTGGTCGGCTCCTCCACCATCTGCATGAGGAAGTTATCATCAATGCACTGGAGGAACCTCCTGGACTGTGGCTGGCTGGCTAAATGGTCCTTCCAGCAAACATCAGGGAACTTAAAATCACCCACAACAACCAGGGCCTGTGACTGTGAGGCCACTCTCAGCTGCGCATAGAAGGCCTCATCAACTTCCTC
Organism: Patagioenas fasciata; assembly: GCF_037038585.1. Lineage (NCBI taxonomy): Eukaryota > Metazoa > Chordata > Aves > Columbiformes > Columbidae > Patagioenas > Patagioenas fasciata. The sequence goes on along the minus strand of NC_092521.1, from coordinate 72,882,057 downwards.
ACCCTGATCTGGTGGCCTGTAATAGACACCTACAACAGTATCACCCCTGCCAGCCTGCCCCTTGATCCTGACCCATACAGTCTCAACTCGTTCCTCATCCGATCCTGGGCAGAATTTAGTACGTTGTAGTTGCTCTCTCACATAGACAGCAACTCCATCACCACGCCTGGCTGGCCTGTCTTTCCTGAAAAGGGCGTAGCCATCCATGACCACATTCCAGTCATGTGAACTGTCCCACCATGTTTCTGTAATTGCCACCAGATCATAATCTCCCGACCGAACATAGGATTCTAACTCCTCCTGCTTATTCCCCATGCTGCGCACATTGGTGTACAGGCATTTCAGGGAGCGAGCAGAGCACACCAATTTCTCCCTAGGGGCACAGGAGGCCACCCGGTCCTCATCAGTTTTAGAATGCTGCCCCACTGGGACAAGCCCAGCTACAACCCCATCCTCCTTTGAGCCTAGTTTAAAGCTCTCCAAATGAGCCCAGCTAATTCCTGCCTCAGCATCCTTTTGCCTCTGCCAGATAAACCTTTCCCACATAACATTGTCCGGACTGGAGTCTTATAAAACCAGCCATTATCAAAAAATCCAAAGCCCTGCCTGTAGCACCAGTCTTGGAGCCAACCATTTAGAGACTGAATTTTCCTATTCCACCCCACATCGTCACTTGAAGATGGAAGGAGCGAAGAGAAGATCACTTGAGCCCCTGAGTCTTTCACCATCCTTCCCAAGACCTTGAAATTGTTCTTCATTCCCCTCAGACTATGGATGGCAGCTTCCTCCCCATCTGTCTGAAAAACCAGCAGCGGGTAGTAGTCTGTTGAGTGCACCAGTTTGGGGAGCTCTCTAGCAATATCCTTGATCCGGGCTCCAGGTAGACTACAAACTTCCCTAAGATGAGAGTCAACTCTGCATATTGGGCCCTCTGTTCCTTTCAGAAGGGAATTTCCTATTACAATCACCCTTCTTTCTTTCTTATCAGAGGCAGTCTTAAGTTGTGAAGTCAACTGCCTCTTCCTATGTGATCCTTGTAGGCAGGCTTGGCACCACCTCCTCACCTACCTCTTCTTCAAGATTCAGAGCCTCAGACCTATCACGAAGGGTCACCTGGGGAGGCAACACAGGCAGGGAGGGGGCCTGCCTGTGATGCCAAACTGGAATATGCTTCCAACCCTCATCATCTTTTAGGTCCCCTACCTCTGCCCGACAGCGACAAGGGTGGGGCTGTCTCAGGACTCCTGCCTCTGTCCGAGAGGGCAGGAGGTCCATCTCCTTTTGGGTGATATCTCCCTGGGGCCTTTCTGACTGGCACATCAGGGTGTTACTCCACCAATCGATCTCCCTTTCACACTCCCTGATGGACCTCGGTGTCTCAACTTCCTCCTTAAGTTTCACAACCATGTCGAGGAGATCTTGCACCTGCTCACACCTCACACAGGTGGAGTGCTGGCCTCCATCCCCCAGCAGCAGCAGGCTCTGGCACTCCCTGCAGCCGGAGACCTGAACAGCCACCGTTTGGGACAGAACCTCAGTCTGCGTTGCCACAGTCTTTTTGAGACAAGCTCTCCTTCTGGAGGCGACCATGGTCATCAGCAGTCTGGGACGCTGGCAATAATTTAGAGGGATTGACAAGCAACAAGCGCTCTCTGCACCCTGCTGCACGAGCTACCACACCCGCTGCTGCAGCACGGTGTGGGTGGAACTCACCCGCTGCACAACTTCGTTGCTCCTCTCTGCACCTGGTGGGCAGCGACTAGTCTCTGCCCTCCCAAAGGCCTTTTCAAGGCAAGGGGAGTGGGTGTGGTCGCCGTTACCGTGGGAACGTCCCCCGCCACGTCAGCCACTATCTCTCAATGGCTGCCAGGGCTTCAGGGGATTGGGACACGCCGGGAATCACGCTGTCCCTGTCCCTTTCCCTCTGAGCTTCCTAATCTCGGCTGAACCTCGTGATCGGCTGAACCTCACCGGCTCTGGCTCTCACTGCGCGGACTCCGATCGCTTATCCAAGGGAAGAGTGTGACTGCTTGCAAGCTGGTGAGGACCTTCAGTAGACTAAGAGAGAAAAGACTGAGTGAAAGATTTGAACCCTCTGTAGGGCTTTCAGACTTCTGGAGATCTTATTTCCAACCTAGGATATACCTCTGACTCCTTTAGCTGATTTCAGTGGATACTTCAGGTTGATTGTGATTCCCAGTAATAGTAGCCACAGCTCACAGGGTTGAGATAAAATCGAATCATATTTAGCTAAAGTGATGAAAGTCACTTGAAACTTTCCTTTCTCTGAGAAATATCTGTTTTCCATTCAGAATTCACACTTTATTTTTCTTTTTTTTTGGGGGGGAGGAGTGGAGGCAGCAAGAGGTGTTGAAAATAAATTCTGATTTTTGAACAACTTTGAACAGCTTCCTTGAAGGAAATTTTGCTTAACTAAAGATAAAAAAGGAACAAGAAAACAGCAGTATGTTTTAAAGCTTCATGTCACAAAGAAGTCTGGAGAGAGACTTGGGGCAGACAGCAATTCCAGTAAGACAGTGGATGAAACTCACACTACTTGAATCCATTGGAAACCATTAGAATAAGTCTTCCTTTTATCCATTGCTTTCAAGTAAGATAATAGGGGTTTTGCTGTGTTTAGGGGATTCACAATCCATGAAGCCTGATGGATGTCTCCTTATCTCCAGCAGAGAGACAGGTGTTATTTTTTTAAAAGATGGCATAGTTCCAAAATATACCTATTGCAAGAGCTGTTGAACTCTGGCAGAAGAGAGTGCAAAATTTAACTGTGGATGCCTCTTCCCATTATTTATTCCTATAACTGAGTTCTGTGATGAGTGCCATCAAGACCAGATGCACCCACCATGACCACCATGTGTGGTTATCACTTGATCAGAGTTATGGGAAAATGCTGGGGAGCAGGGGGACCATACTGCTACAGATACCAATGCCTTGACAACAGCAACAATGGCAAATGATGGAAGAGAAATATATCAGTGGCTGAGGAAGCGATGTATGAAGAGGGAAGGCTGAGAGGCTCTGATCCACCTTTCAGTTTTAATTCACAACCTTAAACATGGCACGAGGGAAGTACTGGGGCCAAATACGAGGAGGGAAGTAAAAGTGGGAAAATGTCATATATTCCTAGTTACTTATTCAAACCCTAAGTCCAGTGGTGGTGTCTTCTCCATCCCATCCTTCACCCCCACCACACACCCTACCTTACACACAACCAATAACAAAGTGCAAATGAAAATTGATATAATCAGTTCTGTAATTAAAGAGGTAAAAAGGATCAAATTATTTGATGTTGTTCAGGCAGAATCTATTATCATACAACATAGCACAATTGAGGCTGGCAGGAACCTCTGGAGGTCCTCAGGTTCAACTCCCTGCTCAGGAAAGGTCTAACTTCAAAGTTAAACAAGGTTGCTCACAACCTCATCCAAGTCAAGGTCTGAATATCTCTGAAGTTGAAAACCCAATTTATGTATATTTATTTTTAACCCTTCCCCTTAATGAAATGCCTTAATTCAACTCATTGAAAGCTCAATCATAAATAAATAAATAAATAATACTATAATAAATAATAATAATAACCAATAATAAATAATAAATAATAAAAATAATAAAAAGTAATAACAAATAAATACATAAAGAAATGCTAAATTACACGATACAATAATTAGATATCAAAGCCAAAGAAACCAAAATAAAGGGCTGACATATTTAGAGTTTTCTGCAAAACTGTAATTCTGTCACTCTGGGTATCAGGAAACAGCTTTCAGTTACCTGATTATATGTTCTTCTTACAACTCTCACTTTCAGTCTGTCTCCTAAGCTCATTCAACGCATAAGTTGGTACACAATGAGACAAAAATCATTTTACATCTATGTATTTTTTTTGATATTTTCTCTCTATCAAGGAACATGTAATGTATTTTGCAGTCTAAACCAATTTATTTTGTTTTAATAGTTGTACTTAATAAACAATAATCCTCTATGGAAACATTTATTCATTGTTTATTCTACTAAAAATATGTGTGTGAGGCCTTGTTGATGAATTCAAAATGTATTTTTTTTTTCCCTCTTTATTTCTACAACTCATATTCTAGGCATAGCTATATATAGACACACAAATGAAAAATGTATATTGTGTATGTAATAAAGACAAACATCAGAATTATCTTACAAAAAAAAAAGTTCTCAGTAAAATTACACATATTAGGAGAAGCAAATTTTAGATGGATCACTAAACACATAGTATCAAATCACTCTGAAGTCAAGAACACTACTTACACCATAAAGAAAAAGTCCTTTCCTACTTGAAGGAATATCAAATAATTAGTGAATTATCAGGAGATCCTAAACAGGACAAGGAACACGTTTTGATTTGGTTTTTTTGTTTGTTTGGTTTTTGGTTTTTGTTTTTTTGTGTTTTGGTTTGGTTTTTTTTGTGTGTTTTTGTTTTGTTTTGTTTTGTTTTGTTTTTCTGTTTGCTTCTCCATTTTAACTCAGACACACACTGAAGCTATTTTAAGCCAGGGCTTTCATTCTAAGAATAATACCCCTGTTTTTACCATCAATAAAGCATTTTTAGAGCATCTTTTTTTCCATCAGCCTCTTGCCATTGCTGACCCATAAGGTTTGCTGTAATTTTTCTTCTCCTAGGCTATGGACCTCTTAGGAGCTTGTTTTTTACTCTTGAGTGTGCCTTTTTCCAGCTGCCCCATTTCTGAGTCTCTACATTAGTTTTTGCTCCATGCTAGGGATTGCTTTTATTATTACTGGTTATGTGAACCTATATCAAACTGTCAGCAAGTGAAAAATTTTTTTTTCTTCTTTCTTGAAAATAAGAAGTTAATCTCAAAGCATCTCTTGCCCAGTTGGCAATTACAGTAACAACACCCTTTAATTGTCTCGAAATTCTGTAATCTGTGATATGTTTAATGGTTACAGAATGAAAGTAAACAAACAAAACCTACCAACCATGTGGTCAGGAAATAACTCTGGATTTGAGAACACAAGCAATTAAAAAGGTGATAGATCCATTAGGGTGTCAAACTTATCCATTAAATGCATTAAGAGTTGTAAAATTAGCTGTCAAAATCTAGCAGAAATGTTGTCATACTTGCAAGTATCAAAAAGATACATAGCATATGAATTGTACTAGTGTTAATTAGTCTATACTGTGCTTCAAAATGTTATCTTCACAATAGTTTGAGTTATTAGCAAGTCTCCTATGTTATGAACAAATAACTGAAATTAAATCAGCTCACTTAGTTCCTTTTCTGCTCATAAATTATACATAATGGGGTAGCTTGCTTTTTTTTTTCTTCCTACTGACCACATGTCATTGTTGCCCATTAGATTTAGCACACATTTTTCTTTCTCGGTGGTGCCCTTTACTTCTGTTCAACAGGAGGACATGAATTATTTGTGGATCACTTTTTAGGCTATGGAATGTACATATTGATGTTAATAGTCTCCAAAGGAAGATGTGTTCATTTTTGAAGAGGAGAAATGTCTGGACAAACTGCTGCGTCTTGTCTCACTGGCAGCATGGTTGGGAAGGCTTCAAATGGGGAGTTGATTTACCAGATGGGTTACCTGGTACTTATCCTGCCTTTTTCTCCATATATTTACTGCAGGTCATTGACCACGCCCCGTGGTGCGAGAGAAGTCATGCTGCTGGACTACTGCTGCATCCTCACTGCATTCAGGTCTGTTGCTTTTTGCTCAAACAGGACATGTTGTTTTCCTTTGGATTTTCAGATGGTAAGAGCTGTGTATCCATATGATAGTCAGAGATCAAAAAGTGCTCGGGGCTTTTCTGGCTGAGGAAGAAAAGAATGCTGTACCTTACCTTCAGTGAATATTACTTTTAGAAGTATTTAGCTTCATAAGTAACAAGGTGCTTTTGCATACCAGATAGCTCTAGGGAATATCATTCACCCCATGTGCCACACACTATTAAATATATGCATCGAGTTTTCATTCTGATACATCCAAATCCCACAGATATGACATGTCTACATTGCATTATCTTTACCATTCACCAGAGCCATTAACTGGATGTGGTTCTGGAGTGTTGTTTATGCAAAAGAAAGTCTCCTATCCTAGTTTTGGTACCTAGGTGATAACCCTTAGGTAATACATACCACATACATAAGTGGTACATAGCGTGACACGTGGCTGTATTGCCGAACTCGGAGTCTTACTTTTTCATGGGTTCTGCAGCTAAGTAACTCAGATTCATTAGTAAAATGCAGAGACCAAAATCAGAAACTCTACACAACAGATGTCAGCTGCTTCAGTTCTTACTATGTCTCCATCAGTGTTTCTGCTCACCATCCTTCCCACATGTTGTTATCCCTGATGACACAGTCAGCTCTTTGCGTACTTGAATAGCAGGTTGTAGACCTCTGAATGCCTGCTGCCCCAAAGATCAGGCTTCCTTTAAGGGAATATTTTCAGTGTTAAACACCTCAAATCTCACCTGAGATCCAAACTTATTAATATTGCACATTTTGCTGCAAGAGTTTGCATCTCAAGAATGAATCATTTTTCTGTTTTCTTTGTTATATCAGCTTGGAGGTGGTGAATGTAGAACATATCCAAATGTTTTCATGCTATGACTATACATTAATGTTAAAACTATTTATGTTTCTTAATCACAGAAAAATGTTTATATTTAACAAACAATTACCTGTTAGAGGCTAAACAACTTCCTTATTGAACTCACAAATACAAGCTCATCTCCAAAGACTATTTATGATAAATGGCAATGATTCCATCATGATTATAAAATTTAAAGTTTCTTCAGGAATCAAAAATAAAATTGCTTGGATTTTATTAAACCTGAATTTTGGCTCTTGTTAAACACTGATGAAGCTGAAAACAGAAAAGACTTTCAACTTATTTTACAGATGTTAAGTGAAAATCTTAGTACAAGAAAAATAAACAAATACAGTTAGAGGTATTGTGTCATAGGTATTAACTAGACTAGAAATTCATGAGCTAAATATCTTACTTAAAAAGCTGTTGAGCCAAGGAAAGAATACCAACAAATCAATTTTAGATATAGGCAAGCATTAAATAGGTGTATTTTCACCTTGAAATTACAGAAAGAAGGCAGTATAAAAACATTTTGAGTACAGCAAACTGTTTTGTCTCTTTCCTCTTCATTTAGCAGTCACCACTATTGTGGTGTATTGTTCAGTTCTGCAAATATGCAATAATCAGGACAACACTTTGAAGAACCTCTCTACAGGAGCTGAATTAAATGTCTTTTTTGCTTGCATTGACACAACCCATGTTTTCCTTCCACAAACATCTCAAGTTTTCCCATGAACTGTTAAACAACAGATCATCACTAACTCTTAATTAAAGTCTTTGCTGTTTGTAAACTGATTGTCTGTGGTACTCATTCAGTATTTCTACATTCCTGAGAAGGTGAGAGGTTATTAACTTGACTAGTCTGCACTGAGCTTTTCACCACTGCAGCAATTGCATAATCAAATATGTGATGGTAAAGCTGGCTTAGCTGGATGTCCCTGTGCAAAATCTGTATTAGTCATTTATAGTTTGTTTTGTTATAGGGAGATTTGGAGTGTTTTAAATAATATGACAGTTACAAATATAAATAGGTTAAAGAGCACAGGAGGTAAAATCTTCACATGTAGAAGTATTTATAGGTACATAAAATACAAGAAACAGAAGGCAGGAGTAAATTGTCAGTTCTTGCAGTGGAAAGAAAGCACAAATGAAGTTATTAAAGGACCTGAATTGGAACACATATTGTTCAACATATTGCCAAATAAACTAGAAAAGGAAACAAAAAATGTGCTGACAAAGGCTGCATCTTGATTGTAAGGATTGCAAAAGGACCTCATGAGACTGGGACAAAACATGTAGTAAAATTCAGTGCAAATAAATGTTAAGTGATACCCATAGGAAAAAATAACTCTAAGTTCACATATAAAATGATGGTTTCTTGAGTTTACAATTACCTTGTAAGTAACAGGGATTATGATCGATTGGATAGCAAGGGTCATGAAAATGTCAGTTCAGTGCTTAGTAGTTGTCAGAAAAGTGAATGAAATGTCAGGAATTATTAGAAAAAAAAATATAGACCAAACCAGAAAGCATTAATATGCCACTAGTATAACTCTATTGTTAGCTTTCATCTTGAAATGTTACGTTCAGTGCCTTATGCTCCCATTTCAAAAAAGGTATAGAGAACTGGAATGGTGTAGAAGAGGGCAGCCAAGACAATCAAACATATGCTGTGGCTTCTGTGTGAAGAATCAGTATGTCGGGACACTGTGGTCTGGAGCAGTGACACCTGAGAAGAGATACAACAGTGATCCATAGGATTATGCGTGGAATGATGAAACTGGAGAGAGGTCAATGTTCAAACCTTGAGAACATCACATGAAGGTTCAAAAAACACAGAAATGCAAAGACTAGCTGAGTTGTGGAGCTGCCAGTTGAAGTATGTTAGAAGTCTTTAAGGTTTATATGGCTTGAGAAGAAAATGGGAAGAGTTCATGGCAGGAAAAAAAAAAAAAAAAAAGCTGTTTCTGCTTGTAAAGTCCCTTAGCTGAAAACAGCTAAAGCCACAGAGGGTGTTCCCTTGCCATCTCTTATATTTGCATCCAATTTTACTCTTGTTCAAAATAGGATACCTAGTTAGATGACCTTAGGACTAACTCAATACAGAACACTCTTTTAAGGCATGGAAAAAGTGCGATTCATGTCTCTGAATGTTTCTGTAAGGGACTTACAGATTAGCAGCTGACTTACATTTCCTTTTTGCTTTCTAAATAAAGAAGCCCAAACCACTAATTTTTAAGTCAAATTTGTTTAGCCTCAACAATTCAGAATGTTATTTTCATTTTACAAAAGCAGTATCTTACTGTAACACCTCACGTTTCCCCCAAGCCTATTGGATATCTCTGAGCAACTAGCTCTCTTCAGAAAGTGTGTTGCTTTGTGCTTGCTGTAGAGAATTGTTTTGTCAGATTTGTCACCTTCCCACCTGGTTCTTTTTAGCATGGCAGGAGACATTCCCCAGCTCCCCAGGTTCCCTAAATATGTCCTTGAGAAACTAGTTCTGCTTTGTTTGGCTTTGAACCATGTAAGGGAAAAGTGAACTTAACCTTGTTCACCCACGTATATTTTGTTCCTAATACTGTAGTTTCAATGGAAAAAGAGAACAAAGAAATGTGACTAGACTTATAACTTGTTAATTGAGGCACCATCTAGAGACAAAGGTTAGCAATATCACATATAGTTTTAGCGTAATCTTAACAATTTATTATCTCTCTTACTGCTTTGCACCTCTCCCCTGCAATCTAAATAAGAGCCACCAATTAAGGATGCGTTGTTCACAACAACCCTTTTCCTCACACAATTATGCTCGGTGCCGGATCCTGCTGATGAGTCTTTTTTTCCACAGGTTAAATTTTCCTGCAGTTAAATTTTGGGGTTAAAATTGTAAACGCTTCTGAAAGCTGTCTCTGGAGCTAGCTATCTCAGGTGCTTAACAGTGATGGCCTCTGTGCCATGGAAGTGAACTACAGAAATGACATTGGGAATCATCCCTGAGGCTTAAGTACCTTGCATGGGGATGCAATTTGCTGAACTCTGCCCTGGCAAAGGACTGCTGAGGCACTCAGATTTTATATATGCACTGCTTATACATACACTCTTTTCAGCTTGTGATGCTGATGTGTTGCTAGCACTGTACAAATATCAGCTAGTAGTAATGGATCACTATTACTAATACTGAGTCTGATCAATCTGAACACATTTATGGAAAGAAACATAACCCCAAACCATTATTAGGAGCCAATGTAACAATGTATCACACAAAGTCAGGGAATCCTTCACCTGTTAGAGAGCAGTGTAGGGGAAATGGACCTGGGGGTCCTGGTGGACAGCAGGATGACCATGAGCCAGCACTGTGCCCGTGTGGCCAAGAAAGCCAGTGCCATCCTGGGGTGTATTAGAAGGGAGGTGGTTAATAGGTCAAGAGAGGTTCTCCTTCCCCTCTACTCTGCCCTGGTGAGACCACATCTGGAATATTTTGTCCAGTTCTGGGCCCCTCAGTTCAAGAAGGATGGGGAATTGCTGGACAGAGTCCAGCACAGGGCAACAAAGATGATTAAGGGAGTGGAGCATCTCCCTTGTGAGGAAAGGCTGAGGAAGCTGGGTCTTTTTAGCTTGGAGAAGAGGAGACTGAGGGGTGACCTTATTAATGTTTACAAATATATAATGGGTGAGTGTCACGAGGATGGAGTCAGGCTCTTCTCGATGGCAACTAATGGTAGGACAAGGGGTAATGGGATCAAGCTGGAACACAAGAGGTTCCACTTACACTTGAGAAGAAGCTTCTTCTCAGTGAGAGTATCAGAACACTGGAACAGGCTGCCCAGGGAGGTTGTGGAGTCTCCTTCTCTGGAGACATTCAACACCCGCCTGGACACATTCTTGTGTAGCCTTATCTAGGTGTTCCTGCTCTGGCAGGGGGATTGGACTAGATGATCTTTCGAGGTCCCTTCCAATCCCTGACATTCTGTGATTCTGTGATAATTCAAAAATTGATTGCTCTAGTGTTTTGAAAACACATATCTCCTGCCAGGAGGGAAGACAATGCATATCACATTTTGCAAATTCTTTCTTCTGGGCTGAACAGGACCTCAAGGTGGTCAAACCCATGAGACGGTCCTCTTATTCTCTCTCCTTGAATTAAGAATATCAGTGGTTTTCCAGTATCTTAAAAACAGAACACGATTTAACTAGACTGAGGAAACTCAATAAATGGCAAAAACACTGATCTGCTGGTTGAGACAAATTAAAGGGAATAATTGTTATGTTCTTGCCATCTGAGGCTTTCCCTCCTGACGCACTTTCTAATTGAGCAGCTTTAAGCGGGTTGCAAGGCTGAATCTATTGCACATGGGCAGCTCTGAGGTGGCCTCCTTCTCTGTGCCCGCAGGGCTAGCCACAAGCCCCCAGCCTCTCTGTGTCTCCCCTCTAAACTCCTTTTTGGCTCTCCCTCAAGCTAAAGGCCACTACATCTGGCACACCAGCAGCTCTCAGGAACAGAGCGACCTCCTCTTTCCAGAAGTCTCAAATGTGAAAGACAGGAGGCCATATGCCACCAACCTTCCTTTCTGCTGCTCTGCCACAACCTTTATAAAAAATAAATAAATGCAGTGTGTTTATGATGAAACATAAACACGAGACAGCTTTATTGTCTGTCACACTCAAAATAAGCCATAAATCAAAAAGTCAGGAAGGAAAATTTGATGTGGATTTTGGAACTGATAGTAGGAGGACATTTTATTTTCAAGGGCTGCCAAAAACCTTAAACTATTTTAATAGCAGCTGTCAACGTTTTACTCTGTTTTGTTTTTTTTTTTTTGTGTACGTGGATAAAAAGTATATGTGGGTAAAATGAGAGGAACTAGAACAATGGATCATAAGCTAATACAGCTACATCTATGCATAAAGAAAAAAAAATGACTGTACCATCAACAGAAAAAATGAACTATTTATAATAATGTCATTCCAAGTAGCTCCCTCCCCTACTGAGAAACTTCATGCTTTAACAATAATGTTTATATATTAATTTTGCCTACTTAGTGTTAAGCTTATTAACACAGTACAATAGAAGCTTTTCAAGGCTATGAATATGTGTTACATATACTATTCACAGGCATTTCTAAATTGAAAGAAGAACAACTATATGCACTGACTTTCGAAAGAAAAATATTTTAAGGCTTTATTTGAGCTCTTATAACCTATGGATTTATAACTCTATAGGGTCTTTTTAAAATGGAAGATCTTTGAATCTCACTGTGTGTATCACTGGCAGACTAGAGAGATATTACAATCTGTGATAGATATGTTGGTATTTTAACTGTGTTTATTGCTTGATTAAAACTGTTGTGTAGGTTATTTCTTGACCTACTTGGATAGGTGCAACAATAAAGGAACCATCACAATGTATATACCAAAAGCTTATGGGGTAATCCATTATAGAGGGATAAAAGGTTCTTTAATTTAATGACTCTGTGGTCTATCACATTAAGCTCTACCTCTTTACTTCATTGAGTCAGATTTCTATCTCAGTCATACAGATGAACCTTAGGAGCAATCCTACTAAACATAGTGGAATTACTTGGCATTTATGTCAATAGAAGAAAACAGAATTTGGTTCCTACTTCACAGATCATTGACACTAAAGAACATAATGACCTCTGTAGTGCTGTAATATTCTGTCATGTCAGCAAAATTACTATTTATGGTGCATTAAGAACAGTTTCCTTCCAGAATAGGTAGAGGAGCATATACAGTGATTCACTTTTCTAGATGAAATAACTGAAGTATTTTTTCTTCATGAGGCACAAAAAAAAAAGTAGCAATGGACATTTCAGTACATCAAAACACTGATATTCCTCCCTTCCTTGCCCACACTCCAAAAAGAAGCTATTTCAACATAGATTTTTATCTTGTATTTCTGAGAAGTAATTAACTATCTGAAGAGTTTAATACAAACTAATCTTATATTTTTACATTTATGTTTTAAAATTCTCTTCTTGTCTTTGTGATGCAAAAATAACTTAGCTGTAACTGCCATATAAGCTTGCTACACTGACTAGTAATCATTACTATTTCACTGTTCTTAACCATTTCCATTAATGTTTTAGTCTGAATCATGGGAGTCTCAGTTTTCCAGGACCTATTTTAGAGCTTCCTTCCAGACTTTGAAAAATCCCAGGAGGTTCTACAAGTCTCTCAGAATCCCTGAAAACAATTTCTAAATGGTCAGAAATTGAGAATTTGTAAGTGGTAACTGTTTTTTAACAGCTTATTCCAGAAAGACTGGGTTTCCTACATTACATTTTTTTACATTGTTCCTGAGTAGTAACAGAAACAGAGAAACCTAGTTACTTTAATTTGTGTTACCCAATACTAATCACCTCAAAATCCACCTCAATTTAATATAATTAAAATTGTCACCCTTTTATTCTTCAGATTATGCTCAAGAAAAAAGTGCAGTATCTACCATCATAGTCTAACTGTATGTCACTGTGAGAGGGAGTTAGAAGGAAGTTAAGTGACCATGACACCAAACCTGTAATGAAATTAACTCCTCAAGTGGTATCATCTTGATACCACTTGATCATCTTGATTTCTGTTGTTCAGGTGGAGACAGAAAAATTTGTAACAGTTTAGAATCTGGCCTATATCTTTTTGTGTACTTTTTATTTTTTTCTGCTACTGTTATCATTTCTGTTCCCACACATGCACTTTTTACTTTTATGACAATAGTATGAATTGAATTGTGATGAACAATGCACAGTTCATGTCCAAGCAGTCTTTCCTTTTAATTTGTGATCACACTTTTTTTCTGAATTTTCATCCAAGATTTCTAACAGTAAGGTCAGGTCAAAAGTTGAGGAATTAGTATTTTGACTTATGTAGCTTAATGAATTGAAGTCATTTTTCTATTTAGAATAATCTGTAGAATAATAATTTTCTCTTTCAAGCTGAAGTTTTCTCCCTTCTGTCACAAAAATACCCAACTACTCTGTTTTAATCAATGTAATATGCTTTTCCTGGTTGATGAATGAGCACAATAATGTTGTAATTCTTCCAACATTGAACTGAAATGCAACTCCTTCATTATGCTAGGCATACAGAGAACACACTAAATGTATTAGTAATCATAGCCAGGAAAAAGAAATCTCATATCAGCTTTTGGGCTACATGATCTATGAAAGCCTGGAAAAGTTGACACAGGAAAAAAAAAAAAAAAAGATTTTGACTGATACTTCCTACGGTATCTCTTCCCTAGAAGATCTGTGTAAATCAGTTAAGAAACTATATTATTGTATCAGGATTTGGACAAGAATGAACAGCTACTAGTGACTGACAAACAATTGGTTGCAACTGTGATGATGTGTCTTAATGATCTAGTGAACAAGGAATCATCTTTGATAGCTTCTTTGGTCAGAAATGATCTTATTCTCAGAAAATTAACCCTGTTTAGGTAATCAAAATCCCATAAACACTACAGTTTTAAAGATTTTAGTATGTACTCTAATAATATTCACCAGATGAATAATTATTGCTTTATGAGAGCATTGGGCAAGGGAGGACATTTCCTCATGATAAGGGAAAAGATCCTTTCTGAGTTGAAGGAAGAGGAAAGAAGAAGCTTGAATTTATGTTCATGAGGACAGGAAAAAAAATTGGGAAAAAAAGAAAGAGCTGTGTTCTGAGACTGGGAAAACAACATCTGCTTAGTTAACTTCCCCTAATATCAGTCTGTAACTTACAGAACTGCTAAGACAAAACTGATGAAACAGTCTTGCAAGAATGTAATGGTCCAATTTTTATAAAAATTAAAAGCTGCAGAGGTCCCAGGTATGGTTCCCTATGTATACAACTTTCCTCTGGCACTTATCACACAATGCAGTATCAAGATGGTATTGCTACAATCCTTGAAGCCGTCCTGTGGTCTCTGTAGTACAGACAGAATAGCTCAAAATGGAACATGGGCCATGAGTATGTGCTTGTATTGTCTAATTGGCTGCTTCACTGTAACATTTCTTTGGTCATAATCATTTGTATCCACAAATGAAGATCTTGTATGACAAACCAGGAAATAAAATCTTTTCAATCTGATTTATTTTGTCATAGTAATGTAAAGAACTGCTCAATAACAGCTCTGGAATATTAAGAGCCACCTTCCACAATAACATCTGGGATCCTCCACTGTAAATTCATAGTTGGTGTCTATCTGAAATTTATGCTGATAGCAGATTCAAACATGCTTTCCACCTAAGTCCTTCAATTAAAAGCTAAAACTACTGAGGGAAAGAAAACTGTCTCTGTGCATTTCTTATCCATTCCTGTTTTTAGAACTCTCAGACAAATTCTCAAATAAACATGGTATCAATTCACATTTCTGCATACACTAATGACATCTGTTGGTAGCAATTGTCAACTTCATGAATGAAGACAAGCAAAAAGAAACCCATCAGGATGAACAGATTTGTATGATGTAGAAAATGGGATATGCTGTGTAAGGTGGAATGTCAAAATGTTCCTTGAAAATGCAATTACATTGGAAAGCATTTCTGCTCAACCGGAGCATACGTATGTTTGAACCTGAGAATCAAATGCAAATCCTTTTGAAGTCAGTTTGAATCTTCAGACTCAGTTGGGTTTTAGTCAACTTGGTTGGATGAAATAAGGGAAATAAAGGATAAAAAACCATGTGAAAACCACAGATTAAGCCCAAGGGATGAAATTCTGACCTTAACTACAGCTGGTGAGTACTCTGCTGTGTCCTTCAATGCAGTAGAAAATAAGTAGCAAGTATTTAGACAAGTGTAGCAGCAATTATTAAGATTTTTAGTAAAAATGTGCAAAATATATGTCATGCAGTCACTTGAAATCTGATTTGATGAACACTTCATTTTTTCAGCATAAAGCTGACTGCCTGACATCAAGTGAAACTGACCAGAGTGGTTGAATGCTTTGAATACAAATATTATTTTGATAAACTAATAGAAGAATAATATACAGCTAACTTATGATTGACCTGGAAGTGAACTGAATTTTGAATTAAAAAATAAAAACTGGAAATCATGCTACCTTCTTCAGTCTGAGTTTCACCCACAGGAGTACATTACACTCTTTAACAAATTGGGCCTTAGGGAGCAGAACAGAGGGAAATATCTATGATGTTTCATAAGACCATGTGAGGCAAATTTATAGAAGTATAGAAGCTTCTACACAAATTAGTCTATTGGAAACAAGGGTAGCCCACATAAAAGCACAATGACAACGAATAAACTAGAGTCCATCATACAATCTGTACTCTTGCCTTGGCACTGAATCAAGAGGGTATTTTTCTGATTCCACTGTGCGTGTCAAAATTTCAAATAAAGAGGAAAAAAGCACAGAAGACGTGGCTCAGAATATTGTGGAAGGGAAACACCTGCTAGAAGAAGTTAGGATCCCTATGGAAAAAAACAGGCAAAACCAATTACGATGGCCCTTGTTTAAAGCCTAGACATGTTTGTTAGAAGTACACTCCACGAGGATGGAACCAGGCTCTTCTCAGTGGCAAACAATGATAGGACAAGGGGTAATGGGATCAAGCTGGAACACAAGAGGTTCCACTTAAATTTGAGAAAAAGCTGCTTCTCAGTGAGGGTGCCA
Organism: Patagioenas fasciata; assembly: GCF_037038585.1. Taxonomy (NCBI): domain Eukaryota; kingdom Metazoa; phylum Chordata; class Aves; order Columbiformes; family Columbidae; genus Patagioenas; species Patagioenas fasciata. The sequence continues at coordinate 72,865,806 of NC_092521.1, read as the reverse complement.
GAGCACTGGAACAGGCTGCCCAGTGAGGTTGTGGAGTCTCCTTCCCTGGAAACATTCAAAACCTGCCTGGATGTGTTCCTGTGCGACCTCTCTTAGGCATTCCTGCTCCAGCAGGGCGATTGGACTAGATGATCTTTTGAGGTCCCTTCCAATCCCAGACATACTGTGATACTGTGATGCATAATGAAGAATGCAATCAACATGTTACTTTGGAGATGTTTCATCTGTAACTCTTAGAAATTACTTCTTCATAAGGGTTGCCTTTCCGGCCTCCTTCCTCATAAGCCAAACCACTACCTTTGAGTCAGCCACCTCTGACAAGGAGGTGTGAAACATGAGTCTGCAACCTTTAGCAGTAATGGCTACTGAAGTGAATTAATGCAAAAATGTACCTTTCTAATATACAAATACAAAAATTTTTGCTCTACTCCTTCCTTTTTCCTCTCTGAGACCCAAGATATGGGCTGATTCTGACATCTTTTATGGAGAATTTTCCCTGATACACTAGCTTATTTTGCAGTAATTTACAACATTTCTACCACAAAGTAAATTACTGTGCTCTGAGATGCCACATCTTGGGAATCAAAGCTGAAAAAAAGTCTGTTTATGAACAGGTACAAAAGTTAGTATTTGGCTTTGTGAAGAAGCAGTGGGTGATCTACGCAGACCTGCATGTCTATGTTTGTAAATGTCTAACTCATTTGCATAACTGTTTCAAAAATGTTCAGTTCACAGCTGCTAATAGAACTTCAGCTATCAAGGGCAAACATCTGAAAACGCATTTTTCTTCCAAGATGGACAAGGATAATCTATCCATTTGACAATTAATTTGGGCTCTGTATGAGACATTTCACAGATTGGAAGGGCAAGACTCAGGATGGAAGAAAACAAATAATATAAACCAAAAAAGATTCAACCAAACTTAAGCCTAAAGCTTCTTCATGACAGTTTTGAATGAACTTAAATTATGAAAACTAAAGGGAAAAATAAGAGATAAAGCATCAGTCTACTCATCCCCACAACAAATAGTATCCTTAAAGAAGGGTGTTTTTTCTCCTCTTTATGGCAGAAGAATAATTTTAATCTTAATTGAAAGAGTGGAAAGGCAGCACACAGAAAACATTATGTATTATCTTCAGAGCTGTGCTAAGTATGATATGACATGATGTGGAGAGTCTCTGGCTGTGTGCTGTGAACAAGCCAGGGCTTGATGCGGCTGTGCTACACGGAAGGATTTCCCTGAGACACCAGAGACAAAAGGAAAGTAAACAGAAGCCGCTCTGCCCTCGACCCAGGCTGCAGGAGGGGCGTTGCCGCTGTGCATGAACAGTCTGTGAACAGTGCCCTGCAGCCAATCACCATAGTGGGGGGGGATGAGTGACTGTGAGTGTAACCAATTGTAGCCTGCACTTGCCGCATGGCCTTTTGGTATAGAGTATATAAGGCTTGGAAAAAACGTGGTCTCGGGGACATTGATATTCAGTGTTGTTTAAGAGTTCATTAAAGAGTACGGATGGTAAATTCACATTGAATTAGACTCCTTACTCTCGCCCGGCCCGCCCGTTCGATCAAAGAGCTTATGCCGGCGTCTGGATTCGTCGAATTTGCTACCACTACAAATGGTAGCAGAGGATGGTTCGTTAGCAAAGCATAACATTCCGGATCTACAAATGGTAGCAGAGGGATGGATCGTTAGCAAAGCATAACGCTCCGGATCGAAATTACTGCGGTGAGCAGCGTTCATAAAAAACGGAGCCAAGCCGGGGTGTGGGATAGTGTGCTTAGTCCGATATCAAAAGACGGGCACCTGTCGAGCTGGCCACTCGCATCCTACGTTAAGACCGCGCTGATAAGATAATGGATATTGAAACAGCCGCGGCACTGCTGACGACTATTCTCTCTAAGAGAGGTATTGAATCGTCACAGGAAAAGCTAATCACATTGATTTTTTTAGCTCAGAAGTGGGGACACTTTGGAGAAGTTCCACTTTTGTTTTCCCCAACAGAATGGAGATCAGTGGGGGACACTATGTGGGACAAAACTATCAGAGGGGAAGAAGAGAAAGAAATTAAATCTGTGAGAGAATTGTGGAAAACCGTATTAGAATCATTAGAAATTATGAAATCGGAACAACGTGCCGCCCTAAGAGCCGCGGAGGCGCTTGTCCCAGAACAAACCTGGACTGATAAAACTTGTCCAAAAGAAAAGAGGGGCCTGTGGGCTACTCTGTGGGGTCTGCCTGCCGTTCGGGGTGGTCGCGGGGTCCCGGCTCAGCCAATACTTTCACAATCCGATCTGCAACGCGGATTAGAAACTTCGCGGCTCGTAAACAAAGGACTGGAAGTTTCCCCCTCCGAGTCTCTGGGGCAATGTGCCAAGAAGGCGGAAGTGCAACTAGTCGACTGTCCGGATGTGGGAGGCCCTGAGTGCCGCCCTCCTCCTACCGCTCCGCCTCTGCCCTGCCCCGAGCCGGACGCCCCCCCTCCCTCCGAGAAAAGCGTGGGGGCTGGGCCCGGACCGGCCGGGCCGCCGCCGCCAGGGCCGGGGCCGCCTCAAACTTTGCCTCCGCAAGCACCCGCGGAAGTTTTTTGTGAGCCTCCTCCTACATCATTGGGCTCACCCCAAGCAGTAGAGCAGTTACTGCAAGTCATTACCAACAAGCTTGAACAACTTAACTTAAGAGTGTCAAATGTAGAGAAAAATAAGGAACAAATTGAGTTTCAAAAACCAGCTTGCCCTTCACAAACAATGCAATCAAAGGTGCCTATAGATTCTACTGACCAGCCACAGCCCCGACGTGGCAGATGGTCAGGGGTCATCAAAGATGCCATCCTAGAAGGTGATTGGTCTCCAGCAAAATTAGCCCTACCGGTAATTCAAAATATGAACACTCAGACAGCAGTATGGGAACCACATGATTGGAAAATTTTGCAACAAGCAAAACAAATAATCACAAACTATGGTATACGTTCAGCAGCTACCGGACACAAAGAACATCTCCGAACCTGTATCACAATCAGCGACCAACCGTGAACCAGGCTTCTTTCACCTCAACAAGCCAAGCACCGCAGGAAGCCTCAGAGTTGATGTGGAGACAGCAGTAGATATAACATTGACCAATACTGCAATTCACAGAATACCAACGAATGCTAAAGGACCTTTATTTAGACAAGATAGTCTCATTGGAGGCCTATTGATTGGCCGTTCTTCTGCTAGTATCAAAGGTCTTATAGTAATACCAGGTATAATTGATGCAGATTTCACAGGAACTGTTCAAATCCTGGCCTACACTCTGCATCCGCCAATTTTTATTCCTTCTGGGAGTAGAATAGCTCAGGTAGTAGCACTGGAAAACTGCCTACCAATGCTTCCAGGAGTTCCTCCAGCATCCTCAACAGAAAGGCGTGATAAAGGATTTGGATCGACCGGTCCTGCAGTTTGCTTCACCTCATCAATGACTCACCGTCCCATGTTACGTGTGCAACTATTTCAGTCTGATTCTACTGTTGTTGTAGAGGTAAATGCAATGCTTGATACTGGAGCTGATGTCTCCATCATTAGTCAATTCAAATGGCCACGAAATTGGAAACTTCAAAAATCAATCTCTTCCACTGTTGCTGGAGTAGGGGGTCAAACTACTCCAAATATAAGTGTTGATCCCATTTCGATTAGTTTCCCTGAAGGTCAATGTGTTACCCTTAGGGTGTATGTAATGGAATTGCCAAGCAGCCTTGAGGCGCTTATTGGCCGTGACGTCTTGGGGCAACTTGGTGCTGTGTTAACTACTTCGCCTTTTCCTTAGTGGTCACTGGAAAGCAGTTTCCCAACCCTCCATTGACCTGGTTAACAGATAGCCCAGTTTGGGTTGACCAGTGGCCATTAACAGAAGAGCGACTGCAAAAGGCACGTGAATTAGTAGAAGAGCAATTAGTTGCAGGCCATATCAAGCCTTCTACTAGTCCATGGAATACCCCAATTTTTGTAATACCAAAAAAGAGTGGAAAGTGGCGATTATTACATGACTTGCGAAAGGTAAATGATCAAATGCAAGCCATGGGTGCTTTACAGCCTGGATTACCATCACCTGTAATGTTACCAGAAAATTGGCATATTCTAATTATAGATTTAAAGGATTGTTTCTTTACCATTCCTTTACATGAACAAGATACACAGCGTTTTGCATTTACACTGCCTTCAGTAAACAAAGCGGAACCAGCTAAAAGGTATGAGTGGGTAGTGCTACCGCAAGGTATGAAAAATTCTCCTACACTGTGCCAAATGTATGTTGCATGGGCACTTCAACCTATTCGTGCATCATGGAAACAAACAATTATTTATCATTATATGGATGATATTCTGTTCTGTCAACAAGCTGAGTTCACAGTTCCATAGTCCAAATTACGATCAAACTCAAAGAAAAGGGGTTGGTTATAGCTCCAGAGAAAGTTCAAAAGTCTGCACCTTGGAAATACCTTGGTTGGTCCATTTGTGATGCACAGATTCGTCCACAAAAAATTGAATTACATACTGATTTACAAACATTAAATGATGTCCAAAAATTGTTAGGGGACATACAATGGATTAGAAATTGCGTAGGCATTACTAACAATGATATAGCACCTCTTACTTCACTTCTAAAAGGAGGTGATCCAGCTAAGAAAATAAGCTTAGAGTCCGTGCATCTCAAATGTCTTTCTGATATTACACAAAAAGTACAGACAAATTGGTCTAGCCGAAGACTTTCTGATCGACCAATTTCCCTCCTTATTAGCAATCTAGAACATCCGTGTGCAATCATCTGCCAGTGGCAAAACAAAAACGGGGAATTCCCCATAGATGTTGCTACAGATTCTTCCTTTTGTGCCACTGTCAGATTGAAAACAGAAAATGATTTGCGATTATTAGAGTGGATTTTTCTCAGTGTCCAACCAAAATTCAGTATTCAAACGAGACCAGAAGCAATTGGAGAATTGATTCGAACAGGAAGATCTCGAATATTAGAAATTAGCGGTCAGGAACCAGATGATATCAGTATTCCGATAAATGGAGCCGATTTAGAATGGTGGCTGAGACATTCGATGCCTATATAGAATGCATTATTAGGATTTATAGGCAAGGTACATTCACGACAACCAAAAGGTAAACTATGGCAATTCCTTAGAACAAATCAGTGGTTAGAGAGAAGCAAAGTAAAAGCAAAACCTGTTGAAGGCCTTACAGTATATACAGATGCAGGAAAACGAAGACACCAGGCAGCATGTGTCTGGCAAGAGAATAGTCAATGGATACAGCATTTAATTGAAGGTTCAAAAGAGGATTCATTGCAGACTTTAGAGCTCACGGCAGTAATATGGGCCTTAAATAATTGGCTGAAATCTGCTTTAAATGTTGTCACAGATTCTTTGTATGTAGCAGGTGTAATACCCAGAATGGAAAATGCCCTGTTAAGACAATCGAATAATCCTCGATTAGGAAAATTGTTTGTACAATTGAGAGCTATTTTAAATCAAAGAAAAGAACCCTGTTGTGTGATTCACATCCGCAGTCATCAATGGAATCTTGGTCTAGGTGAAGGAAATCAAATTGCAGATAGTCTAGTAAGTTCAGTACAGCACATGCCTCCAACAGATAAATTCCAACAAGTGAGACAAAGTCATGAGAGCTTTCATCAGAATGCCAGAGGTCTCCAAAGACAATTCGATTTAACTTTAAATGAAGCAAGAAGTATTGTACAGGCATGTCCTCAGTGTGGAAGCCAGATGTTAGGTATAGGAATCGGTGTCAATCCTCGAGGTTTAAAAGCCTTAGAAGTATGGCAAATGGATATGACACATGTGCCAGAATTTGGAAGACTTAAATATGTGCATGTCACAATTGATACTTTTTCAAAAATGATATGGGCTACTGCTTTACCAGGAGAAAAAGCACTACATGTATGTAAACATCTTACAGCTTGTTTTGCTGTAATGGGTGTCCCAGAAAAGATTAAGACAGACAATGGCCCTGCCTATGTTAGCCAGAAAGTTAGAACTTTTCTAATGAAATGGGGAGTGAAACACGTTACAGGTATACCTCATTCCCCAACAGGCCAAGGAATCATCGAGAGAGCACATCAAATGATTAAAGGGTATTTGAGCAAGCAGAAGCAGGAAGAGTTAGATTGTCAACAGCGTTTAGCAAAGGTGTTGTTTACCTTGAATTATTTATGTCTAACTGGAGATCATGAGGAGCCTCCTGTGATCATTCATCATTATCAGATCAGACTAGGAAGGAAAAACACTTTACCGGAATTCATGGTGAGATATCGTGATCCCACCACTGGATTGTGGAAGGGACCAGTACCTGTTATTTTTAATGGTAGAGGGTATATGTGTCTCTCCACAGATCAAGGTCCATTGTGGGTTCCAAGCCGAGCAGTAAAGCCGGAGTTGAAACAAACTCAACCAAGTCAACTCCCTGCAGCAGAACCCTCGGAGGTCACAGAGTGAGGTGTAACCTTCGTATTGATTTAGCTGTGACATGTATGTGTACTATAGTTATATAAGTAGATCTTTAAACACCACTACCTCTTGAGTAAGTTTATCAACACCCAGCACATCGTTTGTTATAAGTTGAGTATCTTTAAACCAAAGTTCTTGGAATTTGTTTAATCAATCCATTGCGATATTTAAACGGCAATGGAATACCTCAGGTTTATTGCAAAGTGCACTGTTTACGTTGATTGTTGTTGTTATTTATATGTTATGTATAAGTTGTTTTTTATCACATATCAAAGAAGGATTAGTACACACAGCTAATCAATCCTGGCTTGTCCAAAAAGAAAAAAAAAAAAGGAGGAATTGTGGAGAGTCTCTGGCTGTGTGCTGTGAACAAGCCAGGGCTTGATGTGGCTGTGCTACACGGAAGGATTTCCCTGAGACACCAGAGACAAAAGGAAAGTAAACAGAAGCCGCTCTGCCCTCGACCCAGGCTGCAGGAGGGGCGTTGCCGCTGCGCATGAACAGTCTGTGAACAGTGCCCTGCAGCCAATCACCATAGTGGGGGGGGATGAGTGACTGTGAGTGTAACCAATTGTAGCCTGCACTTGCCGCATGGCCTTTTGGTATAGAGTATATAAGGCTTGGAAAAACGTGGTCTCGGGGACATTGATATTCAGTGTTGTTTAAGAGTTCATTAAAGAGTACGGATGGTAAATTCACATTGAATTAGACTCCTTACTCTCGCCCGGCCCGCCCGTTCGATCAAAGAGCTTATGCCGGCGTCTGGATTCGTCGAATTTGCTACCACTACAACATGAGGTGGTTTTTTTTGTGTTTGTTTTTTTTTTTTTTTTTTTTTTTGTTTCCGTGGAAGTCAGGAAGGAAAGGTGTATGGTAGCACCTGCCTTGGTGGTTTTATTCTGTTCTTCTGTACAATGCTTAGACACAGAGAACATACTCATAGGTCACTATCTTTTTGTATTACATCAAGAAAATCCTGCAAAAATTATGCCTGCTGTACTTCTTACAGGAGTTTATCTCATCTTCTATGACTGCAATATTCAATTGATTTGTGGACTGGCCCATCAGTCTGCATGCTAGAATGCAAATATCTGCCACTTACGGCTATTTCAATTAGGTGACTGCTATTTGTAGCATTCTGCAACCATTGCTGTGGTTGGAGAATGTGGGAATATGGTGGAGAACCCTATCTTTCACAAAGAAAACAAAAAAAGGACAAGGATAGATGCCCATAGGCAGCTAATACTCTGCAGATGCATGTAGTTTGATGACATTTCTCAGCAATCAAGTGTTTCTCCCAATGAACTTGTAAAAAGCCCAACCAAAGTTTTCTGAAAGTACATGAACCACATCATCTTGCAAAAAAGCTAATAGCATGATGTAGCGTGGACACTTCGCATCTCCCACATCTGTCTTCCTGATAGGCATAGCAGCCAGATGCTCTCGCTGTACCTGGGATGGGCCAATGCACTCAGCAGCTCCTCAGCTGGCACTTACAAAATGTAGTGAAGATGAAGATCCTCCTGGGATTGACAGAAACTCATAAGCTCACTGCCTGAGAAGCAGAACAAACAGTGTGGAAGTGTGGTATAGTGACAGCCCTCCAGGCAAGCGTGGATATGGCAGTACCAGCAACATAAAAAAACCAGTGTGCACTTAACACTAAATCTGGGCTTCCTTCCCAGGTCCTTAGTTCAAACACACCTGAGTATGAGATTTTCTTTCCCTTGAAACATTTCAAAAACACTGAGCCAGAATGCTTCTTAGACATGAATACAAATCAAGTCTGAATATGAAGTAAAATGCTAGTTTATGGATCTACAAAAAGAGTTTGCCCTCAAGGTAGTTAATAATTTATAAAAAAGGTACAAGTTACACACATCTAAACTATAACACTCCAAGAGACAGCCAGTAGAACAAGATGGGGTCAGAGACCCTTGGTGTAGAGAAATATAAGATGTGAAAATGACTATTAAATATTACCTGTGAGTTATAAAGCCACAGAGCTTCAGAGGCTGCCACAAAACCTTAGCTCAACAACATTTTGTTATTGTTTTGTTTGGTTTGGTTTTTTTCTCTATTTTTTTTTTCCCTTAAACATTAGGTGACAATAGATAGGGAGAAAATTTTCGTTTGCTTGAAATGTTATTTTATTTTATCTAAAGGCATTTTTTTACTTCTGTATTGGAACAAAAATGATAATGAAGCCTAACAATTATTTTCAATCTAAAAATGTGAAAATTGGGTGGTTATTATTATTACTAAAGCACTTCGTGACATGCCTTTGTCACATTCAAGCCTCAGCATCGGCAGATTGTATTTATTTGTTTTGTTAATATGTGAAGGATCCTACACTTTGCCAAGTGCAAAGAGTGATGCATTTTCTGAAGAAAAATCCAGTGCCTGGACCATGATCCAAGAGACTCAGTCTTTGTGGTAATTTGGTTACTATTATTATTAGAGCTGGCCATTTACCACCAGTCACCACAAACTGTATGGCTACCACAACCTCTGGCACCAGCTGAGATGTGGACTAGAACAATAATAAAAAAAATATTTGTGTCAAAAAAATTGTGCCACAACATCTCAACATCAAACTATGTGCACAGTAAAAGCTTTGGAGTGTGCTTGCCATGCTCTTCTATGAAGTGGTGACAAGTATTAATATTTTCAATCTTAACCTTACATTATTTCTACATAAACATCAGGAAAAAAAAACCAAAAAACAAAAAAACACAAACAACACATTCAAATAATGTTTCTCCTAATAAGACCTGTGTTACATGTATTTTCCTCCACTAAGTTACACAATGAATTATATCACAAGGATGTAATAACAAGACAAGAACTTGTTCAGTCTGTTTAGGCACAAACTGCATGTGATCTTATTTCTAGATTACATTTACCTGATAAAAATCATTATATTGAGTCTCTTTTCTTAACTGCTAGAGGCAAATGTTTCTAAAGTAATAGCTGAGTTGAAGAAATAAAATAGCCTTCAGAATCCATAAAGGAAAATGCAACATCTAACAGGCAGTTTTCTAGAAACTCAAATTTAATTTACATAGTACAAAACCAGATTGACTATAATGATATGAATTGTTAGATCCATCTTCACTGTTTATAAGTGGCATTTCAGCCAGCAATAAACTGCTGACAGCAGGATGCAACATGAGATATTCAGAAATACATTTTTACCTTTTGTCGAAGTTTATTGCTTAGCATATACAGATAGAAGCATATTTTTATCGGCTCTAAATGCCAGAGAATATGCAACTTTTCAAGTGTATCTTTAGGCTAAGCTCAGCTCTCGTACAATACTTTATAATAAACCTTTTGTGACTGTTACTTTACGACTTCCCACGGGGAGGTGTTTGTGTTTTAAAAAGCTCCAGTGTTTCATTTGAAGTTCCTTGAGGAAACTGATTCAGTAATCAAAGTGTGGTAACAGTGACTGTCCTCTCAGCGCTTGGGAAAGAAAACAAAGATTTTATAGTAGCTGAAGTAGAGTATTGGTTTTAGACATTAGAAAAACAAACAAACAAACAAAAAACCAGCAACAGTTTAGCCTGTGTCAGGTGAGAAGCAGACTGAAGAACAGAAGTTATAAGGCAGAAAAATTACTTCCAGGTTGCACTTGTGGTGATAATAGATTAGACTGAAACCTTCTGATGCACAGGGAATGCTTCTATTGCATAAAAAAATATTCCTGAGCGAGATCAGTGAGCAAAGCATATAGCAGAGCACATCATGTACATCTTGTCTTGTATTTCTGTTTGCAGCCTTTTTCCAGTCATAGAGCTTTCTGTTTCTTTGGGGAAAAATCAACTGGACTATGCTGGCAACAAGCCCAGAGAGGCAGAGGCTAATTGCCCTAATTATAAGTTAACAGCTAGGTGGGGGTATTTACAGCTTGAGGCCAATCAGAAACGATAGATAAAAATATCGGTCTCTTCTCCTGGGAGAAGAAAATGAGTGAGAATAGAGGGGTTTTGACCTTGTAGTGCTTTGAAGTGCTAGGAGAGGAGATTGATAAGGTTGTAGGCAAAGTGTAGACTACTTGTTCAAGTGTTGTTTCTAAATACTTGGAATTGGATTTTGATTGCATCATAATTCTGCTGGAGTTTTGTTTGTTTTCAATATTTTGAGCACATTACTTGAGGAAATATTGTTTTGCAGTTGTTTCTTTGAATTGTACGGAGTGTCTTGATTATGCCTGATCTCTCACTTTCTGCACTGGGGTTATGGCTCAGCAACTGAATCCAGCAGCTCTGGAGAAGAACTCTGTCTGATTCTGGTGTATTGGTCAAAGTAGAAAGTGTTTCTTTTCAGAAAGCTTGGATATAAAGACTCATTTGGGTACCCAAACCATTCTGATTTCATTAATGCTCTTTTCTTTCTCACTGGTAAATTTCTTTCAGGATATCTGTAGCAGCGAGCGGCATGTAACTAAAAAAAAAAAGTCATACAGCTTGTTGGTACAGCTTCTTTAAGTATGAGATGTTTTGTTATGAGATTAACAGCTGTAGGCAGGAATAGGTAATATAACAAACCTCTTTAAACCTCTTCTTGATTGGTAGAATTAGACTAAAATTCTAAGCTTGCTTAATTTCACTTTTTTTTTTTTCTTTTTTAAATTAAGGGAGTGGACTACAGTAATGTATATCATAGTTAAACTGAAGTAAGAATCTTCTTTTTCAACGTGGACCCAAGTCAGGTAATTCTAATATGTTAATTGTGCTGGAGTCTAAAAATGTAATAGTGAATTATTGTTCATACTGTGTCAAAGGAACTATCATACCTCCTTACTATCATGTTCTGTGTTAGACTTTTTAGAAAAAGTCAGTGTTTGATTTTGGGAAAAACAGCTGACAATAGTTGGGAAAGATGACGTGGTGTGGTAGGCAGGAGAAGAAGCAGAGGAAGACTTGCAGAAAAGATCTGGGAGACTGCATTTTAAGCAGAAAATCTGAAAGACTTGAGAGAAGCAGGGAACAGAGGCACAGTCAAGCCTCAGAGGAGACAGAAGACCTAGAGAGTTTTATGAAGAATTTGCTGCGAACTAGAAAGCTGTTGAACTGAACAAAAACAAGATTAAAAATGAAAATTTGTCTTGTAGGGGTACAAGCAGAGACAAGCACAGCAACACAGACTTTAAGCTCTTCTTTATCTGTTGTCTTTCATAGTTATCTTGACTATGTCTGTTTAGACATTGTCTAAATAGTTAACAGTTTCATAACTCATTCTAATAAAATCTGGCTTTTTGAATGGAAATGAAATTAAAAAAAAATCATAAGGATAACCTTTGATCCTTAAGTTCCATATTAAAGCACTGGTACATTTGGAGCTACTTCATAGAAAGTAGCTATGAAGCATGGTCTGCTATGTGCCATGAAAAAAATTGAGCTTCCTTTCTCTACACTGTCTTTAGATCCAAATGTGTAGGAAAATGCCTTACCTGGATAATGCAACTGAAACAAAGTTTGTCCATCTCTGAACTAAACTCTGTGGTTGTTAGTGAAAATCTGTAGCCCTATGAACTGGATTTGGCCTCAGTAAGACATATTCTCTGTTACTTTTTTTATGTGGGTTTTGTATGATCTACTTCTTCCCTGACCTTCATGTATTGCTTCACTTCTGAAAACATAAGCTGTTTTAACCAGGGTCTATGTATTTCTCTGTGCACAGTTAGCAATGAATACATTATTGGTGCAAGGACTTTACAAAAACCAGATGATATTTTAGTTTTCCTTTCTGCTAATGATTCTTTCTTGCTGATGACAGCAATATCAAAACTCTAATGTAAGTTGAATGAAAGATTTTTTAATTTTCATTTTTGTTGTTGTTGAAAAGTTTGAAGAGGATCATGTCATCCAGGAAGGTGCTATACCTTTGGTTTAGCATATGTGCATGCATGGGTTCAAGATGGCTTTAAAATATAAAAATCACTTTAACAAAAATAAATATCACTGATCTCCATGAAAGATGACTTTTTCCTCTTGTATCAGGCAATTCCAAACCAGTATGTTCCAAGGTGGAGTTGATGCTTTTGCAGACTTTTACTGAAAGTTCATTGAAATTTTGCAGAAAGGCTTTTGGTTTTGGTTGTTGGCAGACCAGATGTTCCGTGTTTCTCTCTTAGCTAATCCGATATCCATCTTTCACATGTTGTGTCAAAAGCACCCTTTAAAAGCAATCGTTCTGTCACTGCGCATTGTCAATTTCAGCATTCAAAAGGCTGAATGAATGTTACAGGGTATAATGGACATGGCAATAATTAGCATTTAATGTGAAAGACATGTATATACTACACAGTTTACAGTCAAATACCTTAGGAGAAAAATGAAGTATTGCTCAACAAAGAAAGACCTAATTTGTATCAGATTCATAACCTAGTACATCAGATACATCTCTGCAAAAATAATACCTTGTGTCACCTACTGAATTGGATTTGTCAGGTGCTGAACTAAGTCAGGCATATCATCTACAACATCACATACAACATTCTTGGTAGCAAATAAATCACCTATTGAATTGAATATATCTCTAGTGTAAGAAGACCCATAATAAACTGATTGTATTTCCATTCACATGTTTGGCTGGATATGGATTTGGCTGCATTTGTTGAAGATGTACATCTTTGATAAATGAAATACTTGATATGCTTCTGACATAACGTTTGCTGAAACATCCATGCTGAGAACAGGACCGATTTTATAAGCAGCTGAATTGCATGCATCACCTTACTACAGCAATCACATCTGACACATTCACTTTCTAGGAGACACCAATAATGAGAATGGGGTGAAAACACTGTCAGAAAAAGTTTAGGTCAGCAACACCTCTGCGGCAAGAACTATTAGTTATAGCTGACAATGTGGCTTCAGACATACAGCAGTTTGGCATGGGGTTCAGGCGTGCACAGGGGAAGATTCATCAGCATGAACAGAGAAGAAGGCAGAAGAGACAGTCAAATGTTTTTCGTATGTGGAGAAGATCTTGCTTGCTTTTGTCTGGATCCTTGATAAAAGACTCTTCCAGTTCTGTTGTTCCTGTCTCTACCTTGAATATTGCTGGTTGCTGTGTGATTGTGTCTCTTCCCATCTGTCCATATAATGCTCAAGGTACGGGAATAGATATAAATATAGCATCCAAACTCTGCAGTTATGAGTTTTGCCAGGAAACGTTTCTCACCTTGTTACTTTGGTTGACTATCTGCATTTTAAGTAATCTGGGAAAGTGACACCCATTGGAAATGAAAGAGTTTTATTTAAAGGAAAGCTTCCAGTAGATAAGGGAGAAAAACACCTGCTATCAGAAACAAGTGCTTCCCTAGGAAAACAAACAAACAAAACACACACACACAAAAAAAACCACCAAACACCCACCACAACTATCAAGGAGATTAATTATACCTTTCCCTGAGGAGTTGGAATGCTGCAGAACTGCAGGTGAGCTCTGCCCAGAGCAGAAATACTGTTGAAAAACAAGTTCAGATGGAGGAGTACAAACAAAGAGAGGCAGCAGCTTTTTAGATGAATGTGATTAGGTTGGCAGGAGTCTTATGAATAACAGCTGTGGTAAGTGGAGAAGAAAAACTAAGGCAATTGTTGATATGGAATCATATGCATCGAGTAGCCTGTATCAGATCTCAGTGACATATTGTGTTTCCAGGGTGAATACCTGTAGAAAACATTTAAGAAACTATAATGTTAATTAATGTTTTCTTAAAGAAACAACAAACCCACCCATTATCACTGCTTAGCATAGGACATAAGTTGCATGATGTGTATACTGAATAAAGATTTTCTTTCCCACCCTGGGAAAGATAGGTCAGCTATTACTGCAAATCTTGAAGATTATTGTCCTCATTTGTTCATCTCTAAGAATGGCAGACTGGAAGACCAATACATCAGCTGTGCATGAAAGTATATTAAATCACTTGTCTCTGCTTTGCTCCTATTTATCTTCCATAATTCTATGGCAACATAAGAAATTCTAATTAGCATGCAGCAGCAGTACATGCACCTGGAAGCACGGACATGCAAGTTCTGATTCCTCCTGGTATTTCATATTGACAGTTTAGGTTGTTCTGTAATGGTGGCAAAACTTGGATTAAGGTGTTACTGATACGTTTTTCACAAGCATTGTAGGCTTTTATTTTCCCATCTCTGTTTCATTCTATTTATTTTGACTGTATAAAAGAAAAAAAAAAAAACAACAAAAAAAACCCACACATATTGTCTTATGTCTCTTTTCACCCTGTCTTGCTATTTTAGCACCTTTCCTTTTCTTTTATCTACAGACCTTCAGTCATGATTCATTCTCTATACCAGTGTAAATGGATGTGGTAATTATTAGATACTTATTGATGAGGTGTCAACATTCTATTGAAATAAAATAACATTTGTTTTGGATTCACTTCAAACTTTTTCATACATAATATAAATGAATGTTTTTCTAGCAAGCATTCAGAGCAAAAGCTAACTATAGAGGGGTGGAAAGAGTCCTGAATCTTCAGAGATATTTGAAGATTATGCTAACATTTTCCATAATTTTCCATATTTCCATTGCTAAAAATTGAACTCCATAGCTCAAAAGGAAATTAAGAATATTCTTATTCTGGTTTAAAACTACGTCTGTGTTTTTTAAACTTTTTAATGAGTAGTTGTCTCTGCCTTAAATCACCTTTTGCTGAAATCATTGATGCTTTAAAGTGGTGTTAATGGAAGCTGCAACAGCTGCTCCAGGTTCAGTAGTGATTTTCTCATGTTGTTGCACAATCTCACAAAATATAGATTGTCATACTCAAATTCTTATGAGTTTGGAAATATCTTATCACCAATGGGGATTTCATGCACACAATTGATACACACAAAGATGCAAGTCAGCTGTCTGTAACATTTGCGATACCTGTAGCCTGCTACAAACTCCTGCTACCCTTATTCTATATTTTTCAACATTAACACAAATTAAAAAGAAGTGAGGATTTTACTATTATGAGGAATTTCCAGCTCTGAGTCTGGAGATGACATTGCACATTTTTGGTCAGTGGATAGAAATGTGTTTTACAGACATCCATTCAGGGCTAAAGCCATTTCTAACTTCAGGGGCAGAAGACTGCACTGTATATCTGATCCACCACCAGGTGGTACCAGAACTATGATACCACACACGGGAGATATTAGATATTATTTGCAACTAATCTCTTTTCTCACTGGTCTGGTACCTGTGTATATTTTTCATGAAATACACGGTTTTCCTCAGAGTGCTGCTCTCCTGTGCACGGTATTTCTGTAAATAGAACAGGATGTTCTTCCCTGATCCAAATTTTTCACAAAATCCTACAAATGAAGGCCTGGCTAAGCATCACACAAAAGTGGGAGGAGACCGAGGAGAGGATAACAAAATTTCAGTCAGTATTTATATCTGCTCCTTCTACAAATATCACATGGATACATGCCAGTTACTGTACATATGTCAACAGAGATTTGTCTGTGCAGATAAACTTTCTCATATTTGCACAGTATTAGGTATATAGACTTATAGAAAAATGGATATATATAAAAGCCTTGGAAGTTTGCTGTCTTACATGTGCTTTTTAAAATTGATATAAATGTTATGAGCATAAAATACCAAACTTTTCCTTTCACCTTTTGCCTAAATGTGCAAATTTAGATATTTTGCCAACAAAATAATATCTTTAGAATAATATTTATAGGCTATCTGGATTCTTTATTAATTCTATATTATAATTTTTAATCTCTGGTGGATTGTGTCTTTTAAAGTAACCATTTTTTATTAATTCATTATCCAATACATATTCAGGCAATCATCCACTGGAAACTAAAAGTGAGACATTCTCTTTACAGACCTGTGTTGTGCTGCTGACATTGGTGGCTTGTCAAATTCAAAACAGAGCGGGGACTTCTTGACCTGTATTCTTTAAGAAAGGAGCAGGAGGCATAAACTAAAAATCAATATTTCTCTAAAGGAAAAAGGTAAAAATAATAGGTCAAAAAAAGCTAAAAGCCTGGCCATACTTTCAGCTGCACTCCATAACTAAGTACTTTCTAATTTAAAAGTAATAAGGGAGATAGTTTTAGAGGTGATTAAAAGTTCAGGGAAATTATTATTTTTTTTTTCCCCATTCAGTCCAAAGTTGGTATATTTGCTTTAGCTTTAGGTTGACCTTTAGAAATTTTACAAGTAGATATAGAAATCCTATGGGAGTACTTGGTCTCTTGAGGAAATTCCTGAGACATATCTCCGTTTTGTAACCTACCTTGGGGTAGCTGCCAACCCTAGAACCACCTTTTGTATATAATTATTGAGCATTTGTCAAAATGGAACTATGAATGTAAATGTCTGTTACAGAAAGCTCACAGTTTGAAGACGTCCCACCAGCTCCTTGTATAACAAATGGGGACAAACAAGCTCTGGCCACGTTTAGTGGTGTGAAATATAATATTTTATGACCATATCTCCTTTTGCTAATATTTATTTCTTTGTAATGTATCAATAATAAAATTGTTATGATGGCATTAATGAGAGGATAAGGGAGCAGTGCAGAATGTGGCCTGATCTTATGGTTACTGTAATTCTGCTGTTAGTGTTCTCAGAATTCAGAGGAATGCTGCCTGGTCATAAACATCTAGACTCAAGGTCTATAGGTCATCTTGCATTTAAGTTATGTTACTGAACTATTTCTTCCCTTTATGGAGTTTGTAGTAGATTGTCGTTGGCCTAGGTTTGCTCAGAGGTGGATATACGAGAAGAAACAACATGATTATCACAAGGAGTACTGCATATCAAAATTCACAACATAACTTAAGCAGTTCAGCAATAATATAAAATTGAGTTTTCAGTGTCATAGGGTGCTAGGCAAGAAGACGCAGAAAATACATTGGTTTTAACTGGACCAGATATGTGCCTGTGGACCAAAACCTGGCAGAATGATTGAAGGCTTAACAATGTATTGCTGAAATTGTCCAGGAAATTCAGATGTTGAAGAATGAGCTCAACCCTTTTGGCACTGAGCTCAGAATAAATAATAAAGGTATAACTATATTGTCTCTGAATTTTACATCTAAAGCAATAAGTGAGAATTGAACTCTCTCTGATGTTCTCATTACAGCTGAGAGGATAGCTTGCAATTTGTGTGCCTGACTTTTTTTATGTTTAAAGTATTTCCACACAGAGGTGGATGTTCTCTTGAATATGTTGGGTA
Source organism: Patagioenas fasciata (assembly GCF_037038585.1). Classification (NCBI taxonomy): domain Eukaryota; kingdom Metazoa; phylum Chordata; class Aves; order Columbiformes; family Columbidae; genus Patagioenas; species Patagioenas fasciata. The sequence continues at coordinate 72,848,076 of NC_092521.1, read as the reverse complement.
TTCACAACTATATCCTCTCTATAAAGACACTTGATGTTTAAAATTCAAAATTTGGATGTTGGTTGGCCACAAAAAAGGTGGAGTTTTTATATGTATCTTATCTCTCCCTGCTTTCCCTTGCTTTCCAAGCAACGTTTGTGACATTTCAGTTGTATTTCAGCCTTCATAAAGGAAAATCCCACTTTGATAAGCAAAAGGAAGAAGTGTTTCCTGAGCTGATATCACTAGTGTGTGTACGAGGACTATTTCAGTGGCTTCTCATTCTTCTGCAGGATCCCACATTGCAGTCAAACTATAAAAGTTTATAGTATACGCCTGGGCTACCTGTTCAAGGAAGATTCTGGATTTCACTAGGGCAGTCCCAAACTGATGTGAACAATCAAGAATACTGAGTTGTTGGGTGATGTTCAAATACATTTTTTTTATAATAAGTAATTTCCTTCATAGAATTTTCAAAGGAATATGATTTCAACCCTAAGAGGCTTATCATTTGATTCTGATGGAATTAAGACTTAATCAAAACAAACAAAATGAAATTCAATTGATCAGTTTACAGGTTTTGTCAGTTGGGTACATGTATCCTTTTTGTGGGTGTCAGAGATGCAAAAAGATTTATTAGTCGATTACTTGTGGTATTGTCCTCCATTATCTCAAGAAGATTTGCTCTCTTCCTTTGATCAGCGCCTTTCATAAGAAGAAAAATGTATTTATAACATCCAGCTAGGCTTCTAAAGTGTTCTAACCAAAGGTTGAAAGTTGACCTCCATAATTTAAATAGAAAAGAACAAACACAAGTATATAGAAAACTACTTTTTATGAGTGACAAGAAACATAAATAATTGTTTTTCTCAAGTATTTACATATAATGCCTTTTTCATAGTAAAGAGTATAGACTTTGTAGTGCTGTTGAAATGTCAGTCCCTAAGATATCCAGATTCAATATGACTAATTAATAAATCCAGACTATAGCAAGTACAGGATGACTGCTACATTCATTCATGCAAAATGCCTTAAAAATTTAAAAAAAAAAAAAAAGAAAGAAAGCAAGAATTACAAGATTTGGAAGGAATGGAAATTCTCTTCTACATAAGAAGATGGACAAAACAATCCAAGGATGTGTTAAATAATAAATTAAGAGCTTGAAGAGTAGATCTAAAAGTTTGAGGACTCATTTGAAAGACAATAAAGGAGAGAGGTGCTATTATATTGTCATCTAGATAATTTATGAGATAGATGCTTAGCCTCTAGATGCAGGAAGCCATTGGTCGGAGAATCATGATGAATGAATTCAGATAAACTAAAATGTTGTTTTCAGCAGACTAGATCCATACCAAAAAAAAAAAAAAAAAAGAGAGAGAGAAAGAAAATGCAAGAAGGCATCAAGGAAAAGTACAGAACAGAACAACAAAGATGATCTGAGGTAAAAAACAAGTAAACAACAAGTAAACAAAATAAAATTACAAAGACTGAGCCAACTTTTCAGGAAAGGGTGGATAATAGGACATGCTATATAAAAACATAAGTGGTGCCAATAAAATTAATCACAGATTTGTTTTTCTACTGCAACTGGATAAGTGAACCCAGTGAAATTATCCAGTATCCCATTTAAAAAGCCAAGAAACTTACTATTTTTTTGGCAATGCTTGTTTAACTTGTCAAATGTCTTAGTTTTGGAGATGTGCAACTAAAACGACAAATAAGATGAAAGTGATATTATACCATCCACAGGACAGGCAGAGACTTCCTACACATGAGAACCAAATATAACCTCTAATTTCAAACTTTCCAAAACAGCTGTGTTCTGGAAGAGAGTAACATTCAGTTCCTATATGGCATCATAATCTTCAGTACATGTCTTAGTCTTTCTTCAAAATAGAATATTGCATTAAATGGCACTTTTCTGGGATTTAGATTATTTGAACAAGAGTAATAGAGGGTAATCTATTCAATTTTTTTCCTGTGTCAAAAAAGCTACACTGTCTGCATATTTATAATGACCTCCAATTTTTGTCCAGTTTCAAAAAGTGGATTTGTATAATAAGAAAGACAAGGAGGGAAAAACTTTCAGGAAAATTGTCCTGCAGTAATCAAAATGACCAGAAAGTGAGACTTATCGAAATAATAAGGTTAATGTAAATTTAGCTCTGTTTGCCAACACACTGAAAAATAGCTGGCCATCTCAACATCCTATAAAAACAAGGAGAAACACTTTCAAGCTCAGGTCTACTACAATGATATACTTGACAATAAAAATGAAACAAAATAGTACATTCCTCTTCTCAAATTGCTTTAAATAGTGATTTGTATTTCCTTCATATAGTAAGAAAGGTGGGAAAAACTTACAAGTATAAAAGCATTTATTTTATGAGTGGACATATATTACTACAAGCAGTTAATAAACTTTTTCCACAAACATTTGTGAACCTTTAGTAACAAATCCAACTGAATAGAGATAAACTATATTGCACTTATATTCTCGTCCAGTTTTATGAAGCACTAAAAAAGATAAAACACTTTCTCTAATCAAGCATCCAAAGAGCAACTAGAAGCTGCATTATTCCTAAAAAGTACAAAGAAAAACTTGTGCTCAGTGATATATTGAATCCCGGTAACTCTTACGAAGCTGTGCAATGACATTTAAATTAAAAAAAAAAAAAAATTACATCAGGGAAAGTGTTGTTAAATACATATGTGTCTTATGCCTCTTTTGATTGGGTATAAAATGACACTCCCTGTTTTAAAGAAACACAACCATATTCATCTCCATAATTCAGTTCAGTGGGAATTTTGTCACCAGCTTTAGCAGTGACACTGACTTTAACAGACCTGCAGAATCAGGTCCAAGATTCTCTGCCTGTATGTAATGCAGATATCTTCTGGGTAGCTAGTGGCTTCTACCTTGCTTTAGGCAGAGTTCAAAAGAAAAAAATGGTAGGTGGCTATGTCCTGTAATAACTAAATACCCACATCTGCACAGTTGCTGACTTGTCTTCTTTCTCTTCTGAACAGAATGTCAGTCTTTTTTTGCTAAAAATGTTTTGGCACATAATGCTGGTTGGAATCACTGCAAGGCCATCCTGCACCACAGGTGCAACTGCATTTCCACATCTCAAGGGTAAAAAGCAATCTTCAGTGCTGTGGAGAAATAGAAATGAGTTATTGGGACTATTGCCCCAGCTTTGTGCAAACTGGCTGTTCTGACCAATGATTACTCTTGTCCGGCTGCCATGAAACCTGCAGCCTCACATACCTGCTCATCTCTTCCCAATGCTGACGTTGTCCCTTCCCAGATGGGTAGATGCATTTGTATTCTTGAGTTATTTTTGGAGGCAAAGCTGAATTTTTGCCATATGTGTTTCATTAGAACTAACACTTGCAATAAGGATTTGTTCCCAAATACTGAAGCTTAAAATAATTTACTAATCAGGTTTGTGATGAGGAAGCAAAAAACATCTTTAGGAATCACAGTTTTTTGCAAGCCTCTAACACTTAGAACAGGTTTGTTTGGGTTTTTTTTTTTTTTTTTTTTTTTGGTTGGTTTGATTTGTTTTGCTTTAAAAAAGAAAGCCAAACAGATATCCTACTGGATTTATGAAGATGGTTTTAAGTATTGTCAACACTATGATTTCACTAAAGGAAACCTTCCAGAGTTTGAGACATCACCTTGTGGCAAATTATAATTAACTCTGCATTATTTACAGCATATGATTAGATACCAAGAGATTTTTCAAAGGTAGTGTAAAAAGTTACAATGAAGGTGATAATGATTCTTTTGGAGACATATTCTTTTGTTCATTTTAGCGTCCTCATAAATGTTTAAAGAATATAAATTAGGCTTCCAAGCCAATTAATTTATCTGTTTCTCATCTCCAGTGATGTATTTTAATTATACTTTCATGCCTCTAAGCCTCAGAATGGAAGACAGCATGCACCGATCACGAAAAAACAAAACCTGTAAAAGTCCAAAAGGATAATGGAACAAATTCTGCAGCTTTGTGCCTTAGACTCATCCATATAATTCTATCAACATGGAAAAGGTGGTTTAAGTCTTAAACAGTTATAATTCAGTAAGGAATAAAAAGCTCATACTATAATTGGGGCAAAATTTGACTTTTGATTAATCTTAAATTTTACACACTAAATTTACTCCATGAAGTAAAACCAATATGTAATCCATTTTGTGCTACAATACACAGGCCTAATTAATTTGTGGTGTAGAATATGTGCTGAATAGTAAAAATCAATTCCCTCTCTTTCAAATCCATTTAATTCTCACCGTTCAACCCTTTATCTGGTTTTTATCTTAAAATATGCCTAATATTCAAGGAAGTTTTTGAATCACTGAACCTTGAAATGGAGCTTGGGTGCATGAGGAAGCTGATTATTTATTACAAGTAAACTCCCAAGGTAACTATTATTAAGACTTCTTCTGATCATGTAAAATTGGCAGGCAGTAGTTTTAGCCATTTCTAATAGTATTTGGCTAAGATGTTGCTTGCTAGATGGTCTCTCTCAAAGGAATTTTCTAGGGGAGAACATCCTTCTTTGAGCAATATTTAGTTATATGAACAAAAAGGAAATACTTCATTTGGTTTACGATTTTTATATTTGAGAGATTTTTTTTTTTTCCCTTCTGTCAGGTTGTGGTGAGGGGAATTTTGGAAGTGAAATATTTAGCCAATTTCCAACCCTTTCTAGTGCCTCTCCAAGATGTTAGAGATGTTATAAATATGGCAGTCAACAGAATTGTTCTACCCCTCAGAACTTCCATGGGTGAAAAATAAAACAAATACTTGCCACAGAGTATTTGCCTCCTTCACCTAAATACACAAATACAAGAGAGATGGGTAAAAAGAATGAAAGAAGAATGAATGGGTGGTGTTGTCATGGACAGTAGTATGGTAAAATAATGGTTTATTTTGCTAAGTCACCAGTCTTCATTAGCATAGAAGTCATATTAAGATATAAATTGAGCAGCAGAGAAAACATTTGTGTTTAGGTTTTGCTCTTCAGTACTTTAAGTGCATAAAAACGCCTTTAAAAAGCATATATGTAGTCCATTTCCTCCCTAGTTTTCAGCCTTTTAACATCAGGGAAGGACAGAAGTGTTGGTATAAATAAAGCTGAACTGACCCGTGTGGCCCCTTGTTAGGTTTTCACATAGCTATTGACTGACTTGTTACCCTGATGATCAGTCCTATTGGTGTAATCTCTTTGTTGTGCGTATTTGGCCTTCTTTTATTTTAATTGAAGGAAACCCATGTCAATAGCTATTTGCTGCCAATTAATCAAGCTACTTACCATTTTATGGGCAACTTACACAAAAATGAACAAGGGAAATCCTTAAATTCCAAGTTCATTGAGGGGATGAAACCTAACCTGAACTCTAAGTACATGTTTTGCCTGCTGCAGTTGGTTTCTAGTTCTTTGCAAAGCCAAACTTTCCCTTGAAAGACTAGGCAGAAAATTAGATGCTGTGGATGGCCTAATTGCTGCCTCTGTTGCTAGAGCATGGCCTTTCCCATTAGCAGAAACAGATATGGTTAGGTCTGCATCATGGAACCAGGTTTTTTAGCTCTCTTGTCTCTCCTTACTGTCAAGCTGAAATTCATGTTTCTTCCTCTCTATTTCTATCCTAGAACGCTGGGGAAGGGGTTGGAGAGAAGAGGAGCCAGTGGTGTGTAATTTCCCGCGTTGGAACTGGGTACCCTGAAGAAAGGCTATCTTATTTATAGATTTATTAACTCATAACTTTGTCCTTGTGTCTTTCAAAGATTTATTGCTTTGAATCCTTGCCAAGAACACAAACTCCCTTCGTTTTGGCCTAACTACCATGAGGTTGTATTGCAAGAAACTCATGGGAGAGTGGTATTCAGGAGAGGTATTCATTGGTACTAAGTTTGCAGGGCAAGAGATGTTATAAGATAATGCAATAAATAAATAGAAAACAAATAAAATAATAAATAAATAAGGAAATAAAAGGGAAAAAAATAAACAGACCTCCATTCATAGTTTTCAGGTGCAACAACATATTTAATTAGCATATGTTGTCAGGCACTCTGTAGATACAATTACTCATTCTATAAATAGGATAATGATGCCGAAAAGGTTGTTGTTAAGAATTGGTGCAATAAGCAGGCTTCTTGTTTTGGGTCATCATGGAAAAGTTAAGCTTCAGTCACTGGGGAGCCTAGAAAAATTCTTAGCTAAACTTAGGCACCATAACATCTATTTATGTTCCAAATCAGGCAGCTTTTTTTCCCCTCTTAAAATCATAACATTTGTGCAGTTCTGTCTGGACATTGACATTATGCCCTTCTAGGCATACTTTAAGCTCAGTTGATTAACAGGCTGAGACCTCTGGGCTGTTTTTTTAAAAGAAATATTGATATAGGGTTTTTTATGTTGCAGTTTAACCTGAGCTAGCAATCACAATTGTGATAACTGCTCACTCAATCCCTCACACCACCTCCAGATAGAGGAGATAATAGAAAGGTTACTAAAGGAGAACCTCATGGATTGAGATAAACACAATTTAAAAATATATATATATATATATGTACTATTTACCACTGCAAATAATAATATGTATAAAATGGAAACCGAATATAAAGTAAAAGATACTCAATGCAATTCCCCATGAGCTCCACCCACACCAAGCAGCCAGTCCCAGGAAGCAGCACCCTGATCCCAAACAAGGATCCCAGGGAAAGAGAGAAAAGGGTAGATAGGCCCAGAGGCCACTGCAAAATGGCAGAAAGGCATAAAGCTGAACTGAAAGAAACTCCTAGACAGAATTCCACCAAAAAGGAGCAGAAATGGAATGAGTCTCCAGCTCTGTCTCCATCCTCCTAGCCCCCAAATCCACCTCTCTTTAAATATGAAGTGTGACACTAATGGCATGGAATATTCTTATTAATTGGTCTGGGTGTTAGTCAAGGTCTGACTGGCCCATCTATGCCCTGCTTCCCAGCTGCCTCACACCTGTGGGCAGAGAGCTCAGAAAAGTCCTCAGCTCTCAGACGACAACAATAAAGATAACAGCAAACTATTGCATTCTCTTTGTTCCAGCTCACATACACAGGAAAGTTACTTGAAGAAAAAGATAATTATGTCCTGGGGTGTTATCTTCTTGTTCTCAAACTAAATCCAAACAATGACTGTGCTAGATATAAAAAAATTTCTAACTACATCAAGAAAATTAACTCACTTTCAGTCATACCAGCACATTTTAGAATTTTCAATAAAGTTTTGAGAATGAAATTAAACCCATTTAAAAAAAAAAATCCTGTGCAAAAGCTACTAGAATTTTTAATTATTTATTTTAATCAAATTCAGAAAACTTTTGTGATTTCTACAATGACTTTTCATGATGAAGAAAAAATCAATAATAATCCTCCTCAACATGCCCCCACAAGTTAAACTACACTCAGTATTTTAAAGTCCAAATCTAATTTATTCTTTGAAAAATTCTATTTCATATAAATCAGAGGTGAACTTGTTCTTCCTAGTAGAGCAAACAATTAATCATCTGTGGACTCAAAATTCAGGCTGTGTCATTAGCTTTCAGTTGATTTTTGCCTGAGCACAAGTCCTATGGTCTCATCTAGCTCACATTAAATGACAGTTAGAGAAGATCTCTCATGCAAATACTGTGTTTATTATTTCAAAAGGATTTTTTTTCCCCAAATCATAATTTCTACATTATTAAGATCTGCTTTAATAAACATTTCATGTACTCAACTTGTTTCTTAGATATTTAGTCATTTATTATTAGAGATTTATATTCACTAAAAATTCAGCTTTGAACATATATTTAACTTTTAATTAAGTTAATGGAACTATCCATATGTTTAAAATTAAATACTTTAAGTACTTTGCTAAATCAAAGATTTAAAGGGATAGCAAAGAATAGTCACAATTCATAGGAAGTACTTGTATGTTTAGATTATTTTAAAAGTACATTATTTTTGTCTTTTGTAATAACAGTTTAAACAACAGGTAAAGATTAATATTTATATAAAATTCAAAACGTTGAACTGGCAAAAAGAACTCAGAAAGAAGTTGCTTCTACGTGGAATTTTCAGCAAAGCTTGAATAACTGTCTCCATCAGAAATAGATAATGTTTTCGCTGCTGAGTATTTCTGTCAGTTTTTACTTTCTCTCACATATGCAACATTTTCTATAGACCTACTTATAGCATTCAGTACTTTATCATGTGTCATAGAAGATATTGATTTTGTATTTATTGCTAAAAGAAAATTGTAGTATATAAAACAGACTTTAACAATCAAATGGCTTTCTACAAATATGTTTATTGCGAAAAGTGTAGAATAAGAGTCTAGGAACTACATCAAATTGGTCCATGATTCAAAATATGCTTAAAGAACATAATTTGGACCTTTTCCAAGTGCATGAAACATCTTTCAAATTATTATTATTATTTTTATTTTTATTTTTATTTTTATTTTTATTTTTATTTTTATTTTTATTTTTATTTTTAATATATAAACCATTATTTTACTTCCTAATTGACTGGAATTTTAGGTATTTTCCTAAGTGACAATGAAAACGTATTGGGAACAAAATGACTTTTGGTTTTTAATATAATAAACACATTGCCACTGAAATTTCAGTTCCCTTACAGATCCCCACATAGGTTTTATTATTCAGATTCATAAGTTTGTAGAGTATTATTAGCATACTGTTTTAAAGTAGTAGAAGTAGTATCAGATTTCCAGACCCAATTCTAGTTCAGGCATCACATATAAATGTATAATGTTAGTGTTTCCTTCCTTACTGATGTAGGTAATTTAGACTGATGGACAGTCATCACAGAGAATATGTCAGCACTAACCAGAAATCAAAAAGGAACTTGGAACATAACTGGTGTCTTTTTGGTGATAAGCAACAGCACTCTCTATAATGCAAAAAACCACTAACTATCAGAAAGGAGTGAATCCAGTTGGTTTAGATCAATTCCTTAGACAATATTTTTTATGCCTGACTGCTTCTTAAATTGTTCTGGCAAAGTAAAATTTGTGTCAAACAGATTTCTCAACATAAGTTGCCAAAGAGGGCAAAACAAATTACCATCAAGCCAAGACTGTGTTCCATCACACTATGAGAGGTTGTGGCTTCATGTTTTACTTTTCTGCTACAGCAGGTATAATTTAACTTGTGTGCTTCTTCCACTCCAAACTTCAACTATTCTTGTCTGTCCATCTGCAAAGAGGAGGTTTTCAACCCATTACTTTAAGCACATTTGTTGATACTTAAACCTAATTTTATGAAATGACCTATTTTTTTAAGCCTCTTTTTTTGGTTGTTTTTTGTTTCAAACTGGTTAACTCTGCTGTAATTTTTGGCATATCCATGCACCATTGAACTGGCTGAAGCAAGGCAGTAATACTGTACTGATAAGAGTTAGAAGAAGCCAAAAAAGCTGGTATGAATTAGGAGCATACATGCACATAAAACAGGGAGTGTGTCATCCAAGAAAATGGATTTTTAATGAGAAGTCATGACAAACTGCATGGATCTTGTGCACGGTAGGGCTGGCCAAGAGTGCAAGGAGGTGGGGCAGGGTATTAGTAAGAATTGGACTTCCTCCACTGTGACTCTCTCTCTGCTCCTCTGTTTGTGTATCTGCAAGCTTTTATCACATAACCTAACAAAAATTATACAATTTGGGTTTCAGCTTCTCCCTCCCACCAGTTTCCATCCAATGTGGTAGCTAAGGAAGTGCTACTAGAAATGGTCCTGTATTTGATACAGACCAAAGGGCTCAGTCATTTTCATTTAAACAATACTGCCATGGAAATAACTGGTGTGGGGTTGCAGATGTGTATATCTTTTTATGGCATCTTAAATAACACCTTTATTTTAAAATATATTTCATTTAGGTTCCTCTCAGATATTTTGATTTGTGACTAATATGTGAGTTGAAAGCATAATTAGAGTGGTTTCACTTAAAACACAGGAAAATTGAGTAGATTTGGAATATGAATTATTTGTTCTTTTTTCTCCCTAAGTCTAAAATTTTATGTTTGAGTATTTTGATAGCCAGTCTATCAGGAGGCTTGTTTATTATTCATACATATATATTGAGAAAACATTAAACAATGACAGAGAATGAGAAACTTGTAGTGGTATACACAGGGAGACTTTCCACTGGCACCCATGGACTGTGAATTAGATATTTTCTGAGCTGAAAGGAGAACAAGGGAAAAAGATCAAGGGATCCAGTGTTTATAGACTGGAGAGAGGAATAATAATAATAATATAAAAAAATCATAAAACACATTAAGAAAAATTACATATTGCAACAGGAATATTCTCTGTTCCTGGAAATGTTTGTGTGGAGAATGGACAACTTTCTAGAATTATGCCCTAGTTTGACCACAAGCAATTGATTGTATGCCAACATCAAGAGTCAGAAGTACTATGAATGGCTTTTTACAGAAAGTCAGAGTACGGTATGCTATAAGAAAAGACTATTCCATTTAGCAGAAATTATTATATGATCTGTTGTTCAATATTCACAATGGCTTTTTATTGGTTTTAATAAATACAAAAATGAAATCAGTGTGAAATATGATGAGTCCTGCTTTTACCAGTTACATTCAGTAGCTGACCTTTTATAGTATATGCAGGACAGATCATTACAGATGCGTTCAAAATCTGTTTCTTCCTAGGCACATCTGTATAGGTCATGGTTATATCAACTTCAGGTAACAAATTTATAATTCCAGTTGGTTCTTGGTTTGGCTGAGTGTCAATTTGTGTGATTTTCCATCCATTCTTTATGCTCTTCGTATACATGCAGGTTTTGTATGAGTACCAGGCTCCATGTGGAAACTGCACTGGTCGCAGTATTGCGACATCATTAATTCCTGCAGTGTAATTACAGGAAGTGGAATCCTGGCTTCTTTGAAATGAATTAGTAGAGACATCATATTTTTCATGCTTTGTCGTGCCTGTGGTCATTTGCCATAAAAGCTGTTGGCTTTACATACTGAAAATGTCAGGGTGTCTTGAAACTAAAGTTATTAGATGGTGAAGATCAAATTTTTATAGGAATATTAACAATAAGATAAGCTACTTTTCGACACTGAGATATCAAAGGAATTATTTTGCTAACCATGCTTGGTGAGACTGATGCAGCTGAATCTTCAGTAGCCAAAGATGTTTAAAGTCAAAGTCTGTATTTAAGCTGAGAGTCTGTGATATCTCTCTGCAGTTTGTCTTCATCTTTACCATAAGAGATTAATTGCTTTCTGCCAAAAAATTAGGAAGAATTAAAATAAAACAATTTTTTAAAAAATCCCTGCAAAGAAAATGTTATTTTTCCTTGTAGTATAACTGTGGGATGCTCTTTCTTCTCACTATAATACTGCTATTAGACTCTCGCACCTTTTTACTCTGGTGCTAGATAGCAAGGAAGAAAGGGGATGTTGCTGCACAACAAACTAGTGCTTTTTCTGCTCATTTTCCCTATTTTGACCTGTGCTCTTGCACACTGGTGAGAGAGACCCAAGTAAAAATAAACATCCTCTGTGATACTCCTTTAACTGGCAACAGAATGTGAATGACAGCCTGGTGACTGCAGTATGTTGTCCACCTGTATCCTATCTAACATAGCTGTGCATATTTACACTACAAAACTATCATGATTCTCATTAATCTTTTAACCTTGCTGCTGTCTCCTGACAGTGAGTTCTACAGGATAATTAAGCTGTATTAAAAAAAAAAAAAAAAAAAAGAATATATATATATAGTATAGCTTGATGAATTCTATTACTTTTTTATTCAGTTATGCCAGATTTGCTGTTACCTTCAATAGGAGCATCAAAAAGATTGAAATAAGTCCTTAGAGACCCCTTCCCACTTCTTCAGCTCCCAGGAATAATGTCAGCTTCAGTGCAAAACAGTCAGGAAGCTGGTGTAACTGCATCATTTGCCTTGTCTCTATAGCCTTGTTTATAACTGTGTTTGACAATTTTCTCTGCTTGACCCAAACAAATGAGCTCTTGGTATGACGACTGCTGATTTTGCCTGCAACTTAGTGCCATTAAGCAACAAACTCTGCACAGTTTCTTTACATTAGGAAATAAAGAACAAGAGGTGGTTTTCCTCCTCAGTAGAATTGTTTCATCTTTGGGGTCTGCTGCTGAAACTCCCACACAGTGCATTTGCTGCTGTGATCCTTATGAAAATAGTATTTCTAATAGCGTGTTTACCCAAATGTCCCATGAAGCTTTAAAGACTTGGAATAAACTTAATTACTGTGTAGAAGACTGTTAAAGCACTGTGGTTATCTCATGTTTAAAATTAATTTGTTTTGCATGCTATAGAAATGCCTTCTAAAGATTTCATAATACCTTTACTGAGGTAATATGCAGAATTCACCTGAAGCTTTGCCACTCATTTCTGTGCCTGAGGTAATGCATAAGTACAATTATATGCCTAATTTGGTGGAATCTGTTGTGTTTTGAAGACATACAGGTTTTAGGTTTTGCTTTTATAGATACATACACATGTAAGTAAATAACTACATCTGTGCAGATGTTACAATTGGATATATTTTCAGAGTTCTAGACTTTTTTCTGAACATTCATTTTATTGGGATAATGAAAATTATGGAAGTCAGCTGGAAGCTTGACTGTATTGCATAGTATATGTTGTGTGATATATGAGGTTCTGCTATCTAGAGAAATCCTGTAAGGATGACATCGTTGGTTAAAATTTTGTTCTGATTAGTGCCACAGTCTCATATCATAGAACTCTCATGTCATGTGTATGATTTTATGCTCTTTTTATATAAAGATGCTGGTTATCAAAATTCTCACAGGAACTTATTTATATATGCATATAACATTATTTGTTATTTTGATTAAATTCTACAGCTTTAGGTATTTCTTTTTGTGCAAAAAAAGCATGTACTGTACTTGAATTGAGGCAATACATAAACCATAGTGACAATGACTTGCAATAATAAAGTAATCAGGCAGGTGCAACTCACATTGTTCAGCTAAAGATCTGAAAACTAATATTTTGCATAGATCTTGTTATGCATGTAGGCTAAAGACAAAACAAAGCAGGCAAAACCATTGATGAGGCAGTAAAGTGCAATCTGAACATGCTGTTTGTCTTACTGTTAGTGGTAAGTTATATGGAATATATTGAAATTGAAAAATTAACATTTTAAATGGTGTAATTTCTTTTAAGCTGCTTGTGGTCTTTATTTTAAGCTACTGAAGAGATATTGTTCCTTTACTATTTTGTTAGTGTTTATTTAAGTAGTCCAACTGGAGGTTGAAACAATTAAGTTGTGGTATACTGAGACAAACTGGAATTTTTTGGCCTCAAGCAGCATACAGCTGAAGACCTCACTCTAACACTGTGAATGCCAATACCAAATTGTAAGGGCAAAACTCTGTTTTAGTTGATGGTAAAAACTCTGTCATCTTTAGTCAAGCTGAAATTCTTTCTAAATACCTTTGAATAAAGAAGTTTATGGAGTCAAGAGAATAAAGTAGGATAAAGCAAGCTAAGTGAGAAGAGAAGAATGTTATAAACCTGGTCTTGAAAAAAATCTTGAATGGGAAGCATGAACTCCAGCATATTTGGCATTGCAAATCATAAAAGCCTTTCAAGTCTTTTCCTGGAAGCTGTGCTATGATGAAAAAAAGCCCATGGCTCCTTCTACATGATGAAAAAAAGCCCATGGCTCCTTCTACTTCTGAAGGTCTGAAAAAGTAAAAGAAGAAAAAACATAAAGGCAATGAGGGCGAGGTACTTCAGGAGCTTATAATTTGAAACCAAAAAAGATAAAATTCAGTTAATTGTAGAAATACCATCAGTAATGGGATGAAAGTAGGAAAGCTAATCATGAATCATTGATTGTTACCTACAGTATGGGCAAATAGTTTATGTTCCTTTAAGAGCTAACTTTTTGATAAAGAATCAGATGTAGCAGAAATCTTTTACCTTGTTTCTTCATCTGTAGGGTTTTCTTTTCATGCAGAATCACAGAATCACAGAATGTTAGGGACTGGAAGGGACCTCAAAAGGTCACCTAGTCCAATCCCCCTGCCAGAGCAGGAACACCCAGATGAGGTTACACAGGAAGGTGTCCAGGCGAGTTTTGAATGTCTCCAGAGTAGGAGACTCCACAACCTCCCTGGGCAGCCTATTCCAATGTTCTGTCACACTAACTGTGAAGAAGTTTATTCTCAAATTTAAGGTGGAACCTTCTGTATTCCAGTTTTCACCCATTGCCCCTTGTCTTATCATTGGTTGTCACCAAGAAGAGCCTGGCTCCATCCTTGTGACATTCATCCTTCACATATATATAAACATGAATGAGGTCACCCCTCAGTCTCCTCTTCTCCAAGCTAAAGAGACCTAGCTCCCTCAGCCTTTCCTCATAAGGGAGATGCTCCACTTCCTTAATCATCTTCATGACTCTGCACTGGACTCTCTCCAGCAGTTCCCTGTTCTTCTTGAACTGAGGGGCCCAGAACTGGACACAATATTCCAGTTGTGGTCTCACCAGGGCAAGGTCAAGGCAGGGGAGAACCTCTCTCGACCTACTAACCAACCCCCTTCTAATACATCCCAGGATGCCACTGGCCTTCCTGGTCACAAGGGCACAGTGCTTTTCATGATGATTTTATTGCAATGATACTTTAGGATGCACCAGTGTTCCCCTATAAAAGCCCTCTTTTGCTTTACTTCTTTCCAGTCACTCTCACCCCACTCTAGTGCCCAGTCATCCTGAGAAATAATGTGTGCACACCCAAGGAAGATTGAGATAGTGTGAATCTCCACCATCTGTACAATGAAGTACTAAGGCCCTCACAGTCATCAGCAGTGAGAAAAGCCTGCAGGAGTGGAAAGAATTGAAAACTCAAAGTCTGGAAATTATTACCTTTTTTTTCCCCCTTTTTTTACAATCAGCAAATCAGTTACTAAACTTCACTTTGAGTGGGTAGATGGTCTAAGTATCACCTCTGTTAGTCTCAAGTACTGCCCTGTATCATTGCAAATGAAACACTGATCATCTGGGGCTTGCTTTAACACCGGGCTCAGTGACAGCTCACATTATTAAAGAGAATGCTCACCCAAAGAGTTGAAAACTGCTGCTTCAATGTGTCAAGCAATTGTGTGTGTATGTGTGTGTTATCTGTCAAACTTGCAGCTTCTCCTGGAGCTGGGTCAAAGTTTGCATCTGAACACGTATACTAATAACCCTGTAAGTTAAATGGGAGTACAGATCTTGCCAGATCTCTCTAATTGCAAGTCTTTTCTGTTTTATAGTTCTGTTTATGTCTTTTGTTACTGTCTTCTTTATGTATGCTCATTATTAGCACCTAAAGATGCTAAATGACATTTAGTAAATGGGATCTTCCATAAATGATCAAGTTTGTAAGCTGCAGCATTGAGCACCAGCACACTTGAAAGTGAAAAAGGTTATGTGAATTCATTGCATGAACATCTAACAGAGAAATACTATTTTGAAAGACGTAAGATAATATGTTCACATGCATCACTAATCACATTAAATACTAACTGCAGCTTCAAACTTGTAGTGTGGAAATATTCTTGGGACGTATATCTTTATTCTACAAAATGTATACATGAAAAGTTAGAACTTAAGTGCAAGATAATGTTTGCCCTCCACTTGGCTCAGACCACCTAGAATGAAGTCACAGACAAGTGTCATAGTGTGAGGAAATTGGCAACGGCCGATTGTTTTGAACATCAGCAATGCAATCCATTCTAATATGCATGTCAGGATGTGTGTGTTCTCTTGGTAAATAACAAGGTAGCTGAAGATCACAGACGTATGACACTCAGTCAGGCAGACACATTTGGACACTCTGGACACTATCTTCAAACTACATTTAAAACAACTGCATAGTAGTATTTTTTTGAAGTGAAATTTGTAACTGTGACTACTAGATGTGTCAGGGTCTGAGGGAGTAGGATCTGTCATTTTTACTGCCTTGCCTTCTAGATGCTTGTGTCAGAGAGGCCATCAAGATGTACTGGCTGGAGTGTGCATCATCTTGTCATAGCTGTAGTGCTCTAAATTGCTGTAACTATATATTTCCCTTCTAGTCTGACAAAGGTCACAGCTGTGACAAACCTATTTGACTTTCTAACAGATTTTATGTTAGGCATGTTGTTAGAAATGAGAGAAATGCCCTGAAATGGCAATGTTCAGGGTATTCATCAATGATTCTGATGCACTGGATATCCTTATGCCATTCATTCCAAACAAAATTTATTTATCACCTGTTAGATGAATATAATATTAATACGTCTTAGACTTCTCCAGTAATTGCTTAAGACACTGTATCATGCCATTCTCTCCTCTGCTGCTGTGGGACATTAGTGTTGTCTTCAATGAGGTGCCAAAACAGATGATAGAAAAAATTTATTCGTATTGTAACTCCACTGGAATCAATTTTGAAAACTCAGGCATGAATCCCACTTGCTATTTCATTAGCCTTGAATGTTCTAGAAGCAAAGAGGATATAAATATTGTGTTAAAGTTTCATAATAAAATATTTTGCTACTGCTCTTAATGCTTTTGATTGGGTTAGTGACTGCTGCTCTCAGCCTACTGGTGAGGGTGATTGAAATAGTTTGAATTTTAAAACAAAAATTATTCTGATTTATAGAACCTCTTCCACTCCTCCTTAACTTGTTTGTTCTTTCATTGTATTTATGACAGTGTTCAATGTTAAGATAAATCTAAACTAATTTCACCAAAAAAGTGCTCTACAAGGAGCTTTCTCCTCCAAAACTTCACACAGGCATGTTTGAGGTTACAGTCATCCATAGCAGATGACAGCTTCTGCACTATGTTCCTTTCTCTTAGATTGAACACTAGTAGAGCCCTTGGACTGCAAAGGACTTGGTAAGTAGAATGTTGTCAGAAGGAATATTCTGTCTGGCAGCAGATATTTGAAGTAAGTCCAGTATGAAGCAGAATAATTCAATTTTCTGGTATTCTTGAGTATAACACTAGAAAACAAAACTTGTTTTTTTTTTTTTCTCCTCTGCAACTCATAAGTCTTACATACCATACTTGTTTATAAAAAAATACACCAGTATAAAGTATTTTGATGTTTTACTGCTCTAGAGCTTTTTTGTGGAACTTGTTTTCTGCAGCATCTTGTCCACTCTAACAATGCTAACATAGCACTATCTTAAAGAAACTAGGAAAATTGCATGGCACAGCCACAAGAACGAAATGCTTCTCTAACCTGTTCAGCATATTCTCTACAGCTTTTTATTTTACCTATTTTCTTAATCTCTGAGTGAAACAAAATACTAGATTTAATGGCAGAAGATATTTAATGGCAGAAGAACTTGGCCACAAGTTTACAGCTGCAGGACTGCACTATAAAGAAGTGTACTTTGCATTAATGAGTAGTGAATGTGGTTATGTAATGTTGCTTCACAGATCAAAAAGTAAAGCAAAAATGAATGTTAACACTTTTTTTTTTTTTTTTTCCAAATGATAGACTTGTTATACCTTGAGGAATGGCAATGTTTGGATACTATAAGGAGGAAATATTCATTAAATTTTATTTAAAACATGATTCATGAGAGTCATCAATTTCAGATATAAAATCTACTGCAGATTTCCACATATAAACACTCTAAGCCTGACTGCAATTCTCAAATAGGACATAATTTTTTTTTTGTCCTAGTCTTCTCAGTACCTGCTGAAATGGTGGATGCAAGTCTTGCTTTTGAAGAACCCAGTAACGAAATAAGCAAAACATGCTATTATTCAGCTACACTCTCAATTGTCTGTGGAAGCCTCACATGACCATTATTTATCGCTATCTCATGCACCATAGCAGTTCTAACCCATAGTTCATCAAATGCTTTTGCATAGAAAAGTTCCTGTTTTCCTTCGGTTGGCAGTGTTTTCTGCAGAGGTCATGTCTGCTAGAGAGATGCTCTCTAATATTTGGAGATGATGGCTATTCAAGCTGTAAAGGGCATGGGGTTCTCAAGTACAAACATGTATTTTTTCAGGGTAGTAATAAATTGAGATTGATTACTTGTACCCTGGATGAATGACTCTCTCATGCCTAGTTTCCATTGACATGATGTGTCCAAGTTACCTCTCCATACTACTCTCTGCAACAAAGGATCCTGAGATCCTTTTCTTGTTTAAGCTCACTCTGGGTTTTAAAAATTAAGCTGAGTTGTTTTCACCTGACACCTTGGCAGTTGTAACAAAATCTTTCTGGGTATGTTATACACTGACCTACCTCTGTGCAACTTCACTTCCAAGCACACATGTTGTCAAGACCTTGATTTGAAGACAAAGATTTCACAGGTATAGCTGAAGGCCAGATCTACCCTCCAGACTTCCTGATTATGATGACGTGGTAAACTGAAAAAAAAAAAAATGTAGTTGGATTGCCCAGGGTCATGACATTCTTCAGATGGTCTTCTAGGAAGATATTTGAGGCACAATTACTATAAAAACACCTGACTGCCATCATAAAAAATCCTTTCCTTTTTTTTTTTTTTCTGATGAAGTAGCTTACTTTAAGCATTCTGCCTGCAAGTCAGAAGCAAGGGTACCCCTGCTTTGTGAACAAAACATTGCTGTGCTCTCACCTTATGCTTCCCATCTTTATGGTAATAGATGAAGTGGGGGGGAAATTAAGCATCTAGATAATAGCTAACCAGACAAAACTGGGTGGAATAATGATCACTTGTTTGCAGACAGTGGAAAATTCTCTGCTAAGCAGACATCAAGGGTAATGCTGACCAAGTTGGTAGGCTAGAATATATGCCTCTGCATCTGTGGCTCTGGTCTTTGGTGCATCTGAATAAATTTTGACTCTTTGAAGTTTTCCCAGGTAAGTTTGTGATAAACCTGAGTATACCCTTTTAGTTCCTGATACACCTTTCCTGAAAGGTCTTGTAGTTTAACCTGGCAGGCAGCTAAACACCACACAGCTGTTTTCTCACTCTCCCCTAGTGTGATGAGGCAGAGAATTGGGAAAAAAAATCAAAACCCATGTATAGAGATAAAGACAGTTTAATAGGACAGAAAAGGAGGGGAGAATAGTAAGAATAATAATGATAAAAGAATATGCAAAACAAGTGATGCACAATGCAATTGCTCACCACCCGCCAACGAAGTTCAGCCTGATCCTGAGCAGCAGCCCCCTGGTCAGCTTTCCCCCTAGTTTATATACTGAGCATGATGTCATATGGTATGGAATATCCCTTTGGTCAGTTTAGGTCAGCTGTCCCTGTTGTGTGACCTCCTAACGTCTTGTGTACCCCCAGCCTACTCACTGTTGGGGTTGTGTAAGAAGCAGAAAAGACCTTGACTGTACGTAGGCACTGCTCAGCAATAACTAAAACATCAGTGTGTTATCAACATTATTCTTTTCCTAAATACAAAACATAGCACTGTATCAGATACTAGGAAGAACATTAAATCATACCAGCTGAAACCAGGACAAAAGGTTAAGTTCAAATGCTGGCAGGCAGTCCAGACAACATTTTGGGGATTTTCTCCCAACAATTTGCCTCCAGTGACAATCCTTTATGACTTTGGGGCTATCTCACAAATCCAAGGATTTCTGCAGTTATCTTGGTGTTCATCTGATGTTACTTTGCTTCCTAAACTCTGTCTGCTCCTCATTATACTGTCTTCCAGGGCACACAAGGTCACTGAGACTGCCACAGGGAGAAAAAGAAGTACATGGAAGGAGAATGTTAATAAAAGGGGTAGGGTCCATGATTTTTCTGAGCAACAAATTCATCAAAAGTGAGATTGCAGAAAGGCATCACTATAAAAATAGAATTCAGTCAAATGGTGAGTTTGGGGGTTAACCATTAAAATTAGGAAATATTACTTTTTTTTTTTATTATTTTTTTTTCAGAAAACATATTTGTTAGATAAGAAAAAGGTTTAAAAATGTAGTAACCTCTTTTTTTTTCTTTATACTGGTTTTGATTTTACATGAAACAACATGCCTCAGTACTGTGTGGCGGTCATTTTTTTAAAATATATTTTTAGTTCCTGAGCAAAAATATCAATTTTAGCATTTTTGCACCTCTTCTCTCGGGATAGAGGGAGAGAATACCTTGGAGAGGGCTCAGTGTAAGGGTAGTCTAAAGACAGAAGCATGTAAGGATACAAACAAATATGAGTGTGAAGAAAGGAGAAGGAAAGACTGTCTGGATAAGACTGATGTGACCAGAGCCCTAAATGCGGTCACTATTAGTTACCATTCATGTTCATGACTGACAGTCAAGGTTACCTCAGCAGCTATTAGGACCTTCCGGTGAATACAGATGACAGTGAAGTAATGTTGTTTACTGAGAGTCTGACAGATTTCAAGGATAAACTGCAAAGTGCCATTGATGAAGTCAAATGACAGGGACACTACAATTTCCTTTAATTTTTTTCTGATATGTCGTGATCTGCAAAGTAATATTGATGCTTCAGTACTTCCTAAAATAGATGCCATTATGTTCATTATATGCTTCACATCTGGATATCACAACCAGCAACTGTTGTAAGAAGGGGGGAAATGTCATTTTAACATTTTCTGGGTTTTCTTGATTAGATATCTCAGACTTCATAAGCATTTATTTAATTCATATTAACATTTAACAGTCAAATGCCCTCAATGCTGAAAAATTACCCTAGAGGCAGCACAGAAATTAATGGTTATTCTGTGGCAGATCTTCTCTCTGACAAGGACTTAAATATTGAAATTCTAATTTATTTATTATGCAGGAAGATGACATTTTATCCCTCCAGCCATTTGACAGGAAGACACTATAATTATGCCTTTCCGATTTTCCCTCCTGTGCCTTTATGTGAGATTATAAGAGTTCAGACTCCCATTCCCAAGCAAGTTCACTCTTACAGCAGCACATTTGCAGTAATCAATGCAAATGCAGTGACTGGTTCTTTCTAGATCATTTCTTCAAACTGAAATTTCTTTGCCTTCACAGACTGTTACGGAGATGACAAATGGCAATGTGTTTGTTAGGAAAAGTGGAGGTGGCTTTAATACACTCTCTGAACATTTCTATGCTTGCTCTATTATTAAGCTCTGATTTGTTCTGGGAGAGAGCACAAAAGGCAGTCATTGTATCAGAACACTATCCTGCAAAATAGGAGTTGTGGAATTATTATGTGTAGTTGTGGTTTGTTTGAGTAAATTTCTCTAGGAAAACTATTATTAATATACTGCAGACGGAAACTGAGGGCAAGGAAACACAACCAGAGCAAACTTCTGGCACTTGCACTGTTTATACAGCCATTCATTTATGCTGTAGAAGAATATTGTGAAGATTTTTGATAATACTGTATAGTGGCTCATAATGTGAGAGGTCTGTCACATGCTCAGAAAGGGCTGTGCAACCACAACAGTCCCTAAAGACAGCTAACTGCAAACCTCATCTAATATTCTGACATTAACTTGCAATGCCAATCTTACACATCAGCTTGGTACACTGGAGTTGTCATGCATGACTTACTGGCATCTCTGAAAACAAAACTAAGAGGCAAGTAAGACTTTGGAAGAAGGCTGGAAAGAAATAGCCAGACTTAAAAAATGTGAATTTTGCAGAAGCCTGGGTAAACACTAGGAAGGTGTGGCACAAGCGTATGGATGCTGGCCTAGTTTCCCTACTGCCTCCCAGCTGCTGTGCACAGCTTGCGGTGGGAGCTGAGGATGCTGGCAGGGAGTTGGAATGCGTTTTTTAGAGAGTGAGCTCTTTGCTGCCACAGAGGAGAAGGTGATCACAGTCTCCCTCAGGTTTCCCTGCTTTCTCATGGTGTTCCTGCAGCTGCAGCAGGTGAAAGGGCCCTCTCCGCCTGTGGAGAGTTTCTGGCTGTGAGCTGCGAACAAGCCAGAGCTTGATGTGGCTGTGGTGCAGGCTGAGACCTACACGGAAGGTTTTCCCTGAGACACCAAAGACAGAAGGGAAGTAAACAGAAGCTGGTCTGCCCTCGACCCAGGCTGCAGGAGGGGCGCCGTCGCCGCTGCACATAAACAGCCTGTGGACAGTGCCCTGCAGCTAATCACCATAGTGGCGGGGGAAGAGTGACTGCAAGTGTAACCAATCGTAGCCTGCGCTTGCCGCATGGCCTTTGGGTAAAGAGTATATAAGGCTTGGGAAAACGTGGTCTGGCGGACATTGATATTCAGTGTTGTTAAGAGTTCATTAAAAGGTATTGATATTAAATTCATATTGAATTAAACTCATTACTCTCGACCCGGCCCGCGAGTCGCGCTCAAAGGGATCCTGCCAGCAATTTTGCATTTTTCTACATCACGACATCCCCCAGCATGCTTACCTGGAAACCAGTCACAAACTTGTTCCCCTGTGTGGCAGGCCCTGCAGCCCCTCTGCTAACACGCTCCCACCAGAAGCAAAGACAGACTGAGGAAGATGAGTGGTGCTTTGGATGAAAGGTGTACAGGAGGGTAGCCCGGAGGGTTACAGTCAAGGCCTTTTCCCGGCTTTTTGGTGAAAAGCGTGAATAGCCACAGCACCCTTCTTCTAGCCTGGGATGGGAACTTGGAGGTTTGTTAAAGTGTAGGGTGATAGGGCCTCTCAGATGAACTAGAAAGCACTTGTAATCCTCTCTCACACATCCTGATATGTGAGAAACAGATTTTTTGAGCTTGTTGTGCCAGGGAATTGCATTTCAGTGGTCTCTCAAGATCCTCCAGTGGTCTTCATAGATTGTGCTTGTCTTCTATGGCCAGTAGTGCACCATGTGTTCTAGGTCAGATATGATGTAGAATGAGTTTTGTTTTGTTTTCTAATAAGCAAGTGATAGGACAAGGAAATGGCCTCCAGTTGCACCAGGGGAGGTTTAGATTGGATATTAGGAAAAAATTCTTCATGGGTTGTCAGATATTGGAACAGGCTGACCAGGGAAGTGGTGGAGTCACCATCCCTGGAGGTGTTTAAAAGGCATTTAGATGAGGTTCTTAGGGACATGGTTTAGTGCTAGAGTTAGATTATAGTTGGATTCGCTGGTCCTGAGGGTCTCTTCCAAATGAAATTATTCTATGATTCTATATTTTTGAAGATGACAAATGGGGATGCTTAATTAAAAGGTCTTGGGTTTAGGAGAGAAAGACAAAGATGGCAGCAAGGAAAAAAGAAAAACATTGTTTGAAAAGTTCAGTTCCTCTTTCCTTACCAACATCTACCTTTTGATAATGTTAACAGGAGTTTTCAATATACAAAGGACAGGGATTCTGTAGCTACAGGTTTCTATCTACAAGCACACAACTATTAAGAGTTTGTTGCTGTGTCGCAAATAATAAAAAATCAAACTATACTGCTCTGATATGAAAGATAAGAAAGATAAGAAAATACTTTCTCTCTTCTTATGCAGAGAACCCTGAAATATGAAGTTACCTATCAGTGGGAGGAAAAAAAAAAAAAAAGACAAATTACACTTGATATTCTGTGACATTTCAAAATGTGTACCATCATGATATTCTTGTTTGTTCAACACGACATTTTATAGTTTCTCAACCTTTTAGGATAAGTACTACTGAACAGCAGAACAATGTCAGAAAGATGTTATTAATATCTGTATGTTCTGCCACTGCCCAGACTTTTGTTATGTCTATTCATGCTCTCTTTATTTAATCTTTTTTTATCTCCTAACCAAACATACATACTTTGGAATAACTCAAAATCTTAATAAGGTGCTGTAGATTGACACATCTGAGTAGCTCTTCTGCAGGAGCAGCCTTTGTGATATGAAGTGCATTGATTACTTAAGGCAAGATGCAAAAAATTGTGTTCTGATTAGAGATGAATAACCTGATCCTGAGTCTTCTAAATCTTTGGAAATGACTTTGCTACCCATGATAATCTCTCTCTTTTTCTTTTTTTTTTTTTTTTTTCTTACAGGTTACAAGTAAGAGAGGTTTGTTGTTCAGGATTTTCTTGATGCTACAATTGTGCATAGACATTTTTCCTGTTAGTGAAATAGAACAGATTCATATGGTTTTAAACTGGCATGCATGGGTAGGACTATCATTTATGGTTCTAGAACTGCCAAAAATGTGTGACTGGATAAAAGGAGAAATCTACACAGAGATGCTACATAGACTTACCCATTTGATTTAATATCTGTTCTTTTTAAGGTGTGCACACACCTTAAGTAAAAAAAAAAAAAAAAAAAGCCTTTTTTAGATTTAAGTATAGGGGGTTTTTTAGTCATTATGATTTATTAAAATCTTATTGTCAGCAAATATTTTTGTGAAAAATATGGAATATGAAATATGGTAAAATAACAAAATCAAAACTGTACATGAAATTTTATGTGATTTAAAGTTTATGTGACTGGAAATGTAGGACTTCTGAGGGCTGGTTTGGGAAAAATAATTTAATATTTCATAATTTGGAGAAATACTTTAATATTTCAATATTATTTTCAGAAGTACCTCCTTGATTTAACATCGCAGAAACCATTTTGAAACATAGTTTAACATTTTGGCCCAGACTAACATTAATAGCAGCTTAGTGCCAAAGTGTATCATACAAAATATAGTGCTAGTGATTTTTTAAAGTGATTAAAAAAAAACCAGAAAATTCATCTGGGCTCAAATTATATTAATAGTCTTTTAAACTCAGGTAAATACTAGGTCTCACAGAGGACACAAATAGAGGCGAACCTTACTTCTGTGTTTCCAATCTAATAAACTAACTTAGACACGTCACTACAGGAGAAACATGGTGGCAAACAGCTTGGAAAACACTGAAATAGCTTTTTTTTTTTTAACTTTGTCATTTTGATTGCAGTTGTCTCTCCAGCTTGGTTGCCCAATAACAGCTGAAGTTCAACAATGAAAAACAGATTAAAGATTAAAAGAACTCCAATAAAGTTTAAAAAGCCTAAATGTCTATCAGTGTTTGATCAGGAATGAAATTGCTCTTCCACTAATAAGAACAATATTTTCTTATGATGATGGTAAAACTTAACCAGGTTTCCAGGAAAATTATTGTCCAAGTGTGTTTGTTTCTACAATTTACACAGTGGTCTGCTCCCATAAAGATATTTTTGGGTGTGGAGCTCAGCAAATAATGTGTAGCAAAACATCATTATTTTTTTATTATTATTATTATTCGCAAGTCAGAAAACCAAAACCGTGTAGGCTGGCATTCTGTGTGTGTGCATGCATGTGCATGTGTGTGTGTGACGTTTATGACACCCCACTCTTCCGCATTTCTCTCAGGACTAGATTTCCTCCACAAGACTTCTCCCACGTTTGAAAGCTTGTCATGCTACAGACCATTCAGACAAAGAATAAACATTGCTTTAAACATACTGCTAGGAGAGAATGAGAAAAAAAAATATTTTGTTGGTCAAGTCAACACAGAAGTTTTATTGCAGAACAGAAACATATATTTTCCAGGCTTCAGCTAAGTGTTCTTTGTGACTTTTCTGTTTTCAAATTTTTAAGCTTGCAGTTACATTTAGCTTGTGTACCTTAAATCTATGCTAGAAGCTTTACTTATTTTTGTTAGCATTATCTGACGTGAACTCATTAGCTCCTGCTGATGTCCTGCTGTTGTCAAGAGAATTCTGTAATACAGGAAGTATTGTATACATATAGAATAATAAAAAGGGTTAACTTAGAAGTTTCTGCCTGGGACCTGTGACTACTCTTCCATATGAGAACAATAGATCCCTGGCACACTTTCCATACTGGGTGTCAGTTTAGGAACACCTGAAGCCAGAAAAAGCTGTCTGGGTCAAGAAATGTCATTCTGTCTTTTGGACAGTGTGACTCAGATTTGTGTCTGACTCTAGGCATCTGGCAAATTTGTTTTCTTGAGTACCTTTTCTCTCTGCTTTGAGGATATTTTTCTACTTTTATCTGAGAAAACTCAGTTTAATTTGTTTAAGGTTAGAGAAATCCATCTGCTTTCATGGCTGTTTAAGAATACAAATAGTCTAATTCACTCTTAAGCAAAGTTTGGCTTTTGTATTATGCATACAGAGATTTTCCTGTGTGCCCAACAGTTGCAACCTTCTCCCCCCACTGCTCAAATATGCCTTGAATATTTGACACTTAGATGACTATAATTTCTTCTGCAGTTCCTTCCCCATTCCTTTTAACCCTACACAATATTTTTAACCGGCAGAATTATCCAGATCCCTTTCCCCACTGCAATAAGACTTATATTTAAAGTCACTTACATTTTTTAGTCCATAAAGGAAATGCAACCACCAAATGCAACCATCTATGCATGTACAAAAAATGTTGAAATTATTTTATTTTTTATTTTCCTAGACAGTGAGTGTTTTGGGTTTTGCTTGTTTGTTTGTTTGTTTGTTTAGTAATGTGAGGAGAAATACAAGGAGTCCAGTTATCACACTTGAGTCAAAACATACTTTTTCACGGGTTCAAATGTGATATCACACGGAAGTTATGCTAACTTTTATCTTTATTGCAGAAATAACATTCTCTCTGTATAATTCTCTTTACTGTCTTTTACGTTCCTCTTTCTCCTGATTACTATTGTTTGGACTAATGACATCATAGATAAGGGTTCCACACCAAACTATACACGCACTAAACTGAAGTAGGTAAGTTTGTTCTGGACTGAAAAACACACTTTCCAGTGGAAATAAGTAGGTGTAAGAACCTTGTAAAACTAATGGAGAAAAAATAAGAAAGTGCTTTAACTGAAGTAGATGGAAGATGCAGAAAAATAAAATTGATGTGTTTTGAAGTTATTGTTAATTTTGAAATTATTGCTCATACTTAGTGTTCACATGGCAAAGGTGTTGGGTTTTGGGTTTTTTTTCTTAGTTTCTTGTTTTGCTTGTAATTTACAATAGTAATAATTCTTTGTCACAATCTTTTTCTCATGTAAAAATAGAAGAATTGTTTTCACTTATGCAGTGACTGTTCTTTATAGAAAAAGCCAGTTAAAAAACCCTGTCTGCCTGAATAGCTTTCATGAGTGTCATGATGCTGTCAGAGGAATGCCAGCATACAATCTCAGAGAAGTCTTGGAAGATGGATTACCTGGAAATTTGCTCTACTTTGTGTTTTGAATTTTTATTGAAGTACACTCTAGCTTTGAATTAATAATGTGGTATTTCTGGAATTAGATAGTACCTGGGAGCACAACAGAAGTTGTAGCATTACTTATTTTTTAAATTTTTAGACATAAAAGAAGTATATCATTGACAGGAAAGAGTTTCATAGACCTACATGAGATTCATTTCAGCCCCCATTTGCATCTCCTTTCTCTCTTCCAGCTCAGATACTGCAGCCAGCACCCAGCATTTGTTCCCCAAATTCTTGTTTTTCTTCTATGAAAAGATTGCAGGAGGAAGTATATGTACAGTTGTATTTTCCATCCAGAGGTAGAGAACTGACAAGAAGGTAAGAGGACTTCCCATTAATATTTGGATCTCATGCCCATACAAGAGTGCTGCAGCATGATTTAGTTGCCAGAAAAGTCAGAAAAATTGTTCATGGCATTAAAGTCAGGCACACGTGTTCTTGCTTATTTTCATGAGATACATTTTCATCCTGAATATAGAACAGATCTCATGTTTGTAACTGAAACAGAAACACAAATCTCTAATTAAAAAATACTTTATCTCCAAAAAATATTCCCTTCTTTTCACCTCAACGCTTGAAGGAAGTATCACTTTGGTGTTGTTGTCTTTACCTCAAAACTTCTTTTAAATTAGAAATGTCTGTGAGGACTTTCTTATGTTGTAACAGGAATTTTTCAAGTTACTCACACATTTAAAAAAAAAAAAAGCTAAACAATGATAATGATCACAAAATGACATCAACCAATACATGTTAGATGAGTGATTTTTTCTTCAGTTTTTTGTTTGTTTTGTTGGTTATGGTTGCTGTTTTGTTGTTGTTTCTTTTCTCATACATAACAGGTGGCGACTTTCTGTATGTAACCCACAGTTAAAATTTCATGTCTGAGAACAAAAATTTCTGTCTGAACATATGAATATCTATATGCCTCATTGCTTCTGTCTGAGTTTTTCATTGCTTCTGAACATTGATGTTAAGATGGAGGACTCCAGTATTCAGATGATGAGACTAGATTCAGTGAGATTGGATTTTACTGCTTCCCCGCATTATACTTACTGTTTGAACTTAGATGAGTCATCTAATCATACTGTGTCTACAAAGTGTAAAAAAGTAAAAGAGCAACCAGTGATCAGCTGGTAGTTTTTTGGAATCTACATGTAAAAATTGGTAAAGTATTAACCTTCTCTGCTGAGATAATTTTTTGTCATGAAGATACAGGTGAAGGATGAGTTACTTAACTTGGAGTTGTGACATCCCTCTTCAAAGTTGTTAAAGTTTTTGATATAAAAATCCCAACACATATAACAAGAAAAATGTACATATAAAACTGAGGGGTGACATCATCAATGTTTATAAATATGTAAGCAGTGTCACGAGGATGGAGCCAGGCTCTTCTTGGTGACAACCAATGATAGGACAAGGGGCAATGGGTACAAACTGAAACACAGGAGGTTCCACTTAAAGATGAGAAGAAACTTCTTCACAGCGAGGGTGACAGAGCCCTGGAACAGGATGCCCAGGGAGGTTGTCGAGTCTACTCTGGAGACATTCAAAACCCGCCTAGATACCTTCCTGTGTAACTTCATCTAGGTGTTCCTGCTCCAGCTGGGGGATTGGACTAGATGGTCTTTTGAGGTCCCTTCCAATCCCTAACATTCTGTGATTCTGTGAAAAGAGTATCCCTAAACCCTATTTTTATGGCTCCAAAACCATTTTAAACTTACTCTTCTACCACACTGAGTTCTTGAAGTGATTCTTCATATATTCCAAACATAATATGCTGTGAAGGGAGGAGAAGGATTTAGAATAAGAACCTTGTCACAATAAATAAAGTGTATCCATTATTAAACTGAGTTTAAAAACTAGGAGGAGACCAGACAGCAGAAAGGTCTATAGCTGTCAACAGAGCCTCATAGCGTGGTTTGGAAGAATTGTTATTGATCTCCTGTAATGATCTGTTTAATTCTATTAGAATAAAGAAAATGAGGAATAGTAGCTTAATATCTCAGGTAAGACTGAAGGAAAATACTGCTATCCTTAACCATGGCCTGTTATTCCTGAATGTGGTAGGTGTTTGATAGATGTCTAATCAATTAATCACTGAAAGAGTATGAGCTGTAGTCTTTGGGTCAAATCTCAAACACATCAGTAAATGTTCAATAATAGAAAAAAAGAAAAAAACAAAACAAAACAGAAAGTCTGTGTTGAATAACTGACAGTCCATTTAGTATATTCTTACCTTCATTTTAATGTTTTGTACAAAAAGTTCTTGATTACAGCAGGAATATAGACAGAGTTAAAGAGAATATTTAGAGAAAGCCATTGAAGTGCAGATCTGTTGCTCTTTGCTGTGGAAGTGGTTTGACAATTCAGATTAGAAGTATCCAAAGCCTTGGAATAAGTGTACCCTTCTTTCTAAACCCACTAATCACTAACCACTATAAATTGCTTCAGACCATGAAGGTTAATCATATAAGTGCTCTTTTTTGTCAACAGGGTAAAAAAGAAATTTCAGAGGGCACCTGATCTCATCCTCTGATATGAATTTCAGGGGGATGATTTGAAAACCTTCTGAGTGCACTGATGGTTTCCAGTTGCTTCTGCACTGGTCACAGGTGGTCAGGGTGCATAACTTCTCTTTAGATGCCTCCTTGTTTGCCTGTGAAAATGTGCTCTAGACTGGTGTGCTTTGCAATTAAAAGCTACTTCAAACTCACTGTACATATCTCCACTTCAGAACCACCTTGTGACAGCATTTTATTGAAAGTCTATTGTTATTTCCTTTCTTCCTCTGCTTCTTAAAAGAAAACCAACACAACTGTAAGCTTTAACCTCTGTAACATTTCAACAGTAGTGCATATTGATTTGTTTTTCTTGTGCTGAATTTATTAACGCTTAGTAACAGTGTTTACTAAATCTTCTGCCTTTCATGATGTTGATTTTTCAGCTTCCTTTTTTTTTTTTTTTTTAATTGTTTTAGATGAAAACTATTCAGAGGAAATTGAAGAACTGTTTTCTTGTTAACTGTACCTTTAGCAAAAAAAGCATGTATCATGGAGGCAGAACAGTAAGAAACAGGACTTTCAGAGACCAAAGTAGTAGTGCTCACTCCTAACAGTATTCCCATTGTTTAGAGATGAATCTGTTTCTCAGAATACTGTTGAAAGCAACAAAACTGGATATCTACCTTCAACACTCTAAATCACATTGATGTTTTTAACAAGATTAACTCTGAATATGGGGCTTAACTGATTCAAAGCTCTGAAAGAAAGGATTTTCACTAATTTGCCTGATTTTAGACTCATGAAAAAAACAATGATGACCATCCCCAGACCATACAATTGATGGAGAACATATCCTCTTCTCTAACTACAGATATATAATCCCCAACACGTTCAA
Source organism: Patagioenas fasciata (assembly GCF_037038585.1). Taxonomy (NCBI): domain Eukaryota; kingdom Metazoa; phylum Chordata; class Aves; order Columbiformes; family Columbidae; genus Patagioenas; species Patagioenas fasciata. The sequence goes on along the minus strand of NC_092521.1, from coordinate 72,817,542 downwards.
AATCTGCAACTCCTCAGCAAAGGGATAATTTTAGTAAAAAATAGTGTTCAATACTGAAGCCATGACTGTCTGTCATGCACATGAGAGCATGGAAAGGATTGTCACAAAGCTTGTTGCAGCTGTCCTTCAAAATTTCCCAGCACAACCTCTCTTTTTCTTGTCTGGGTTACACAAAAGACTAAAAATAATTTGTATTTCCTGAGGTCAGGTTGGTCTATGACTGCAGAGAGGTGAGGAAGTCTATATTTCAGTAGGCCATCCTTACCTAATAAAAATCATTAAACTTTTGATGAAATCATCCCAACTGCTCCCTTCTTCAAGAAAAAAAGTAAAATAATTGGCTTCAGTCTGAACTTCAAAATGCATTGAGATTGATAAAAAGAAGAAACACTGGACAACTGAACCCTTCACACTTCTCAGACGTGACATTCAGCTAGCATAAATCAGAGCAGTCCTGTTGCCAGAAGTGTGTCAATTTGCCTGGACTCATGGTATTTTCACTTTGTTGTTTTTCTTTTATATCTATTTTCAGCAGCTGGATTTGCTCTTCTATTGTTGCAAGCATCTCTGGTGTCACATCTTGTGTTGTTACTCCAGCCTTACTGAAATAACCCCTGTAGTTACACACCATACAAAGAGGCAGTTCACATTTCTATATTGCTTCGCTTCTATAATAATACTGTGATCCTGTTATATTCAAGAGTTTATGTGGGCTCCCTCTGGTGGCTAACTGACCTTACCCATCTCAGAGTCACTTTTCACCTGTCATAGTGAATGAAGACATAACTTTGGTAGAGAAAGATGAGGATATTTTAATTAAAAATCATTCATGTTTTTTTTGGTTTGGTTTGAGGTTTCTTTTTGTGTGTGTGTGTGTGTGGTGTGGTTTTTGTTGTTGCTTTTTTGTTTTGTTTTGTTTTATTTATCATAATAAACAGCAAGGAAAGAAGTGAACACGAAAAGCAGTCTAGGTATTCCCTGAAGCCCGAAAGCAGGAAGATTTTACTCCTTTGTGCTTAGATTTAACTTAACCTTTGTTAATGTGGGGAAAACTTTGCTCAAATCTGGCAGGGTAACTTATTAAGGAAAAAAGTCTGGACGACCAGCTCCATCCGTATAATCAGACTTGGCTATCTAGTAGGGTCCTCAAAAGAAAACTTGACTGAAGCAGGTTTTTGTACTAAAGTTGAGCATATGAAGACATTATCTCATTGAAATTATCACTGTCCCCTCATTATCACAGGGTGGTTTCAAGAAGTTGGGTTTATTCCCAAATCTATCCAGATGCCCCATTCCAGCCTTCCAGTTGCTATAGAAAGATGAGATGGACACCAATAAAACACAAGTAGGATAAAATGAAATTAACAATGGCATAAAGGTACTAATGCTTTCTGTCTGGCTACAGCAGCTGATCTTGTTTCTTCATCCCAGTCCTTGCAAGTGGTGTGTAGTCAAAGCACCATGACACTAACTCAGTCATTGCTTGCTCTACAGTGCTGTCAACTGTGAGCCCTTCTTGGTGGGATGGAAATCCTCTTGTGCTCCCATACTATATCACATCATAATAAGAATTAGTTTAGAAACTGATAAGATGATGTTAAAGTCCCATTTGTCTAGTTGCCTTTTGCTGCAAGCCAAATTCTCTGAGTTACCTAAGAACAGAATATAAAGAAGCATGGCCATAACCATCGAACTACTGGGGGTTTACCTTGATGTGACCAAAAGGAGAATCTGGCCCTACAGAGCAAGAGAGATTAAATTTGTGTAGATGTAAGCATACAATCATAGACACATAATCTCCTCATTTCTTAAATATGTGGATATGAAACAAACACTGTATCAGTATCGTCTGTACATTCATGTACAAAAAATAAAAAGTTAAGGATTACTTTTTTGTAACATATAATTTTGTATGTGTTTCCTAAAAATATTCAAAAAACCCCAAATCGGGTTCAACACAGCAATTGATATGACTAATGCTTTTTTAACTTATTTACTTATTTTTCTATTCAGACCAGATTTTTTTACCTAGCTCACTATTTCTTTCTCTGACTTAGCAGCTTTTGCTCAGCTCTAGGATTTAGTGTTCTATTTTTAGAATGGCAATTTTCTTATAGAAGTAGGCACTTGAAAGTCCTGCTGCTGCATTTCAACACAAAACTTTGGTGGCAGGGTCAGCAGGTGAGATGAAGTCTACAACTTTCAAAGTCGACCTGCAAAACAAGGTGCACTGTAGAAATGCAAGAGGTCACAGTTCATACTTGGAAAATCAGAGGCAGGTTAGCCAAGAAGCTGGTGATTTATCACAGTGAGCCCGGATCCTGATGCTGGTTAAGACTAAAGAAGCTTAAGAGCTACTCTGACTTGAGTCAGATGGTGACAGCTTTCAAGGAGCTTTCAAGAGACAGCTGGAGATCAACAAATGACAAAACAGTGAGGACACCCTGTATCTTTTCCTGCTGTCTTCACAGGAGTATAAAGTCATACAAGTGAGGGCTTGGTGCCTTCTTGATATTGGCTTAAAGTTGTTCTGTGCTGGGATTTCACAAGGCCTGATGTTGTGCTCCCTCTCTTTGCATTGCCTGTTCCTAAATCATGTAAGAGCTGTCATTCCCTTGGTTTGATCAAAGTGTCTGGTTTTGGCTGCTTCCTGGAGAGTCAGTGACTGTCTCTGCTGTGCTCTCTCAACTTCCAGTTGCTCAAGGATTTCTGACCTTGGTCGCATCCAAGCTGCTCTTAGCAGCCAGTAATGAACTAGTCTTCATGAATTTATCAATGTTATTGTTTTTAATCTCCTGATCTGATTAGCCCTCACCATAACCCATTGCAAAGAGTTCCACAGCTTAGTTGTGTATTTCATTTGGTTTCATTCAAAAATTAAATAACACAAGGTGAGGAAAACAGCTGTGATACTTGTTTACAGAGTCAAATGCATGCTCCTATGAATAAGCCATGATATAAATCACAGATTTCAATCCACTCATCCAGGTATATGATGCATATTATTCAAAGTTGATGAGTTCATAACAGGTTAACAGATAACCCTCTAGTACCAGGTTGCAAATTTTAAATGAAAAAAAACAGGTTCCTTCATTCTCTGAAGTAATTCCATTGAAAATAATGCTATGAAATAGCATGTGAGAAAGAAAATAGTACAAAAATACCCCAGAAAGACAGAGCACTTAAGTACAAGTCAGGAATCTCTGGAAGTGCTGGGAGAGAAGAAAAGGAATAGCTCGGAAGCACTAAGGGCTGAGGACAATGATTAGCTAACTTTACCTCAGAAATAGTAAGACATGAGACCAATTGTGCAACAAGGCTCTAGGACCTGCACACACAGAGAACGGCCATTTCGATATACACCTTGCCATTTTGCCAATAATGCTAAAAGTAGTTAAAATAAACTGAATAAGTTCACAGTTTCCGTTTTATCTCCTGCTGAACTGAGTGTAGCAAGGATTTTACCTTTTAGAGTATCGACCAGAACATGTGTTTACTAGACCCTTAGTAAGATTAAGATACCTGTACTCTGTGAAATTTGTGGTCATGTAAATGTGGTTATTGACTATGCAGGAAGCACTTTCTGCCAATGTTAGGTTCAAATCAAGGACAATTTGGCAGTTTGTACACACAAACATGCATGTGAATACTCCAGGATTCAGGCTAAGTTGTTGGCTTAGTGCTACCTGCGCTGTCACTTGTCAATGTGGATTTTTCATAGCAAATGTGATGGAAATGAATGTAAATGTCAAAGGACAGACTGAAATTAGAGCAGTTTGAACTACAAACATATTTAAAAGGGTATCACAGTGGCTTATATCAACTCATGTGTCTTTCATAAAATAATTTAATTAAATACAGGTGGTGTAAAAAATCAGAAATTACTTGCTTTACTTTAAACTGCAGTTAGAACTGATTTTATATATTGCTTGCTTTTTCAGCCTCACTATCTAATAGGAAAATAAATATCTACCTGAACTAAACTAACTGGTGAATTTCTGTTTATCCATTTTCAACATGTCTAAACAGATAGAGTATTCAGCTTTTAAAGGTAGTTCATGCTCTCTGTTACTGCATCCATACATGAGATTTAAGATCTCCCCATGCTCCCTCCAATTTTGCCATGAACTACCATTTTAGAAGTAAAGCTTTTCCTTCGATAGTTGTGTGGATGTCAGATGTGTAAGACCAAGCATTTTAAAGCAAAATCACATTCAAAGAGGGATCCTTACTTATGAAAAATATATGCCTGTCTGAGACAGAAGATCTGAGTTTATGTTCAAATTCAAATCAAAATGGTAAAAAGCTGCCTGAGTGAGACTTTAAGATGTATCACTAGAATTGCTAATTGATAGGTAAGTTATTAGGCAAGCTGGCCCATGCTCTGCTACATTGCACGCAACAGAATTTGAGGAAATTATGCCTTTTGAGATCAGAGGTAGTAAATAAGCCAATGTGTGGCAGAAACCTTGACATAAAAACCTGGTCATAATTATCTCTAATTTAGTTTTTGTTTTAATGTTTTAAAATTTGTTATCTTGATAACATCTAAACAAATATGTCACTCATTCTTCTGTTGAAATACATTTTTTTTTTTCTCTTCAAGTATGAATAAAGATTTGAGACTGTAATCTCTCTTTTGAATGGATGACTGTTACAGTACTCAGAGATCACTAGACTGAATATGCACAAAGAGATCAGAATATCTTTCACATCTCATTAATGGAGCCTTTCTGCTGTTAGTATATACTTAACCTTATCTGTTTTCTCACAGTTTTGTGTATAATGAAACCACACTTTGAATGCTTTTCTTTAATTTTTTGTTTGTTTGTTTTCAAATGGAGACTCTTGCAAATGTAGGCAGAGACTAAGGGACGCTTATCTTCTTCGTTTCACATATGTATTAGGTGAGTTTCATTTTACCTAACTTCATACAGCAGCCAGTTGTTCTGGTTGTTTAGGCTTAAAACTGACTCATCATTAAAACAACTTTCATTTTCATTTGTTTTCAAGAGTGTGCTTAAAAACTGTATCTGTTTTTAACAGTAAAGAAAAATTACTAATGCAGTTTGTTAGCTGAGAATTTGTCTGACAATGTCCAACACAACACATCTGAAATCATCCAACCAAGCTGTTGCTGGAAAGGATACTGATCTGAGAAGCCTTTTTCTTTTAAGCTGCAGATTATCTAGATCAATAACAATAGACAACCTCTTTTACATACAAAATAGAACCACACTATTTCTGAAGAAGAGATGATCTTGAGAAGACCACATCATTGCTTGAAATGCCTTGTGTTTCAAGGGATAGACAAAGTTAGATAGGCCAACTTTGATCAGTGGTGGTGTGAAACAAGTGCATAAAAGACTATGGAAACCTCTCCTCTTTGCTGCATTTGATGGTAAATATTGGCAATAGATGATCTAACCATGGTAAATTTTCTGCCAGCTGTTGTTGTGTTTGTTTGTAGGTTCCCATAGGGCAGGGGTGTGGACTGATGTCACACGTATTAACACTGATGAGTAAAGCAAGTAGGATTTGCCTTCTTGGTTGTAGGGTTTAATCTTGAAAAAAGTCTCAAAAAATATATTGAAACCCAAAAATCTGACATAAAAAAGCTTTACATTTGCGTTTGAATGCAATGCGTGATTTCTAATACAACGACAGAACCCCAGGGAGAGAATGAGGCCCCAATGACACATGGATATTTGCAGAGAGAGTACTACTCAAGGGAACTTACTTAGCATAATTTAGAAGGTTGCTGATCAAGAAGAGATTAGGATGTTTATCTGTTCCTTGGCCATTTATTTACTAAGTATTATAAATGGCATGTAATAGTTATTAATTCTCTGCCTGTTATGCACTCCCACACTGATAAATGATGTGATATTTGGAGCTGATGCTGAGTCCGTCATAATATAGCAGACCTTTGAGTTCTTGGGGCAGTGCTCTTCCAAGAATCTCTTTGATTATCTTCCTATCACTGCCTAAGTTGACAGAGATGCAAATGTTATTGCTAGTCATAAAATTATCCAACCACAATGTCTGTCTATATGACCTGCAGTGGTTGTGAATGCCACAAACTGATTATGCACTGTGTAAAGAAGACTTATCCTTTCATTTCTTCTAACTTTATTGCCCTTAATTTAATCAACTATTGCCACATGCTACAGGTTAAAAAGAGAGGCTAATATGCTCCTATTGTATAGATTCAAATTCAGAACATCTCTGACAAGTCTCCTTTTACTCCTAACTTTTTTAGGAAAGAAAAAAAAAAAAAGAAAGTGTTGGCTATTTAATATCTTTCTGTATGCATTTAATCTTTTTCCTGTTTCTACCTGAATCTTTCTTCGATCCCCTTCTGCTTTCGATCTTTCTTCTATCCACTTCTGCTTCCTGCTTACTCTTCTCCTTTCCTGGCTACACTATTCTTCTATCCTGGATCAGTTTTCTCTCTGATATATAAATATATCAGCTATTCCCAACAAAAATCAGAGACCTAGGTTGAAGTACATCCTTAATGATACAGACTTTGCCTGATGATTTAATAGTGTTGTTTAGAATTGTTTCCATGTGAGCCTCAGTAATAACCTTTGAAATGTTCTTGTTTGCAATAATAGCATTAATGCCATCTGTATTTTAAGCACCAAAGAGACAGCATGACTCATGGCCAAACTGAGGAACAATGGTAATATAGGAGCTACTGCTGAATTTGGTCAATAGAAGGAGAAAAACAGTGAAACCCCAGGATTGTACTCGTTGGTTGATCTCTCCCCATTCAACTGGACTACTGAATATGGCTATGTCTATACGTGAGTGTTGAAAAAATGAACATTAACACATCATGTGCCCTGGGGCAGTGAACTTCATATCACCTTGTGTATGGAAGATGTCACTAAGGGCAGGACTGAAGAGCCCTGCTTGACAGTACAGATGTAGAAAACTGTTCCTAAGGCCTTTCTTCTGCCTAAGTGTGTCTCTCCCCTTTTACATCTGCTGTGCCAGACTGCAACAGTCTATGATATACCGTCTGAAAACCTGTACCTTCAGTATCTTTGTCCTTGAGGTATACTTTACTTGGAGGTGCTCTATAAAAGCTAAAATAGAGATTTTCTGTAAAGAGGTATTATTACCTCAGTATCTGTAGTAGTCCCACAGTGTTTACTATTCTCAGAACCAGTGCAGAGGTAATGTTATCCATGCATCACAGATATACAAAGTCTTGAAGGGATCTGCTCTATCTCAGTATTTCTTAGCATCAGAACATCACAAACATTGCAGCTGCTTGGTTACTGGGTTTGCTTTTTTTTTTTTTTTAACTGTATAAAGTGTGTTTTAGTAATATATACTTTGCTGCTTTTTCTGTGATTATAAAGAAGCTAAGATTTTATTACTGCATATTGTTTATCAACAAGTTTTTGCTCTGCTGTTAGAAAAAAAGTCACTCCTGACTCAGGGGAAAGAGTGCCACCTACCGTATCTCCAAAACAATTTCTCCAGCAGAGTGGGGCTTCCTTAGGAACTCGCAGAACTGACCTAGTCCAAATATGCACTGGGTGTAAAGAACACAAATCTTAGCATAGGGTGATATATGCATGGTCTGTTTAGCATCTAAAAACAGGTAAAACGTTCTGATAAGTGCAATAAGATAAATGAGGTGGCCTGATAGAAATTTTTCATCATGAAGAACTGAATACTTGCCGTGTATGTCCAGAATAACAGAGGACTCACAAATTGTCACCAGCTAATTGGAAATGCTTTTTCATCCCAGTTTTAAGAGTATGTTTCCATTAAAACAGAATTAATTAGACCAGACATATATATGTATGAGTGGTTAATCTTGTCTTTCTAGGTGGAATTAGATCTGCAGTTTATGTTAAATCAGTATAGAATGCTATTGGAATAAAGAAGTTCAATGCAATACGAAACTCATTTTGCCATCATGACTGGCATGAACAAGAATATGTGTGGTTATGTTTAGATGTATTGGCATAACTGAACTGTGCTAATTCCATTGGGTTCATTGGCACTGTCAGATTCCTCAATCTATTTCAGGGAGCCATCCATAATTATACTACAGTACAATGGAGCTGCATGATCTCCCTGTTTGTTCTGAAGGTGGAAATTTCAGATATGAACCGTGAATATGAATTATCTGGCCTTTAGGAAAGTCCTTTCAAAAGCATTCAGATAAGAAGCATCTAAGATCCTTTGAATTCAGTCAATCTGAGAATACTCAAAAGAATGAACAATACATCTTCAGACTTCAGTTCTCTGGGCTGTCCATTTGGATGCTGGGCTTACAGAAATGCCTTCAAGGTAAGGATTGCAATTATAGAGTGAACAAGCCCCAGTGTACATGTTGTTCAGGGAATGCTGCAAAATTTTAAGTAATAGAAGTTCAAAATCAAAGTTATTATCCCATCATTATCCACACTACAATGTTCCCTTGCCAACAATAAGCCAAGATATGTAAAAGACTATGCCTGGAGTAACATAAACAGGACACTTTTTATGAGTATATAAAAGCAAAATCCACAGAAAGGAATTAAAAAGCAACAGTAATATACTCTTGAATCACTATGTCCTTCATAATAATTTAAGTTTATTTCAAAGGTGGTTTATGGAACAGAAGCTGAGAAGTAACAACGAGGTTGCTTAGTGAAATTTAAGTTGAACATATTGTATTTTTCATGTACATTTTCAGAAACTGAAATTTGAAAAAAACAACTTCCTAATGGTATGCATAACATGCAAATTAGTAAGCAGGTGCTTGCCTGGGCTTACTGGATGAGAATTTCACTCTATCCATCTTTTTACAGACTGACATTACCAACTAGCCCTTCCCCCACTTCTCAGAGTTAATTGTAGCATTGGAAAATATATATGGCATATCTATATGTAAAATAGATACATAGGGAATTTTTAGAGGTACAGAGCTATTCACTTTTTTTCTTTAACAAAGTATTTAGTTTGATGATGACATATATTTTGACAGTTACTAAGGTGGAGGCCATTCAGTTTGGCATGAGGAACACTTATTAGAATGGCTGGTAACAGAGGACAAAGGAGTACTTAATTTTCAGGTAACTATTTAAATGAATGTTTTGGCCCTCAAGCCTGACAGATGCATGCTTAAGGGAGGAAAAAAATCAATTATTAATAACAATCTCAATCATGCTAAGAGAAATAGCAACAGAAACAGGATCCAAAAAGTGCTGCACAGGGAGAAAGCAGGCTGAAAGGAGGAATATGGTATGTGTCTTGATATATGCAATTGCATCCCAAATACATTGTGGAGATAGCAGTATGATAACTTGTATTCATCATGTGTTATTAATAGCTTCTCCTGTCCTCTGTTCACTAATTCATCTCAGCCATGACCATTTTAAGGATTTCAAAATCTAGATCAGCTTTCCAAGGGCATGCAAAGATGTATTATTAGCAGTAAAAAACAAACCAACACAGAAAACCTCTATTTTCTTTCAGTTAAGACATCAAGAGTTGTGAGTTCAGCACTATTTTGAGCTCTCATAACAGTAGACAATGGACAATGGACAACGGAAAATTAGGTGCCTTGATAAGAGCAGTAGTAAAGGAAAATAGTGTTTCCCTGAATTTGAAAGAGAGGAAATTAAGACTGTTTAGCCACAGTTTAGGGAAATAAATATTATTTGGTCTGTTCTTCAGGCAAGGGATGCATTGAACAAAAAATGCCTTTCTGAGTTCTGTGGCTTTTTTGTCTCTTGATCTCAAAGTTGTCCAGTATAGCTCATCTAGCCAGCCTGCATTGCAAAAGCTGAACTGTAGCTCTCCTTACTTGTGGATTCAGGAAACCAGACCTCAGGTTGCGTTTCATAGAGGTCACTTCCCAGAAGCTGGGCTGACTTCAGTACCACACATGGTTTGTCATACTTAAACCAACAGTGTTTGGTGCTTGAATTTGATAATTGTTTTATTGGAAGCACTGAAACACTGTTGACAGCATCTTGTATTAAAGAAGGTACTTCTATGGTCTAATTTTCATCTTCTGCATAGGCAGAGACAAACTTTTTCCACTACTACAGGTCTATGTCTTGGCAAATCCGAAGCTTGCTCTGAGTTCAGTGTCTCAGATCAAAGGACTTTGGTGCATAGACAAATTTTTTGGTGGGAAGGCTGTTTGAATGTCTCCATTACGTTGGGCAGGGCATGAAAAATATCTTAATTGGACTGGTCAGGGCTTTCAGTTGATTTGGACTCACTTTCAAATAGTATCTAACTGAATTAATAAAATGAATGGGGAGCCCAATGGAAAGTCACCTGGCTACACCTGGCAGGAGGAAAAGGTCCTGTGCTTTGGCTGCATATATAAAGGAAAGACCATTCCTGCTCCATGCATCCCATCTGCAAGTGACAGCAGTAGCAAGCACAACTTTCCAGACCTCTAGAGTAACCGAAGAAGGACAGTAGAGTTATTTTTCAGACTCCTTAATAGTCTCCTGTCCTGGACAGTTGTCCACCTCTGTTAAGAATCAGACCTGCTCTGTAATCTGCCTGAAATATGAGTAAACTGCCTTTGGCTTGGTGAAGTATTTAAAGTATGGAGCCAATACTGAATATCTGAGTAGTGCTTTTATGAATTAATTAGACTAGTCATACTGTTAAAGGTAAGCAAGTGGGTTTATGCTTTTCTGGAGTAGGACAAAGCACTCAATAGACTGCAGAATAATACAAAAATACAATTAAAAGAAATTTCATCCATAAAAATGTAACCAAATACTTCATAACATTCGAATTGGTCCCAGACCAAAATTATGTCTCTGAGTAACTTTCAGAGATGTTTAAAAGGGTGGATGCAAATTAAACAGGAAGGCACAGCAGCAGTTACAAAACCAAGAAGTTCACATTTCCAGAATCTGAAGCAGAAGGATGAGTCAGCATAAACAGAATTCAGGAGAGGTCTTTGAATTAAGGATTTTTAGAAAGCAGATCAACTTCTCATCATTGTGAAAATAACTCACGTAGCATATTTATAACTTCCAAACATTATTTATTCCATGTTTGCATCTCCCACTTATATCCAGGTATTTCTTTTGGATATACAAAATGGGGGAAAATGCATCTATATTACAAGCAAAAGGTTATTATAATACAAGTCCTTAACACTATGTATCCTTTTCTTAGTAAAGGAGCAAATATCCTCTCAAGTCACTTTAAACTATGAAGTCCTGATATCAGTGAGCTTTGTACACTGAATAACTCTGACCCAGAAAATGAGTTTTCTGTGGAATTGAAATTCGTTCTCATTGGCATATGAGGCTGCCACACCTTCATCTGAGGAAAGCACTATATTTTCTTCATTGTTGCCATCTAGCAATATTTTAATAGAGAACTTTAAAAAATATATTTTATTTATATTCATATATATATTTATACTTATGTACTTACATATATATTTTATATAGAACATTAATTCTCAGATAGGATATGTCATTTATTGCATGCAGCCGATTGATCTCTGTGCTTCAAGAAATTACTTATAGCATAAGTATCCAACATAAGCATCCAGCATTGATTTGATTCCAAAACAAAAAAGATAAATCATTGCAATCCTGCCCTCCCTTCTTGCTGTCCCACTGAAATGACAATTTACAGTCAAGTCTTAATTATTCCAGTCACTTAATTCTCCATAGGAATTAATAATACAGTAGAAAAAAGAACTGTAGAAACTAAGATATTTGTTTGAATTAGGCAGATTTCTAGATCACTTAGGCTGGCTTTCCTAAATCTTATGCCAGCTACCATTAGAAAACAAATGAAGAGAATAGGCCAAACACTTAGAACAATTTAAAAAGCCAAATAAATCGTAAGTGAAAAGGAAATGAGACTGCTATAAAACACATCTTAAGGAAACGTACTTGGGCAGCCTCAAGGGCCAGCTTTCTCCCAACAAGCACACTCCCACAAATCAACAACAGAAATTACAAACAAACAAAATGAAGCAAAAACCAAGCCCCACAACTTCCTACAGATGGCAAGTTATCTGTTCTAGTGAAATGTGTTGTTCCTACAAACTGCAGGCTCCACAGAATAAGAAACCCATAAAATCACAGCAGCATAACATTTTTGCAGTTCTACAATTATAAATAACTTCAACAAGATCGTTTGTTTCATTCAATGTTGTTGCAATGTATTCAGTCAATAGGAGAAAGCTTACACAGATTTATTCAGACAAAGACGACAAAGGACAAACCAGCTCTGATTGTCTAATAAAGATTTTTCAGAAAAAGATGATGAGACTTCAGATGTATTTTTATGCTGACTTATATAACACAATTATTATTCAGTAAAAACTAAGAGAAGTACAAAAAGATTTTTCCTGATATAGATCTATTTTAAAGATTAATATACTTTGAAAGATTAAGTAAGAGTAAGGCCACATTTATTAATGTAGTTAAATATTCATTTGTGGTAAGCGTATTATGTACATTGCACAAATACTGAGGAGATGAACAAAAGACATTAAAAAAACACAGTATGTTGCAATCTTGGGGCAATTGTAGAAAATCTTCCATCCTATTTTATCTTCGTTTGAGCCTTCTCATCTAAGGTATGAGATTCAGCCACACTTGTAGACTGTTTTCAAGATGACCTACCAAGAAATGACCCTGTACTATCATGGGCTGTCCTTGACATTGGGAAGTCAAGACCATTATCTTTGACTTTCCCTAATCTGAAGAAACCTAAGTAGAAATGTATTTCTACTTGGTATATTTTTATCAGATCCAGTACAGGAATTTTATCTATTTGTCCTAAATAATCCTATTTGTAACCCTGCCTGAAGCATTTTGTATTGTTTCTTTTTCCCCAAGAATGAAGACAGCTTGGTGTGATGAGGAGTTGGCATGACAGAAACTGAATGTTAACACCAATAATTGCCATTGAAAGGTGTTACTTCAATGACAGCTTTCTACTTTCAAGGAGGACAAATCAACTCTATGACCAACTGTTCCACTCTGAAACTTGGCCCTCAGATTTCCACTTCTGAGCATATGACCTGAAAACCAGTCTCAGTTCTACCAAAGAAGACAGAGATATTTTTAAAAAAACCCAAACCTTTCAGCTAAGAGGAACGTAGGTGGAGATTTTGAACTTGATTGAAAAACATTCTTTTCTTGGTAAAATTGTGATATATTTTTAAAATTTTACTCATATAGAACTAACAGTAGGATAGTGTGTTTATGGAATATCTCTCTACATACTTACTTTCCATCTTACTCAAAAGAAAACAGTTTCTGGACATTTCACTGTAGCCTATTTTCAATTTCTTGAACATTAGGACTGGTGTCATTAACTTCCACTCTTTTTTTTCAGTTTGCAACAGTACAATCAAAACACACTGATATTTTCATTGAAGTGTAGAATTATCACATCTACCCTTTGCTTATTTTCATAGTATGCTTTTGGAAAGGAGGTAGTATATAGGCCAAAAGGTATTCTTTCTTTCCTTCTATGAGGTTTACAGTACCCATCATTGTGAGTTACTGAGAGTATCTTTGAATAAATGTCCATACCTTAGATGTTCATTAAGTATATTGACCCTAGAATTCTCAGACAGAAATATGTGTTCAGTTTTTATATATTCCCATTTGGGAGACGAATATACATAACTAATGCAAATAAATAGAAAAGGGCAAATTACATGTACATATACATTATTTTGATTGTGTAATTTTATTAGTAATATATAAATTTTTATTTGTCTATCTAAACACATACATTGGTAATAATAATTTTGAATAAAGCTCAAGAGGAGGAAAAAAAGGATTTTCATAACTTTCCACAGTAATTCTGCTCCTAAGTTGTTTTGACCTAGGTTCTTATGAGCATTTACGTAGGTAAACCTGCACTGAATTGAGTGGCTTTCATTTTAGTTGAAGTTTGATGTTTTGGATGCTTTTGAAAACACCCAGAAAGATCTCCTCCACCTATAATGTTCACTTGAATTGACAGTAAATGTCATATGTTTGCATCCCATGCTCTTTGCCCACTTTGAAGCTGGCTCTATTAGTAATGCTACACACAAAAAAAATCAAGGAGTTGTGCCCTTTATATATGTGTATCTTTCAATACACAGATTTGACATGGATGCCTCACTAAACATACAGATGCTTTGATGGAAGAAAGGAATATATTTGTTAGTAGACTTCCTGTACCCTTTCATAGCCATTTTTGACAGGCTGACTTATTCTCAATCAGAAGTGAGGTCATCTGTTTTAATTCTACTCAGATTTCAGTTATTTTGATTGGGAGGCCTTTACTGAACCTGAAAATGTTGAGTACTTCATGATTTTGCATTGGATAGACAATCTGATATTCCAGTAACAATATGGACGACCAGTGAAGAGGAGTGAGAAGGAAAAATACGGAGTTTGATGCACTCACATTTTTCTGCCCCTTATCAGTGTTAATTCTCACTGGCTAATTAAAATAAAATCTGTAGATTTCTGAGGTGGAAAGTCACTGGAAGTGGGTGTCTAATTTATTTAGGGTGCTTGTAGAAGTGCCCCTTAATTTTTTGCTTCTCTGGTCGGAATGGGTAGATAAAATAAAAATTCAGGATCACCAAGCTTGGTATTTTTTCCATTTATAAATAACCTTTCATGTCTTTTGAATTTTAACTATATTAGGGCAGTTTCTACTTATTTCCTGCTTTTTCTTACTAATGGATGCAGATATTATTTGTGTGGAAAAAAAAAAAAAAGATAAATGGCTCTGGCCAAGAGCATTGGACTCTGGTCCTTAGCAGATTTTGGTCTCTTGCCCAGGACTGGAAATTGATTATCCAAGCAGTGTGGAAAACATGCTCAATTAATACAGTGCATAAAGTTTCACTGCAGCAATAAGATCCACCTCAAATTCACGAATCTACTTTGGAAAAATCTTGTTGCAAGAGAAGTAACTTCTGTCATTATTTTTTACTAACATATTTGGCTTTTGTATGAAAATACAATAGGAACTTAAAATCTTCTGAAAAATGTCAGAAATGAAAGACAAATATGTATTAATTTCACTGACATGGAAGCTGCAAGGATAGAAAAAAAAAGATGTAAATAAAAAACTCACACCAGAAAATTCTGTTAATTCATTGATTAAGAAATGTCGATTGCAATGGGAAATCTGGACATTAAAAAACAAACAAACAAAAAAGCCTGCCTGTCGGTACTTGGGTTAATAGCTTCATGTGGCTCAGAAAGCTGATACTCTTTATAGACAGTACCTCTTTCAGGAGATACTTTTTCCCAAATTTGTGTCTGCAATCAGACTTGTGTTATCAGTCTGATACCAAGGATTGCTGTTCACATTAACTAGCACTGTCATCTCCAGGTTGCCTCGTCTGCTGAAAATCATTGTTGGTACTGATGGGAGTGTTGGAAGGACAGGCTCCTGCCTTGCCATTTAAACATTTATGTTATGCTGAAGCTAGACATAACCAGCTTCCTTACAGCTCAATTTGGTACTTTCTTTTGCATGTCTGTTTCTTAATTATATGACTCTATTTTGATCAATATTAACAATCAATCCTTAACTTCAACGAAGCAAAATTATTATACTTGAGATATTGTGGAAATATCAACTACATAAATGATAGGATTGGAAGTTTAGAAGTTAAGTTACAGTAACTATCTGCAATCCTTTGTGTATTTTTTTTTTCCTTTTTAACTTCTAATAAAGAAGAACATTAAGAAAACCAGACTGTTCTGACTTGAGGGTAAACTCAGAATAATACTAGTAATATTTTAGTTGGGTATTTCATTGCAGTAAAGACCTTCTAAAGCAATTAATACATGTTTTAAGGTCTTTATCACTGTATCTATTCTATTGCACTTTTACATTGAGAAACAAAATTGATTCTGGACTTAATCCAGACTAATTTTCCAGTAAGTGGCAAACAGTATGTGTCTTTGAGCTCCAGTGGGAAGTGTCTGAATAGAAAACAATGCAAGTCATCACTAATAGAAACATTGCCAATGCTTTTCATATGTTTGCAGAGATAAGATATCATTGGTCTGCATTCTGTTTTATGGACTATTTTTAGATTTTGAGTAAGAAGATGTTATTTTATTGCATTTTTTTATTTTTCCTCTTCTGAAAAACTTAGAGGAAGCTAAAAATCTCCCCAGATTTTCTTGTATTTATACGCTTCAACTTTACTGAACAGTACAAACAACCTCCTGCATATCTGATTCCTATCAGCGCTAATGCCTACCAGTGCTGTAGCTAGTGCATTACTCCCCCATTCATTTTATTTATTTGTTTGTTTCTAAAAAACACACTGGAATGTGGTAGAAAAAACTTTACAACTGAAGATTTTTTTAAAAAAATAATCCATTCATAAAATGCATGAATTATTCAAAAACAATACAATGGGGAGCGGGGGTGAGTTGATTTTCTAGTAATATACCTATTTAAACAATAATTTACATGTTAGTTAAGACAAAAAATAGTGACAATATAGTGATAGTTTGTGACAATTTGTCAGTCTCTGTACAAGGATATCTTCCTACACAAAATAATAAGGAAAAAATATAGTAGACTATAATAACTCTCTTATGATATGTCACTGTATTTACAGTTAAGCAGCTTTATAAAGTGCACAAGATTTTTATGACTTTAGTGTCTAACTTTTATTAAAATAAAATGGGGAGTTAAGCACCTATGTGTTTGTAGTTTGGATAATTATGGCAGTTTTATACACTTCTTTGTACATTGCATAAATATTAAGTTTCTTAACTTTCAAAGTAATTTCTCGCATGCTTAAATTTAAGTGCATACAGTAATATTCGTATTTCTGAGTCCCAAATAAGTTATGTGCTTTTCAAATGCTGTGAGTACTCTTTGGGTTAGTTCAAGGAAGATGTAGGTATAATACACTTTGAGGAACAGCTATGTCTCGTTGTTGTCCGTTGTAATCCATTACTGTTCCAAACAAGTTAAGCTAGCATAAAAGCTATGACTATTTTTTTTTTTTTTTTTTGAGAGTAACAACAGTATGATTGTTCTCAAGAAGCAGTATGCTTCACCTGGCCTTCTTTTGATATGCGTGTTCAAGGTCCTAACTTCATTCCTCCACATTGTAACAATGGAATCCTGGGTACCTGCTATTTTCCAAGTTAAATGTTTGCTGACTCCTTTTTATAAAGAAAGGAAGAAATTGCTTGTGTTTTGACCAGTGTTACATTATCTGAAAATAAAATGTATTTAACTTGTTCATTATGTGAGGGTATCATACTTGATCTGTTTTGTTACCTTGATACCAAAATTTGGGGTACTGAATCTGTTCTGAAGGGCATTGGGAGTAGCTGCAGTGTTAAAAAAATCATTTATTTAGTTAGTCACTGATACCTAGGTAAGTTTGAAAATTTACTATATAAAAATCATGTATAAGCATGAGATACCCTTAAAATCCTAATCTCCTTCACTAATATTTAAAACTCATATTTTATGATTTTGTAACGTTTTCAAATATATGCATCTCAACTACTGTGAAAGGTGTTCTGAGGTAGACAGTTTGTATTGCGATAGAGTTAGGTTGCACATGCACATCATCTTCTGTCTGTAGATGTGGTGGACAAAAGTCTGCCATCCTTGAGCTCAA
Organism: Patagioenas fasciata; assembly: GCF_037038585.1. Lineage (NCBI taxonomy): Eukaryota > Metazoa > Chordata > Aves > Columbiformes > Columbidae > Patagioenas > Patagioenas fasciata. The sequence goes on along the minus strand of NC_092521.1, from coordinate 72,799,901 downwards.
CCTGCACTCTTACTGTCACATCTTCTTGAAGACTGTTGCATTATGGGTTTTTCTGGGTAATCTGTTGCTGTGATCACTTTCTAATCAATTAACAAAAAAAAAAAAAAAAACAAACAAAAAAAAAACAGGTTAGTAAATACCAATTTTGAGAATTTTTAAATTAGCCTGACATCTTTTTTGTCCAGAATGGAGCAATCACATGAAAATACTTGAAAGGACAGTAATTTTTGAGAAGCAGACAGTTATAAATGAGAAATGGATGGGGATGATACATATTTATCCAATACCAGTTCAACTGGAAGTCAGCATGTGTCTCTCAGGTTATACAGAATATTTAAATAAGTTGGTCTGTTAATAAGGTTCTTGATTTCTCTGAGAATTTTAGAAAGTTATGGATGCAGTTAGCTGAGACAGATGATCAGAGTGGGGTCTGAACTTTCATCATATCAAAGGTGTGGAAGGTATCTGAAACTTGTATCCCAAATAGACACAAAAGAAAACTTGTGGGGAACAGCTCCACTCAGGAATGGATGAATAATGATTTCACAGAGGGCAATAGGAGAAAACCACGTGTTTAAGTGAAATTTAAAAGAGGATTCACAATCAAAGAAAGCTCTTTCTCAGAATACAGAAACTCTATGGTTAAGGTGAGAGCTGGCAAAAGTAGAGATAGACATTTTAAACTAAAGCTAGAACTCAAAGGTATGGTAAAAAAGAGCAAGAGTGGCAATCCAAATAGGACTCAAAACTAAAGGAGTGTTCCTTAGATGTCAGTATAAATTATGATGCTGAACACAGGGACAAATGTACAGTGATGAATGGGAAGTACGAAATTGCAATGTGAAAAAACTGTGGAAGCCAAACTCAGATAATAAAAATTTCTGAAATCAGGGTAAATTTCATAAACATCATCTGTCATTTTAGAAGAACTCTGGTACGTGATATCTAATTTACAAACCTTCTAGATCAAGTACACACAAAAAGGAAATGATGCATGTTGTGTTCCTGTTTAAGAAAGAGTTGGGATACATAAGTGGAAGCAATCAAAACAAAGCGGGAGAAGAAATGTTAAAGGAATATAACTGATATATTTAATAACTTTCCCAAAGCTATTAAATACAGGCACTTCTTATGCATGAGGGAGTTCCTGATTCACAAATCTTGAAAGATTAGGGTATCAACCTGTGACCTAAATTTATGCTCTTTTCCAGACAGTTCCTTTTCATGGCTGTCAATGAGATGATCATGAGCTAAATAGGTTTTTGGTCAGACTCTCTGCAAGTGTCCTTTTGTTCTTTTTGGAAAACAAAGACAAGTCTTTATTAAAGATTAATTGAAACATATTAATCACCTATTTTGCCCTGGTAAAATCATAGATTTCCTAGTTTCAGGATCTAATTAACCTGGATTTTGTAGCTCTTCTAATATTGCAAAATATACGGGGGCATTAAAGAAAATGTAAGGGGGAAATTGTCATAGTCACAATTGAGATTATCTCATGCAGGAGCAACTCATGTACAGATTGAAGACTTCATCAAAGATGGGTCTGAAAGTCAATTTTATTTAATATGTCCACTGGCAAGCTTGGCATATATATAGGAGAAGGCCAGTGAAATTTGATGACAGTAAGGTAGGAAACTTTATTGCTATAGGGGAAGATTGGAATATTCTACAAGTATTCTGACCCTGAGAGCTGGAGTCACAATTCTGGTATGAAATGCAATAATGCAGAAAGCAAGGATACTCACTTGAGAACTAGCAAGAATTTATGCTCTGAATTGGGAGTTCATCAGTTGAAAATGACAGAGGTTAAACATTTGGGTGAATCCATCAATCACGAACATCTGCAGAAGGAAGCTTCAGTTTTCAGAGGCCCTCAATCCAGGGGAAAGAATTCCACTAGAAACAAGGAAACATTAGTGTTGTTGTGCAAGACATTAGTAAGGTATTGCCTGGAAATACAATGTTCAGTTCTCATCAATCGTGCTCAAGAGAGATGAGCACAAACTGAAGCAGGCATGAAATAAAGGTCCAGAAATATTCAGGGAAATGGAGAAGCTACTCCATGTGAGGAAAGAAAAAAAATGAAATTTTTTATTGTCACAGAAGGTGAATTGGAGAGAATATGATCACTCTCTCTGTACAAATATTGAGTTGAAATAAATGTGAGGAGAGAGATCAGTTAACAAAAGAAAAATGTAAACTAAAAGCGATTTTTTTAATAAAGGAAATAGCCCTTACTATCAGTAATGCTAAATTCTAGGTCTATTTTCTCTGATTAAGAAAGTTTTAAGACTTGGTTACCTGTCATGTCAAGAGCTTTGAGTTAGTTGCTCAAGACGTCTGATCGACGGGTGTGTTTCTATGTCAGCAGATGTGTTGTGGCTGGAGTAGACAAACATTTGAAATGAGATAAGAATGGGACAATATTAACTCTCTGGAAACCTCAAATCGTTTCACAACCTGACTAAAGCTTTTCTGTTAATAACTGCCGTTACTTGACTTAAATTGCATAAAATGAGCTGTTGCTTCCAATTTTCTTGAAAACATAGATAACCTCTTACTAAGTCTCAGGAAGAAGACAGACAGAAGAGAAATGAGTGGACATTCTCTGCTGATTTGCAGTGAGAGAAGGCTAGCAAGTGAACAGCTAAATTGCACCTGCAATGTATTTTTTTGTTCACACTTTAATACTACAGTAAGTTACAAGGGAAGATTGTGTAGCCCTGCTCCCACATCAATTGTAAAATGACACAGACATGTCCTGAGAGCTCATCAAATATTTTCACAAGATGTGCAAATTCACAGAATATCTGTAGGTAAATGATGAGCAGAAAAAATGTGCATAAAGTTATTAAATATATTATTTCCAAGAAATAGGTTCTGCTCATATAAACACAGTGCAATGAGATATATTTTAACTAAGGAATAGCTACTGTATACTACCAGTGACTTCCATACTATGTTCTCTCTTTATCTTGAACTCTCAAGGCTACACAATTAAAAAGGGGCTCAAATGCAACATAAGTGCCTACAGAATTTTAATAGGCTATAAATCTGTTTTGTTGTATGAATCAGATCTTTAAGCAAGAGCTTTTAATTATTGTTTGTTTCAAGTAACTAAGAAGAATGACAGTATTGCTACCTATTGATGAGGTTTCCACAGTAGTTCAGTACAGCATCATTAGTGAACAGATTTAAGTTCAGAAGTGTTCTGTGTTGTCTCACTTGTTTGTTATTAAGGTTAGCAGTAAATATAAGACAGAAAGCAAGTTTGTGACTCAAGAAAGTTAACATATAACTGCAAATAGAGCCTTAGAATAAGTCTCTCACTGATATTGATTGAAACCCTTTATTTATCTAAAATATAGGTGCGAGTTTCTTCATGCTGGTCACAAGAACTGTATATTTATTTGTAGAAGTAATCTTCTCTGGAACAGTACTTCCTTTGAAACTTTCCTATACCATTGCACAGGCAATCAGCACTACCTTAAAGCATTACAGTAGCTAATCCTTTCAGGAAAGTGCTAAAAAGTTGGATGAATGGTTACTACATATTCCATAATTGTCAAGATTCCTAATTTTCTGTTGAAAACAGGAAAAGAGGACCTATGTAAGACGCAATTCCTTTGAGCCCACGAGACTCTAAGTTCATTTAAAAATGATAGACAAATGACATTTCTATAGATGGGGGGGAGAGGAACGGCATTTTTTCCATATCAATTAAGGATACTTCTAGGACAAAAGCATTCCAGGCTTCATTTCCAGTCCCATGCTTAGTAGTATTTCTGGGGTTTCATTGCTGAATCATTAATATATAAGACATCTGAAGACCAGGGAGTTAAGGTCTGCCTCTATTTCATCTAAACCATCCAGACACTAACGTACAGACCTACTGTACTCTTATTTTGGGGTCTTTGTAAGCATTTAAATGTTATAGCTGAAATTAATAGCAGAGGGAAATTTCAGTATAATCACTGGTGGAGTACAAGATGCCTCTGCTCAAAACTTGGAAATCTGGGCAAAGTAAAGTGTCTTTATTCACTTAAATACATGTAAAAATCTGACATAGAGAAGCCTGAGCTGCTTGTAAGCCGTCAGAGGTGACATTCCAAAGACATTTTAGCATATTTGAGAATGTTAACTCCTAGTCTTTAAATGTTGATAAGGTCAGAACCTCTAGGGATCTCAACTTTGCTCCTGTTGATAAGTTTGAATGAAAGTTAGCAATGCAGACGATGAAGACTCTAGATATAGGAGGATAGATCAGCCTCTCTTTGATCTCTCTGAAACTACTGACATAAGATCTTATCCTTTTTCTATTGAAATCAATGCAATTTTTTTGCATTGATTGCAGTGGGAACATCATTGAGCCCAAAGGTGCTAATTAGTGCTTATTGGGATAATGATTTTGATGTGGACACAAAAGCTGCTCATCTGTGTTTTGCAATGTAAATGAATCCAAAAAGCAAGGAGAGTGCAATAGGAATAAACCTCCGATAATGCGGCTCAGAATGAGACTTTCAGCTGTGAATAATTATTTTACTTTTTTTTTTTCTTCTGATTTGTGAGAAGTATTCTGAACTTCAACTGTGCTAGAAAATGGTCACTGTATATCTGTCCTTTCTACACAGCTTCAATATTTTCTCTCCTGAGAAGGGATGACAAAAAACATTATGGCATGTGAATTTAACAGTTCATTCTAACACACTTGGGCTTCCTTAAGTACATCAGGAAACCCTAGAATCTGTAGTATCAAGTCCCAGCTATCAACTAAAACTCCGTTTTTAAAAACAGGCTACAGAAACTGCGGCAATACTGAAATATCTTTTATTTCAATTTTACTGTCAGTGCCTTTCAGTGCCTAGCCAGATTTGTGTGTGTTGTGTTCAGTTTGCAATCTCACTTCAGCTGCTTCATGAAAGCTTACTCTGCTCCTCCATGTCTTCTAGCCCTTTTCACGACCAGGGTGCCACTCATGCAAAATAAATAAAATCAAAAGGGAGGAGAGAATAGAAGCTTATGTATCCATGTAATTTCACACAGTGATTAATACTGCCATGACACAGGGTATTGTATAGGTCTCTGATAAAACACTGGGATGCAAATAGTTCTTCTCTTAAACCCATATAACACAGAAAGCATCATGATGACATCATGAAGCAGTATAGAGTCCATATTTGACATGGTAGCAGGTTAGTGGCATACCAAGTGCAGCTTGGTTTTCTCTTAAAATCCCATTATGGATGAAGTGTGAAGAGTAATTGCAGAGTAATGGAGAAACAGAAAGTCATCAGTAATTACGTGGTTAGCATTTTTAGCTGAGGAGTGCTGAAAGTACCCATAGAAAACTTTTGAGATGAAGTAAGAGAGTCTATATCAACTACTATCAATGTCCAGGGACCAGGTCAGATGTGGAGAACATGGGGCAGCCCCACTGAGACAGTGGCTTTCAATATGCCTAGAGGGAGCTGAAATTGATATATCTTTTACCTCCATTGACACCATGGGAAAACCTAGGTATTCTTTTATTTGGAGTCAGCTTTCACAGTTGTCATTTTAACAGTAGGACCTCATGCTCTTGAAATGATATGCAGGACTGCATTCAAGCCTGTTATACCTTTTTAACCCCACTAAATTCAAACGGCGACTCTGGACAAAGTCTATACCAATCTGGCATTATGAAATACAATCTCAGTGAGAGTTCTATTTCTAAATGGAATTTTTACTTAGTAAAGTGAAATAAATGTCCAGTACATTTCTCAGAAAGCCATTCCCTTTGAAGAATAACATGAACATTTATGGTAGATTAAACAAACAACACTAGCAATAAAAACAGTAGGTAATGTCAGAGATGCCAAAGAAGATACCACCCTCTATTTTGTCTTAATATTTTAAAACCAATAAATATATGTTAGTCAATGTGTCTTAATGTGCTGTTGTGTTATCTCAATTACTTTGGTACTGTATCTCTGCTACGACTACTGTTATGCCCCCAGGCAGTTGCTTATATAAAATATAACTGAACTGAATACAACAGAGTTGGTCTAGAGTAAACAAATCTCCACCTATTTTAGAAATATTTGAAGCTGTAATGTTAGCTGGTCCTCCAGCTTGTTGTTGTTGTTGGTTTTGTTTGTTTGTTTGTTTTAAATTGCAGTGATGAGAGCTGTTCTTGGAAGTCTTAGTTAACATAACATCGAGATACTTTTTTGCTGTCTTTGTTAGGAATGACATTATTTTTAGTGTAATTATACTATTTGAAAGTATTTGTCTCAAAGTTAAGAAAAAGGCCATAATTTACTTCTTACTATTTACTCCTTTTATTATTTCAGTGACCAGTACTAAAATCCATGATGGAGCAGGTTCTAGGCCAGCAGGTGCTATCAGGAAAACTGTCCTGTGATGCTTAATTTCTTGTTCAGAATCACTTAGCTTTCTCTAATGCTGCATTGTGTCTTTTCCTTTCTTAGTGGCTAGTTCTCCCACTGAAGACCAAAGGATTAAGAAATGCAGCTCCTACTAGTATTACTGCAAGCTGTATGTTTAAGTCTTCCAAGAAATCAATGCAGGAAAGAAACTATCTAATCAAAGCTAATCTATGTTCCTAGAATACCAGCACTCCAAATATTAATTAAATTTTGAGGCTCAGGAACAACATGCCACTCCTCAAGTAAAACACCCACTTTAATACTGAGGGAGTCCAGGTTGCAGTATTCTTATTCATGACAATGGAATGTAGGGCCCAGACTTGTGGAAAAATGCTTAAAGCCTTCCAGTAGAAGTCTGTAATTTAAGGGACTAATAGCTCTGATAAGGGAAGAATCATGGTTTCATTTATTTGTTAAGAGTTATATCCAGACTGTTTTCCAAAATTTGAATATACTTATAAACACAACATACAAATAATACTAGGAAAAAAATTTAGTACTTTCCTGGTGTGAGAAGAAGAAAGTATAAAGAGTCAGAGAGATGACAGATAGAGCTTGGTAAATAGTATCGCAGACACAGTAACAAAAGGAAGCCCTGTGAGTCCTGGAAAGCAAGACACTCTGGCTCAACAGAAAATTCTAAGGCTATTGTCGTAACAGGATGCTGATGGACACAGTGCCTATGAGGTGCTGTGCATCAAAAAAGCTCTCATGTTCTCTAATATTGGTCAACCACATGTGAAAAACGTGTGAGATTAAATCAAATTGCTTGATCCGGCTATGGTTCTTGCAGAATTCTGAAAGTATGGCATACCTCATTCACCCTCTTCTACTCCTGTACCCCGCTGCCTGCTGCGGAGGGTACAAAAGGGCACGCATGCTCTTCAGGCAACAAAATCCTACCTCAAAACAGAATATTCATGTCTTACGACCATTGTTCACATGAAGAGCTCTAATTAATTCAGCTAAGCTACGTATGTGAGTAATTGTTTGTGAGTTGTCAGTGAAGGCTAAACAATTTAGGCTTTAATTCACCACACGTCTAATCAATAGCCACTAGCATAGCTGGATCATCTGGCTAATTAAACAAGTTACTTTTGACGACATTAACGGGTTGTATGGAAAAAAATGCAATGTGTTAGGTCTGGAATACTGCAGACAATTTGTCAGGAATTTTGTTTTGCTTTCAGTCTACTAAGAAAATTTTTATATGAAACTCTTATCTAGCCTGTCTTCCTTCCTCCCTCCCTCCCTTCCTTCCTTCCTTCCTTCCTTCCTTCCTTCCTTCCTTCCTTCCTTCCTTCCTTCCTTCCTTCCTTCCTTCCTTCCTTCCTTCCTTCCTTCCTTCCTTCCTTCCTTCCTTCTTTTGGAATTCACAGCTGGTAGATGTAGAAACTGAGGAACTGTTTACAAAGAAGAAATATTGGAATGTCTAGGTAGGTTTTTCTTCAGAAAGTCTAACTGTTCTGATGGTTTTGGTTGAGTGGCCTTTTAGACTTATACTTTTGTATTTCTTATTTTCTGTGTTAAGTTGTGCTTTTACTAAGAACTGAGCTTACTTAAAGTAAGTGGATCTTTTGTATTTTAAAGGCATATTTTAGCAACACATTAGACACTGGCTGAGTATTCGATGTTGTTAATTGGATTCTGTCAGAAAAGCAAGAGAAAAAACATCTGCTGAATTTACTTCATAACCAGTTCGCAATTTCATAATCTGACATGACCATTTAGTGAAGTGCTCTTGCTATCTATAAATTAATGTAATCTGAACCTGATATAACAGAGGTACTACCATGCCTGAGGGTAATAGAACAATCTTTTCACACCTTTCTATTCTTTTTAGCTTTATTATTTGCATTTATTTTGAAGAAAATTATTTCACCAGTCTCAGGGCAGCATGAGGATACATGGTTTCTTTCTTACCAATAAAGTAATCTCAAATTTGTTTAAATAATGTTTTACATTGTTATACTGGCAAATTGCATTTTCTGATTAATTTTACTGTGTCTACTATTTAATAAAGGTGAGTTCAGCCTATTTTTTCAGAAAAAACTTCTCTGAAATTATTAAAATTAACCTTAAATAATGTGTCTGTCTATGAAGTGGAAAAGATAACTTCTAAATAAAATTGTGACATTGACAAGATAGTACCTCAAAAAGGTGATAAAATTTAGAATATGTACTAAGATAGGCATTTAAAATAGATCAAGTAAATTACTTTCTAGCACTACATTTTCTCTCTCCTACTTATGTGGCGGTAGCAAATTCGACGAATCCAGACGCCGGCATAAGCTCTTTGATCGAACGGGCGGGCCGGGCGAGAGTAAGGAGTCTAATTCAATGTGAATTTACCATCCGTACTCTTTAATGAACTCTTAAACAACACTGAATATCAATGTCCCCGAGACCACGTTTTTCCAAGCCTTATATACTCTATACCAAAAGGCCATGCGGCAAGCGCAGGCTACAATTGGTTACACTCACAGTCACTCATCCCCCCCCACTATGGTGATTGGCTGCAGGGCACTGTTCACAGACTGTTCATGCGCAGCGGCAACGCCCCTCCTGCAGCCTGGGTTGAGAGCAGAGCGGCTTCTGTTTACTTTCCTTTTGTCTCTGGTGTCTCAGGGAAATCCTTCCGTGTAGCACAGCCGCATCAAGCCCTGGCTTGTTCACAGCACACAGCCAGTAACTCTCCACAATTCCTCCTTTTTTTTTTTTTTTCTTTTTGGACAAGCCAGGATTGATTAGCTGTGTGTACTAATCCTTCTTTGATATGTGATAAAAAACAACTTATACATAACATATAAATAACAACAACAATCAACGTAAACAGTGCACTTTGCAATAAACCTGAGGTATTCCATTGCCATTTAAATATCACAATGGATTGATTAAACAAATTCCAAGAACTTTGGTTTAAAGATACTCAACTTATAACAAACGATGTGCTGGGTGTTGATAAACTTACTCAAGAGGTAGTGGTGTTTAAAGATCTACTTATATAACTATAGTACGCATACATGTCACAGCTAAATCAATGCAAAGGTTACACCTCACTCTGTGACCTCCGAAGGTTCTGCTGCAGGGAGTTGACTTGGTTGAGTTTGTTTCAACTCCGGCTTTACTGCTCGGCTTGGAACCCATAATGGACCTTGATCTGTGGAGAGACACATATACCCTCTACCATTAAAAATAACAGGTACTGGTCCCTTCCACAATCCAGTGGTGGGATCACGATACCTCACCATGAATTCCGGTAAAGTGTTTTTCCTTCCTAGTCTGATCTGATAATGATGAATGATCACAGGAGGCTCCTCATGATCTCCAGTTAAACATAAATAATTCAAGGTAAACAACACCTTTGCTAAACGCTGTTGACAATCTAACTCTTCCTGCTTCTGTTTGCTCAAATACCCTTTAATGATTTGATGTGCTCTCTCGATGATTCCTTGGCCTGTTGGGGAATGAGGTATACCTGTAACGTGTTTCACTCCCCATTTCATTAGAAAAGTTCTAACTTTCTGGCTAACATAGGCAGGGCCATTGTCTGTCTTAATCTTTTCTGGGACACCCATTACAGCAAAACAAGCTGTGCGATGTTTACATACATGTAGTGCTTTTTCTCCTGGTAAAGCAGTAGCCCATATCATTTTTGAAAAAGTATCAATTGTGACATGCACATATTTAAGTCTTCCAAATTCTGGCACATGTCACATCCATTTGCCATACTTCTAAGGCTTTTAAACCTCGAGGATTGACACCGATTCCTATACCTAACATCTGGCTTCCACACTGAGGACATGCCTGTACAATACTTCTTGCTTCATTTAAAGTTAAATCAAGTTGTCTTTGGAGACCTCTGGCATTCTGATGAAAGCTCTCATGACTTTGTCTCGCTTGTTGGAATTTATCTGTTGGAGGCATGTGCTGTACTGAACTTACTAAACTATCTGCAATTTGATTTCCTTCAACTAGACCAAGATTCCATTGATGACTGCGGATGTGAATCACACAGCAGGGTTCTTTTCTTTGATTTAAAATAGCTCTCAATTGTACAAACAATTTTCCTAATCGAGGATTATTCGATTGTCTTAACAGGGCATTTTCCATTCTGGGTATTACACCTGCTACATACAAAGAATCTGTGACAACATTTAAAGCAGATTTCAGCCAATTATTTAAGGCCCATATTACTGCCGTGAGCTCTAAAGTCTGCAATGAATCCTCTTTTGAACCTTCAATTAAATGCTGTTTCCATTGACTATTCTCTTGCCAGACACATGCTGCCTGGTGTCTTCGTTTTCCTGCATCTGTATATACTGTAAGGCCTTCAACAGGTTTTGCTTTTACTTTGCTTCTCTCTAACCACTGATTTGTTCTAAGGAATTGCCATAGTTTACCTTTTGGTTGTCGTGAATGTACCTTGCCTATAAATCCTAATAATGCATTCTGTATAGGCATCGAATGTCTCAGCCACCATTCTAAATCGGCTCCATTTATCGGAATACTGATGTCATCTGGTTCCTGACCGCTAATTTCTAATATTCGAGATCTTCCTTTTCGAATCAATTCTCCAATTGCTTCTGGTCTCGTTTGAATACTGAATTTTGGTTGGACACTGAGAAAAATCCACTCTAATAATCGCAAATCATTTTCTGTTTTCGATCTGACAGTGGCACAAAAGGAAGAATCTGTAGCAACATCTATGGGGAATTCCCCGTTTTTGTTTTGCCACTGGCAGATGATTGCACACGGATGTTCTAGATTGCTAATAAGGAGGGAAATTGGTCGATCAGAAAGTCTTCGGCTAGACCAATTTGTCTGTACTTTTTGTATAATATCAGAAAGACATTTGAGATGCACGGACTCTAAGCTTATTTTCTTAGCTGGATCACCTCCTTTTAGAAGTGAAGTAAGAGGTGCTGTATCATTGTTAGTAATGCCTACGCAATTTCTAATCCATTGTATGTCCCCTAACAATTTTTGGACATCATTTAAAGTTTGTAAATCAGTATGTAATTCAATTTTTTGTGGACGAATCTGTGCATCACAAATGGACCAACCAAGGTATTTCCAAGGTGCAGACTTTTGAACTTTCTCTGGAGCTATAATCAACCCCTTTTCTTTGAGTTTGATCGTAATTTGGACTATGGAACTTTCTGTGAACTCAGCTTGTTGACAGAACAGAATATCATCCATATAATGATAAATAATTGTTTGTTTCCATGATGCACGAATAGGTTGAAGTGCCCATGCAACATACATTTGGCACAGTGTAGGAGAATTTTTCATACCTTGCGGTAGCACTACCCACTCATACCTTTTAGCTGGCTCCGCTTTGTTTACTGAAGGCAGTGTAAATGCAAAACGCTGTGTATCTTGCTCATGTAAAGGAATGGTAAAGAAACAATCCTTTAAATCTATAATTAGAATATGCCAATTTTCTGGTAACATTACAGGTGATGGTAATCCAGGTTGTAAAGCACCCATGGCTTGCATTTGATCATTTACCTTTCGCAAGTCATGTAATAATCGCCACTTTCCACTCTTTTTTGGTATTACAAAAATTGGGGTATTCCATGGACTAGTAGAAGGCTTGATGTGGCCTGCAACTAATTGCTCTTCTACTAATTCACGTGCCTTTTGCAGTCGCTCTTCTGTTAATGGCCACTGGTCAACCCAAACTGGGCTATCTGTTAACCAGGTCAATGGAGGGTTGGGCAACTGCTTTCCAGTGACCACTAAGGAAAAGGTGAAGTAGTTAACACGGCACCAAGTTGCCCCAAGACGTCACGGCCAATAAGCGCCTCAAGGCTGCTTGGCAATTCCATTACACACACCCTAAGGGTAACACATTGACCTTCAGGGAAACTAATGGAAATGGGATCAACACTTATATTTGGAGTAGTTTGACCACCTACTCCAGCTACAGTGGAAGAGATTGATTTTTGAAGTTTCCAATTTCGTGGCCATTTGAATTGACTAATGATGGAGACATCAGCTCCAGTATCAAGCATTGCATTTACCTCTACAACAACAGTAGAATCAGACTGAAATAGTTGCACACGTAACATGGGACGCTGAGTCATTGATGAGGTGAAGCAAACTGCAGGACCTGTCGATCCAAATCCTTTATCACGCCTTTCTGTTGAGGATGCTGGAGGAACTCCTGGAAGCATTGGTAGGCAGTTTTCCAGTGCTACTACCTGAGCTATTCTACTCCCAGAAGGAATAAAAATTGGCGGATGCAGAGTGTAGGCCAGGATTTGAACAGTTCCTGTGAAATCTGCATCAATTATACCTGGTATTACTATAAGACCTTTGATACTAGCAGAAGAACGGCCAATCAATAGGCCTCCAATGAGACTATCTTGTCTAAATAAAGGTCCTTTAGCATTCGTTGGTATTCTATGAATTGCAGTATTGGTCAATGTTATATCTACTGCTGTCTCCACATCAACTCCGAAGCTTCCTGCGGTGCTTGGCTTGTTGAGGTGAAAGAAGCCTGGTTCACAGTTGGTCGCTGATTGGGATACAGGTTCGGAGATGTTCTTTGTGTCTGGTAGCTGCTGAACGTATACCATAGTTTGTGATTATTTGTTTTGCTTGTTGCGAAATTTTCCAATAGTGTGGTTCCCATACCGCTGTCTGAGTGTTCATATTTTGAATTACCGGTAGGGCTAATTTTGCTGGAGACCAATCACCTTCTAGAATGGCATCTTTGATGACCCCTGACCATCTGCTACGTCGGGGCTGCGGCTGGTCAGTAGAGTCTATAGGCACCTTTGATGGCATTGTTTGTGAAGGGCAAGCTGGTTTTTGAAACTCAATTTGTTCCTTATGTTTCTCTACATTTGACACTCTTAAGTTAAGTTGTTCAAGCTTGTTGGTAATGACTTGCAGTAACTGCTCTACTGCTTGGGGTGAGCCCAATGATGTAGGAGGAGGCTCACAAAAAACTTCCGCGGGTGCTTGCGGAGGCAAAGTCTGAGGCGGCCCCGGCCCTCGCGGCTGCGCCGGCCCGGCCTCCACGCTTTTCTCGGAGGGAGGGGGGGCGTCCGGCTCGGGGCAGGGCAGAGGCGGAGCGGTAGGAGGAGGGCGGCACTCAGGGCCTCCCACATCCGGACAGTCGACTAGTTGCACTTCCGCCTTCTTGGCACATTGCCCCAGAGACTCGGAGGGGGAAACTTCCGGTTCTTTGTTTACGAGCCGCGCGGTTTCTAATCCGCGTTGCAGATCGGATTGTGAAAGTATTGGCTGAGCCGGGACCCCGCGACCACCCCGAACGGCAGGCAGACCCCACAGAGTAGCCCACAGGCCCCTCTTTTCTTTTGGACAAGTTTTATCAGTCCAGGTTTGTTCTGGGACAAGCGCCTCCGCGGCTCTTAGGGCGGCACGTTGTTCCGATTTCATAACTTCTAATGATTCTAATACGGTTTTCCACAATTCTCTCACAGCTTTAATTTCTTTCTCTTCTTCCCCTCTGATAGTTTTGTCCCACATAGTGTCCCCCACTGATCTCCATTCCGTTGGGGAAAACAAAAGTGGAACTTCCCCAAAGTGTCCCCACTTCTGAGCTAAAAAAATCAATGTGATTAGCTTTTCCTGTGACGATTCAATACCTCTCTTAGAGAGAATAGTCGTCAGCAGTGCCGCGGCTGTTTCAATATCCATTATCTTATCAGCGCGGTCTTAACGTAGGATGCGAGTGGCCAGCTCGACTGGTGCCCGTCTTTTGATACCGGACTAAGCACACTATCCCACACCCCGGCTTGGCTCCGTTTTTATGAACGCTGCTTACCGCAGTAATTTCGATCCGGAGCGATTATGCTTTGCTAACGATCCATCTTTCTGCTACCATATGTAGATCCGAAGCGTTATGCTCTGCTAACGAACCATCCTCTGCTACCAAAAGTGGCGGTAGCAAATTCGACGAATCCAGACGCCGGCATAAGCTCTTTGATCGAACGGGCGGGCCGGGCGAGAGTAAGGAGTCTAATTCAATGTGAATTTACCATCCGTACTCTTTAATGAACTCTTAAACAACACTGAATATCAATGTCCCCGAGACCACGTTTTTCCAAGCCTTATATACTCTATACCAAAAGGCCATGCGGCAAGCGCAGGCTACAATTGGTTACACTCACAGTCACTCATCCCCCCCCACTATGGTGATTGGCTGCAGGGCACTGTTCACAGACTGTTCATGCGCAGCGGCAACGCCCCTCCTGCAGCCTGGGTTGAGAGCAGAGCGGCTTCTGTTTACTTTCCTTTTGTCTCTGGTGTCTCAGGGAAATCCTTCCGTGTAGCACAGCCGCATCAAGCCCTGGCTTGTTCACAGCACACAGCCAGTAACTCTCCACATACTTAAAAAGGGGGAGTTCAAGTTACCTGAAACAGGTTCAAGAACATAAATTTAAGACATCTGGGCTGTGCTACATGAAACCTAATTAGAAGTTGGATGTATTTCTTTTCTAGATGGTATAGTTAAAACCCTTCTGTGTCCTTGTCTTGGCTTCTGTAACAGAACTGGTTTGAATTCTAAATTGCTTAGGGACTGAGTTTCCTTCCATTCACTTTACTAAGTAAAGATGCCAGTTGTTTGAACTAGATTTACTCTATGGAACATGGATGAAGATGGAACGGAACCATTTGATTCCTCATTTCCACCTGCTGCTACTTTTGGCAGAGTGGGCATATAACTCATTTTCCAAACTGTTCAAGCTTAAAACTAGTTCATTTTTTCCCTCACACTATTCTTATTAGGAAGCTAGTCCAACAGATTTTTTCTGGTAGTTGGAACCTCCTAATTTATATCATAAATGCTTTCATGGATGGTTTATTCTCATTGTTCATTTTGCCAACATTATATTTTGCACAAATAGCTGGTTTGTCTTAACACACTTCATCCCCTCGCTTAGTCCATAACATAACACTTCACATTTTGTCTTCTTGAAATCAAGTCTGTTCTTTTCAGGACATTACTTGTCACAATCATTGTCTTCCTCTATACTATCCCAGTTTCTTTTATCCAGCTTCTCAGCAGATTTGACTACCCTTTTCACAGCTCACTAAACACAAGCTAACCAAATTCAGAAATGTATCCACTTTTTTACACTTTCTTTGCTATAAGAAATATCGTATCCCTAATTCATCTTCAGAAGGAGTAGTAGAATAGATGACCACCTGGAATCTTTGCTGGACATCTACAAAATTCTGAGGTGCAGGTTCTCCATCAGTTTTCCATTCAAAATATACATAGACAAGAAAAAGTCCTTCTTCCCCAAAGCTCAGTATTTTTAGAATGTTTCATGTAATCAACAGTAGATTATTCCAGCTGGATATTGCTTGCGGTAAATGGGAGAAATCTAGATGATAAAACCAGATTCAAAGGTGTTTTGCTGTGGATTGTCAGGAAAGGCACAAAGCTTTTAAAGATTTGACTGGGGCATCCATCTTAACATACCAAAGGGTCTGCACAGTTCCCACGTATCTGGTCACAGTAACCATGAGTGTTTTCCTTATCAATATAATGGGGAAATGTCTTTGGATTTCCCCTTCACAGTCTCAAACAATTACAAGATTTAAGGCAGACTCTGCACAGAGTATATGCAAGATCAGTGCTTTCTATTGATCCTATATGTTGATAACAACTGACCCTTGATTCCTATGCTGTTGCAAACTCTTGTGATATATTGAAGGAGTCAGTCTTACATATGTGATTTACTAAACTGAACACAGCCTTGGATGATACTTTAAGGAGTTAGAAGTGGTATAATAGAAGCACGAGTTGCCATTTGCTTTGAAAAGGAAAAACATGCTCTCAAGGTTTTCAAGAGGACTATCAAGGAGGAAATGATTTATGAATGTTCTATATGCTTTTACAGAGCTTATAGAGAAGAAAAGATAAAAAAGGCTGATCCTGTCAATTTGGGCTGTGTTCCTGGTAATCAGGAAAAGATGATTAATTTAAATACAATATTGTATGATCATATGGTCAACTCAGATTTTGTTTTATTTGTGGCCATTCTGTTGTCAGAAGAACACTGTTTTCTGCCAAACTGGCACTAAATTGTATGGCCATATGGAAGGTGATGTAATTTTACCTTTTCCAAATGTTTAGCAGAAATTTAAGATTGATTTAGCTTGGGATTTGGGGATTGGGGGAATTGTTTGCTTGTTTGTTTGGGAAGGTTGCTTTTTGGCCTCAACCTCAGTATTTGAACAGTGTGCACAGAAATTTAAATCAAAATGGTAGCACATTTCCCGCTGAGAAATGTCAAGCTCTTTAACCACTTCTGTTCATTGATTAGGGTTCTGAAAGTCTGACTGGGAAAACTATGTGTGTGCTAATTAAATTGTTAGCTACAATGAATTTTTTGAGATGAAGATTTGTCCTAGCTTAAAAGTTGACAATGCATGTTTTAAACATGGAAGCAAAAGACAGAGTTGACACTCTGGATCTGAATAAGACAGGTGCTGTGTCTTACAATACGATTTCAGCTCTACATTTTATTTTTCTGTGTTGAGGTAAATTAGAAGACAACTTCAAAAGTTTCTAAACATTCATTTTATGTAAATAAACAGATGTCCAGTTTTAACTCATTTTGTCAAACCCTAAGAAAGTCTTTTCTCTTCTATGCAAACACTTAGGTTCTGCTAGATGATAATCCACTGAAATTAATTCCTGTTCATGCCTGTGTTGAAACTGACAACATACTGAGTAATGACTTGTGTGATTTGCTTTTGTGTCTCTAACACTGCAAAAGCAGCAGTTTAGATTTTGTAAATAATGCAGAAACCACTATAAATTTTCATCTTACAAATGTCTTTGTTTCCCCAAATTAAATATTTTTCTGGTCCAAGTCAGGATAATAAAAGTTACGGAGCCATGGCTGTTTGGAACGATGCAAAGAGACAATGCCAGATGAATACTAGGTGATAAGATAACTGATATTTCAGACCAGAGAATAGAGATTTCACCTTATCTCCTTTTAATTTTGTTCTACGGATGTCGAAATTGCCCAAGAAATGTCACTGCACAAATAGTCTAGGAAAGGCCAAAACTCCGAGTAATTTTTTAAAAGTATTGTTCAATATTTGCCAAAGAGAATATAAGTTAAGGTGCTTGGTTCAAATCATCTGTGTTTAAAGATCAGTCATAGAACTGGAATAAGAGAAAAAAGAAAAAAGAAAAAAAAAAAGTTTTTAACTGATCCCAAGGATCAGTCTGGAATGGCACAGCTATTGAGTTAAATTCAGACAGTGAGATAGGCTACAATTTTGAAGTTTATAACAGAGTGAAAGAAAGTGAAAGTGGTGTAAATCTTCTTGCTTAGCCTTTCTGCATAGAGGGAAAATTCCTCTGTGTTCAAGATGGCTTAGCTCCTAACAGTGAGTGCAGAAAGCAGTCACAGGTATAAGAACCAAATTACAGCTCAGAGCAGTAAACAATTGAATGACTGAAAGATGAGAAAAACTCAAATTCTGAAAAAGCTTTGCTAGCTACTCTGTGAGATTAGAGAATTTTAATTACATCTATATTGGACAACACTCTTGAGACTCATTATTATGCAACGGTGTTGACGAATTTCAATAAGATTTAGAGAAGGTAAAGCTTCCAACATGAAAATTCCTGCCTGTATGTTAAATTTGGAGGCCAATGATGTGAACAATTCAATGAGTGCCAAATGAGGACTGACAGAGGAGCATCAGCATTAGGAAATGCACAGTGTTGAAAGAGACAGTGGTAGAAGAATGAAGAGTTCATTTTCTTCAAGGAAATGCCATTCTCCCTGTGGTATGATGATTCTGTGTGGATCTTTTTTTCAGGAAGGCACATGATGCAGAGTTATCCATGTACTTGAAGAGGTGGAGGGAGGAAAGGATGTGTCTTGAGAGAAATATGAGCTGACTGGTGTTAGAAACCAAAATGCAGAAATAAGAGGTGTTAAATAAGAAATAAGAAGTGATCTTTTATCAACTTAATATTTCATGATAGTCTTGTCATTCATTTTGATCACCAAAACAGTGGACTATATTCATTTACCAAGTGCAACAGTTTAAAAAGTATCATTTGTGTTTTTAAATCAAGTCAGTACTTGGAAAACCATACAGGTGTCTGGTAAATGCTGAGAATAATAGCTAAATACCTCAAAACAAAATGCATATTGCATATTATTGCTACTTATTTGAATTAAAAAAAAAAAAAAAAGAAGGAAATAGCTAAAACCTAAGCTGAGAAAGTCTGAATGAATGACAAAGAGATGAAAGATTTCGTTTTGACCATTTGGTCTACATCAAATGGGCCTACTAAGCTCATTACAAGATAAAGAATGAGCTCCTTTTATCACATGCTGAAATTTTGACCTTAAAGTAACCTTTGAAAACAGTATTTTCCTTTGCCCATAGGAGAAAGAAAAGTTGAAAGAATATATGATGCTTAGTATGGCCAGACATCTTTACCACCACACGATAAATTTTTAAGTGCTCTCAGAGGGTCACATATTTTTGCAATTTTAATTGATATTGATTGATGTAGAGGTACATCAGTGCTTGATAATGTAAATATTTCAGAGTTTGCAATACATTTTTTCTTTTGAACAGCCTAAGAACCATCTACAGTTGACACAATAACATAAAGAAACATGTGGGCAAGACAGAGACAGAAAATCCTAGAGTTACTGCAGAGGTTAGTCATTAACATGTATTATAAAGGCATTTTCATTGAAACACCAAAATAGAGGCTTTGTCTGGATACAGAAGGACAGTTAACTAGTTTCTCTGTTCATTTTACTTTAGATTTTGCCTTTGCTTTTATATAGAACCTATTCTTCCTGTCTAGCACACAAGATCTTTAAAGTGATGTATTTTTCATTTTTTTATTCAGAGAATTCTCTTATCTAGAATTGGTAACCAGAGCAGTTGCATCACTACTATTAGAAATGTTCAGGTTTAACAAATATTGCATATGGTGTGGTTGAAGTTTACTTAGTCAAGAGTTATTTCTCTGTGAGTCTGTTTGCTGCTGCATACTAATTTCAGTACCGAAGATCATCGTAAGAATGAATTATTTTGGTATGTGTGGAACTGTCAAAATAGTGACACTAAGATAAGCTTTACAAGTGATATCTACTTCTTTAAGTGCCTGTCAATTACCATTCTACTAATTGCTGATCATTTTGTAATGGAAATTTACAAATTATGCAATGACCTCATTCCTCTGCCTGTCATAATTCTGATCTTATCACCATAATGAACATTTTAACTTTGAAAACTATGAGATAGGAAGACCCAGAAATAACATGGACTAACTACTATCTAGCAACCATACATACGCACATGTCCATTTTATCTTGTATTAGAATTGTGTCCCTAAGATTCCACACATGCCTAGAATTCTTTGTATACAAAAGTGTTTGTTTTTCTGACATGTAATGTAAGAAAAGTCTTGATAGTAAAATTAGCCTTCTGCTAATGAGTGTACATAATGAAAATCCCTCTACATCAAGATCATTTATTCCTCCAGTAAAAAGTTTTATTGTGCCTAAAACTATGCTGAATACAGTTAAATAATTTGAATCGTAGCTGCTAAGTGATTTAGAATTTGATCCATAATGTAAAGCACTTTTTGAAGTTGCTTTTAGTCAAACATCAAGTGCAATTAAAAGTGAAGGAACGTCCATCTTCCCTGAAAGATGAGAGCCATTTGAACAGAAACAAACAAACAAACAAACAAAACCTTAGTGCAGCTATTGCAGAAGGTGCTGAAGGTACTGTTGTACATAGAATTATTTTGAGATTAACTGGCAAAAGAGTGACAGTGTCATAGTAGTGTTTTTAAACTGAAAATTACTAACATCGTTATAACTGGAAAATCTTTCCAAACTGTTCTAGTTTGCAAGGAAGCTGCTCAGTTCTGTTTCTGAAAGGTAAGACAAGTGTAAAGGAAGCACCTAATGTGGAAAATCATTTTGGCTGCAGCAGTCAGAGAGATTTCTGCATCTAGTGAAGAATATAGGCATCCTGTAATATTTTATAGAAATGGCCACAGCATATCGTCCTTTAAAACAATTACTAGATACCTATCTTCATATCGAGGCCACTGAACATCTTTTTAAATTGGACCTACTTCTTTATCTAGAAATGAAGATTGAGCACTATTAAATCTAAAGCCTCTTCATTAAAAAAAATAGAAGTAGAATGTCAGTGATGCTTCTTGTAAATATTTTAACTCCAGATGGATCAGAACTACATTTCTTTTAAATTTCGTTCTTGATCTGTGTATTAACATTAATCTTCAGAAGGCATTTTCAGACTTTGACACATTTGATTTTCAGTAAAATATGTTCACATCTTCCAGCATGTCTCTTTAGACTGTATGGTCTCATCTAAACTAGAGATGACCATAGCAATAGACTGGGGCAAAAGCGTGTTCTGTCCATGCAAGATGTCCTATTTCAAGTACAAAAGTATTGACTGCACAGAGCACCATGTTCATACAACGTAGTCTGTGTGGTGTTAATATCCTTTCATGTTTGCAAGAGTTTTCTAGTGCAGATGGATAATGACTGTGGTTTATAGTGTCTGTTTTCTTCCATTCTTGATTTTAGTTATGTGTCTGAGGCAGAGGGGTATAAGGTTTTCCAAAGCTGTAATCTTCCACTAGATCCTGCCACTGAGAGTACTATGGATATGACAACCCTCCAATACAAGATTTAGCTATGTTTTAGTATTCTTAAATTACTACTTCTTTTTGACAGCAAAGTTTTAAATCAGTGTGTTTCTTATAGAGATGTGCTGTTCTGCAAGCATACAAAGTTAGAGCCTCACCGTATGAGGGGCCGTTTCTTTTATGAGGTGTAAAACATCTTCAGCTTACATTTTAAGCAGTTATCTCTGTAACTGTCAAGCCAAAGAAACACAATACATGAACTTTGGGGCTTTGTGTTTGTTTATTTGTTTGTAGTTTGTAGTTTTTTGTTTTGGTTTTTTTTTTGTTTGTTCTGTTTTGTTTTGTTTTTCAAGGTGCTGAGCACATTCGTCTTCCCTATTTGGTTTCATTCAAAATCTGCATGTTTTCACTCAAAATCTGCATGTTTTCACCTCTATAACATTAAAATAGATTTTAATGTCTTTGGCCATCAGAAGTAGCAGCACACAGAAGAGGGATAAGTAAAGAACTCAATGATTTTCCCTGTTCTCTTGACATGGATGATGGATGATATTAAACCCAGAAGGAATTCCCTTAGCCATAATTCACCAACAATAACAGGACGGGTTGCAAAATGTTCAAAAGTCCCACTGGAATTTCGTTCAGCAGTGCCCCTCAGTGACCAGACACATCTAATATTGCGAATTATTCCTTCCTATACAAAAACCCCTTAATACTGCATTTACATTTAAAAATAAATAAATAAATAAATAAATAAATCTGTCTCTGTTTCTTTGGTGTTAAACTCACCTTTCCAAAGTTCCCTTGGGTCGTAAATGGACCTTTCTTATAACTCAAGCAGATTTGAGATCTCCACTGGGAGGCAAGTGACATTGGGATTGGGATTTCCTTCTCCTCCTCTCTTCACATGATGCTGTTGATATACATGACATCTTCCTCTTCATTCTTGGCTTTGGGTTTGGTTGATTTTCATACATTCTATAAAATTGGTCTGCCTATGTGCTCTTTCTCTTCACTGGTTTCTAATTATTCAGTTCATTTATTCTGTTTGTTGTCTCTAAAAACATGCTTTCACCTGAACAATTCCAAATTGTATTCCTGTAGTGACCTTTGATCATTGTGATTTGTATTTCCAGTACAAGACCGTTAGTATCATCATGTGTCTGTACTCTTCCACACCACATTTTATTCTAGAGTCATTCAATGTACACAGAGAGTAAACCCTTGTTATTGCTACAAATTAAAACTGAATTAAAATGTATTTGTACAATAGTCAACTAATTGCTAGATAAATTGTTATCACAGCTGAACAAGAAAAGTCCAGAGATCTTGTACTTGTCAACCCAACAAAAAAAAGTGTGATCTTTAAGAAATAATAGCAAAATTATATTTGAGGGGGCTACTGCTTCAGCTGTTTCTGGACCTTGTCATATTCTCTGAAGCTTTACACCAAAGTTTCAACCTTCCTTTTTATGTTCTGAACCAATCTTCATGGGAAGTGAAGCGGCTTTACGAAGAGATCAGGTTGGTATCACATACTGTATTTTTAGGACACTTGCTTATTCAGAAGACCTGGAGTCAAAGGTAGGCAAACCATCACCTGTATTAATTGCATTTTAACAAAATGGGAGAATTCAAGTGTAACATTGGTAGCTTCTCTAGCCAAAAACCATACCCACATGAATGAATGTGCACATCTGTGATTCCTTTGTTACATCTAGAACTTGTTGGTGCCGTCACAACCTTAATGGTTAGATGCTGTCTTGACAACAATTACACGGTAATGAACAGTACATGTTATTATCAAGTGTGTGGTAGGGTACAGTTGCTTTTTGCTTAGATGTAATGCTATTTGATGGATGTAGTATAAGCATCTCAGCATTTTCTAGTCTCTTCCGTGGCATTTCCCTTTTCAGCAAACCAGCCCTAAGGAGACCTACAATTAAAACATCTAAAGATCATCAGGCATTTTACACAGAGTGAAGGTGCTGCACCTGGGGGTGTGAATCCCAGAAAGCAGTAAGTCATTGTGAAGCTGATGGAATCCAGCTCCATAGAAACAGTTTTCTGGAAATGACCTATAGAATGTAAAAAGGATTAAATAAATCTTATTAGGAAGGTGAAGTTAGAAGGCAGAGTTAGCATTTTTTATTAGACCATCTAATAAAAATTGGAAAAACAAGCAAACAGAAGCTATTATGAAGATGTAATTTTATAGTATTTACTCTAGAAACCCATGGAAGATCAACTAAGAGCATCCTATCTAAAAAGTGCTGTTGGCTGGCTAGAAATTATCCACATGAAAGTTATCACTCACAGATAAAATCTATAGGATTTACTCCAAACCATGACAGCAGAAGCAATCATTAATAACTGTGGATCTAAAAAAAGTCAGCATCACTAGTAATGTTTAAATTTAGTTTGATTTAATCACACTGTAAAGAAAATAGAGATGTAAGCATTTCAAAAAAAAGAGAAACATTTAGTGAACAATAAAGTGCTCTTCAATTGTTAAGCTTCATTTCACATACTTTGTCCATGTGAAGTAAGCTAATGACTAATAAAAGTTACCAGTATTAAAACACTACAGTGCAAACGAAAATGCCATTAATTGTTTTATTAATGCATTTCTGTGTTTCTTTAAGTATAATGGACCCATTAATGCTGAAACTTAATAACAGTTATGGCAGTGCAATCACAAAAATAATTTTCTATGATACTTCTATTTGTAGCTACAGGAAGTCTAAGTACATTTTTTTTTTCCTTTTGTTGTCCTTTCCTGACCAGAGATGTTGGGTGAGATTACATTTTCAATAATGAATTGCAGCAAGTTGAACAAACCAGTCTTAGGTAGAACATCCCCCAGCCCCAGGAGCGGAAGTGGGTCTGCACTGCCCTTGGTGTACCTGGGTAGAATAATCAAACCCCAGGTTTAAGAGAAATAAGCAAAGATCACAGCCAGAAGATAACTGGAGAAGTGAAGAAAAGGAGGGGAGCAGGTTGAGAAAAAGAGTGGGAAATCATGCACACACACACAAAAAGAGTAAGTAGAGATTAAAAAGTAACAGAAAAAGGAAATTAGAGAAGAAATATGGGAAGAGTATGAGAGAAGTAGCATAATGCTAAGATATTTGTCCCATTGAAGTAAAAAAAAATTTAAAAAAAAAAGTGGAAATAAGTCATTTGTTTCAAAACTAGAGTTTTTTGGGGTTTTGTTATTATTCTTGCTCAAAACAGGAGACTGAATTGTACAGTAGATACAGTAGAACCTGTTCTGGTTTAAGAACCTCAAGAAGTCAGATATTGACTCCAGATAAAATATATAGAACTAAATGTATCATGAATGGTGTTTGTAAAATAACTTCTGTGCTTTAG
Source organism: Patagioenas fasciata (assembly GCF_037038585.1). Taxonomy (NCBI): domain Eukaryota; kingdom Metazoa; phylum Chordata; class Aves; order Columbiformes; family Columbidae; genus Patagioenas; species Patagioenas fasciata. Next base: position 72,775,418 of record NC_092521.1, on the reverse strand, counting down.
AATTCAATACATATTTCTATTCTGTGCAATATATAAACAAATATTTAGTGGCTTAAATATGCTCAACCACATGTTCCTTTAAAATGTAATGGCATAAATCTTCTGATATCCAGGTAGTGTCATTGTAACTTCCACTTGAGTTGCAGATACCTCACATCCAATGCTTTACAATTATAAAAAATATTTTTTAAACTTCTTCCTGAATTCTGCATGAGATCTTGGATATTGCAACAAATGTAGCTGAGATAGGTCAGTAGATCTCAACTGTGTTTGTATTCAGTGTCTGTGTAGTCCTGGAAATTGATAAAAGTCAGTGAGGGAGCGTTAAAATTCAAAGAGGTTTGCTCTCCTGAGCATACTTGAGTGATACTTATTGTGAGCCTGAGATTGGCTAAGTAATGTTCATCTTGCCATAACTGTAGTTCAACTGCAATAATGGTGGAAGAGGAATCTTAAAGGTCAAAGAGAGAAGTTAACATCTGAGCTATGCAAAAATAGAGATATTTCGTAGGGCTATGTGTCATACTGGCCTGATTAAATAAACACATCACCTCATTCTGCCTTGTGAAATTCTCATGCTCTTCCTGCAAAAGAACACTCTCCCCCTAAAGTACTGCTGAGGAATGCAAGGCAGATATCACCAGGAGGGATCAATGTAGGAAAGAATATTCAAATAGTGAAATATCTACCTTGGATTATATCCTAATTGGATATTCCATTAGTCTAAATTTATTTCACTCTCATCTTACCTTATTTAAGTCCTTAGAGACTAATGAAAACTAATGTCAATTAGTTAAATCCTTGTTATGTTCCATCTAACAATCATTTGCGAACCACACTGTATAAGAAATAGGCATTGATTAATTTCCTAATTAATAAAATAATACTTTGAGAAGTGGGAAGGTAGTGAGATACGTTTTCAGATTTCCTGTCATCCTTCATGATTCAAAAAGCTTGGTTGCTTTCTTATGAATTTGTGACTGAGACTTCATTATTTCATGTGCAAGTATATTCAGTATAGTTCATTCGAGTTTCTATCTTTTTTTTTTTTTAATAAATAAGATTTTATTCATAGAGGTAAACAGTGGCAAAGAGTTATTTCAAGATATTCTCTTGTGAACTGTCAAAAGAGACCCTTCTGTCAATCTCACTCATGAGAATCTCCTGTTCTTCTTTAATCTAGAGATTCAGGTCCTATACTTGCCCTTTCCAGACCATTTCTAAGTTTATCCTTTGAACTAGGGTAAACTATATGTGACCTGCATAGCTGAGTTTCCTGTCTATGAAATTTCATAAGTAATAGTACCTGTCTCAAAATGGAGCCTCTGAAGAGGTGGAAGAGGTGATAAAAAATATAACACTTTTAAAATATTTAATATTACAAAAAACATCCGCATTCTGAGATGCCTCAATGGTCAGCCAGTATGTACTGGAAATCCAGATCCCCTTTTAAGGCAAGTATTACCCTCAGACACTTCTGACTGACTTTCCTATCCTCAGCAGAGATGTATGTTACAATGAACACATATTGGGTTTTCCCTCTTCAGCAACAAAAGACATATGTCCAGCCATTTACATAACGAGAACAAAGGATTGCTAGCTCTTTATCCTTCTGTCCTTAGCACTGTAAGACAGCTAAATACAAATAAATATGCTTAAAGACTGTACACCTGATTAAGCCATTATTTAAACGCCTTTCAAGGACACAACCTGAGTCTCAGCACAGAGTAAACTCTGAGCATGGCTGCCTGGCATCTGTGGGGCAGCAGAAAGACAAACTGTAAACAACAAAGGCATGTAGCAGGGTGCCTGCCTTAGCTACCTGCCGAGAAATCTTTGAAGGCATTATGCCGCTGCTGAAATACTTTTAATGGTGGGTATTTTTAACTTCTGTTGTTGAGAACTCATCTGTCCCACTGAGTTTCATTTCTTTTGTGACATTGAACCTCTTTAAAACTGTAAATAATGAAAGCACAATTTTCTTTGTGCTCTGAAAGTTCTCCTCTTCACAAAATATTAGAAGTTCAAGAGCATAAATAAGTTTTTCCATAAAATCTAAGCAGAAATGTCTTGCTATTGAGTAGTTTGTTTACATTTTTGAGAATAGGGAGTAAATTTCCAGTGCACAGCTTAGATTTTACAGAAGATTCAACTCTCATTAACTTTAAAAAGGGATTTATAACTTGTCATTCACGTACTACATGAAAGCTAAATCTTGGGTGTGACCTCTGAGTATCTACTCTTCTATAATTTTAACAAAGTATCTAGTATTTGTGTCATTATTGGCAATACAGTAATGTTTATTAAAAAAAACAGTATCACCACCACTGAAGTGTACAACTATGGATAAGAGAATGAGTGCATGCTTTGTTGGAAACTGCCAGGACACTGCTAATAGATGTGCAGTGCCACATAGTTATTGGCATTTCTATATAGAAAAGTATTTTTGCTTTAGTATAGCAAATTGAAAAATAGTCACAGAATCACAGAATCACAGAATTGGCTAGGTTGGAAAAGACCTCAGAGATCATCAAGTCCAACCCTTGGTCCAACTTCAGCCCATTTACTAGATCATGGCACTAAGAGCCATGTCCAATCTCAGTTTAAAAACCTCCAGGGACGGTGAGTCCACCACCTCCCTAGGCAGGCCATTCCAATGCCTGATCACTCTTTCCGTAAAGAACTTCTTCCTAATATCCAGCCTAAACTTCCCCTGGCAGAGTTTAAGCCCATGTCCCCTTGTCCTATTGCTAACTGCCTGGGAGAAGAGACCAGTTCCCACCTGACTATAACTTCCCTTCAGGTAGTTATAGAGAGCAATGAGGTCACCTCTAAGCCTCCTCCTCTCCAGGCTGAACAACCCCAGCTCCCTCAGCCTCTCACCATAGGTCATGTGCTCAAGTCCCTTCACCAGTCTTGTTGCTCTTCTCTGGACCCGCTCCAGCACCTCAATATCCCTCCTGAACTGAGGGGCCCAGAACTGAACACAATACTCCAGGTGTGGCCTCACCAGTGCAGAGTACAGGGGAAGGATCACTTCCCTTGTCCTGCTGACCACACTATTTTTGATACAGGCCAGGATACCATTGGCCTTCTTGGCCACCTGGGCACACTGTTGGCTCATGTTGAGCTTGCTGTCAATCAGTACCCCCAGGTCCCTTTCTGTCTGGCTGCTCTCCAGCCACTCTGTGCCCAGCCTGTAGCGCTGAAGTCATTGTTCATCATCCCTTATTTAAAGCCCTTCTTCTCTTTATTGTATATAGATTTGACAATGCCAGCACATGGCAGTTACCTGCTAAGAAACAGAGATCATTTAAAATTTACAGGCAAAATTTTTGTAGTGGAAGCATTGTTCTTGGACACTAGAAATGTGGTTTCTGTTCCCTTGTCTCCTGGTGTCCTGCAATTTAATATTGGGAAGGTCACTCTCAACTACATTTTAGAGGGTTTTGGTGGGAATGACATTCTTTGTTACCCTTTCTCCCCATCCTCACTTCTATACCTTTCTTATGTCACCTTTTGTAAACTGTGGCACTGATCCCCTTGTAAGGAATTTTAAGATTAATTAGTAAGACGTTATGTATAAGAACCAACATAGTTAATAAGATGGACAGTATGATTGTGTTGAACAAGAACTGAGCTACACCAAAGCAACATTAGCACAATAAGGTAGCAGTCTGTTTGCGTCCATTCAGTGATACCACCAGCAGCACTGAGATGCATCATTACATAAAGCAGTGGGCACATTTACTCTAGGCTTTTGTGATTTTCACTTTCTTTTCTGAATTTATTCACATCAATGGAATTACACTGATACAAAACATAAATCTATTAAGTGGTGGTGACTCAAGCTTAAGATTTAGAAAATTGCCATTCGGTTTCTGTGCAGGGTACATGCATTTGGTTTTGATAGTGGAGACAATTCTGCTTCCATTGAAAGCAAAGGTGAAATTCAGTGCTTCTGGACTGAACTGCGTACTTTGTTAAAATATTCTGCATGTCACAGGAATGGCTGGGAGGTATCTGGAAGGTAAATAAGCTATAGCATTTCCACATTTTGCATCCAACTGCGTACTGGGAAATGGTTTTATATGCATTAACTAATTTCCAAAGGGGCTCCATGCTCTACTTTGAGGCATTTACAAAACCCAGCCAGAAGAATGCTTCCAAAAATGTAAGGATGAAACTGCATCCTTAAAACTAAAGAGTTAGGAAGGAGATATGGCACCAGAAAATTATCTAGAAAATTCAGTTTTAGTTATCTGCATCTGCAGTTTAAAAGAGATGCAATACTGTCAAACAAACAGAGCTCAGCAGGATAGTTGAACAATCAAGGAAACTGCAAGAAGCTGAGCCTGCTTAAATTATGCCATGTTTTGTACAGTCTTATCAGTTCGCATACACAGACAATAGGCCAATTTCAGGAGCTTTGCCAGGGATAAGGAATAATGTTCCTAGGAATAGTGGAATATTTGTTTAATTAGGTTTGAAAGATTTAGTTATACAACAGAACACATATCACCGCAGACTGGACTAAATAATGGAAATTCTGATTTAATGTTTCTGTATACATAAAAAGAGGGCATCACAATAATTGGAGATTGTTCTTTTTTCACATTTTGCACCACCTGGCTGTGTTTAAATTGCACGGTTATCACTGCAATAAGCTTAATATCAAATATCTTAGAAAAGACTCAACATTTACATTTTTATAGATTTCAAATATGAGTCAAGGCAAGCAAATTGTAGAGTTAAAGATAACTGGAAAGTCAAGATGCCATGGTTCAATATCAGATATTGCACTGAATCTATTTATTCCATTGTTTTTAAAAAACAAACAAACAAACAAACAAACCAAAACAACAAAAATACCCCACCATAGGTTAGAATGGTTTGTAAACCATTAACTATTTTTGAAGGAGTACTGTCAAGTCAAAACTTCTAATACAGCCTGCTTTCTTTTGGTCATAGTACAGGTTACTAAGGATTATTTTATAAGGGAAAAAAAAATTATAGAGAAACCAAAATCTCTTCACAGAACACTGCTTTAATGCAACAGCAGACACAGCTCTGCAAGGCACAGAGCATTTCTTTCCTCTGAATTCCTGAGGACTTTCAGATGCTGTGGAACATAATGGGACTTAAAGGTGGTTAACACAAAATGGCTTGAAACTTTGTGATTAACTCTTAGATTTTTCCTGTGAATGTGTAAATGGCTGAGCCTTCATACATCCCACCCAGAAGAAGCACCAAACTTAGAGTGCAATTGCCTCCAGCCTTATTTAGGTGGTAGAGAGTTCAGCACTAATGGAAATTAGATCAGAGTTGCAGTGGCCTGAATTTCCCCTGGCAGTGTCCGTTTTCCTTCCATGGTTCATGTGGGGAACCTAGGGCTTCAGTGCTCTCAAGCTCAGCACCCCAAGTCAGAAGGGATAACTGTAAATTATTTTTCTTGAAGTTGACTGACTGTCCACCAAGTGTAGAGAGGGGAGCTCAGTTTGCAAATATCTAGGAGGGGGAAAAAGCCCTTTCACTCTTAGTTGCTGTTGATTATGTAAAAATGCTGCCTCTTCTCAGAGTAGCATAAGTTAGCTCATTAAACAATCTCATGAAACCTCCTTTCCCATATCTAGGCAAAGTTAGTATTGATTATGCATTTTCTATAAATGCTTCTTTAGTTGCTGACAGATATTATGCTGCTGATAGCCATGACAGTCCTGCATCATTCCAAGGTGCTGCTGGTGATGACAGTAACTCTGGGTATGTCACAAGTGGCACCTTGGAGACAACCAACCACCTAGGGGAGTCTCATCCCTTCATCACTGTAGGGTTATGCTTGAATTTATACAGGAGCCACTCAGTATGTTATTCATGTTAATGCACATCCCAAGTGCCTGTGTTCTGCTCACAGGTATAAGGAATTTCCACAGGTAATTAGCAATTTACAGTCATATGTACACTTATTTCCGAAAGAGAATGAGAGAGAAAACAATATGTCTACACTTGAAGCTGCATCATTAATGACAAAACTTGATTGCATTTTGTTGCCATTAGATTAAATTCAAAGTGTGAGATTGTCAGTTTCCTTCAAGGGATAATAAAGCAGAGAAAATAATGTCACAGCCTTTCTGCAATACAAAAAAGTTATTTTTTACACATACAGACACTCACACACTTACTTAAGCACTATGTCTTTTAGAGGGACTAATTTTCTAGTTTGTGCTCTTGCTCAGTTCAGAGTCTCTTGCTAAGACAGTCAGCAGTGAAATTGCTACCAACTTACCGTGTAGGGCTGGTGACAGTGGATATGATCCTGCTTACATCATAATCACAGGCTTATATGGTATACTCCTCAGACACATGAAATGAATGGAGGCAATGAAGAAAATATCTTCAACTATCATCAACTCTAGGCCAACAAATCCTCTGTTTAAAAAAAAAAAAATCATCATAGTTTCATAAACCTCTGCACAGTTACAAAATAAATAACTTTTATCAGTTGTTTGGAAAGTCCAATGACTAGGTCTCCTCTTCACTTACTCTTACTCCATGCCAGGAATTTCAGAAATGTTATCCCTGATTTACACTAAATGCACATGAAACCATGATCACAATGTTTGATTTTTAATTTAGATTCTTACATTTCTGTTGTAAATAATTTTTTTTCATATTAATCCTATTATGTTGTATTTTCTCTTGCTGCTCCTCCCTTGTGTCTCTTAGCAAGCCCTTTGGAAGCCCTTAGGAGGGTAATATTCCTGTACTTCCTGTCAATGACTGGTAAGAAGAACAAGCGGTTAAAAAAACTAAATATATTCCAACTGAAGCAATTTGGAAGAGGCAGAGGTAATCCAGACAATCTAGATTTGTATGTCTGCACCAAATCAAAAGAGTTAAGCCGAAAAAACTTGGATGTTTCATCATTTGTTTTCTACGCTTACTCAGGATAAAAAAAAAAACAACAAAAAAACCACAACAACAACAAACCCACAAACAAAACAACAACTATAAATGCATTTATAAAATCACTGAAGAAGTAATCTCTGGAACAACAACAACAAAAATATTCAGTAGTGCCATAAGTTTTAGCTTTAAAAAAAATACAACAAACTTTTATTGTGACAGGAACTATTTAATTTTGTGTCAATGCTAATTTTGATGTCTAGTTAACTATTAAGGCACATGATGACCTCTGAAGTTCTGAGTTTTTCATATTCCCCTTTCTCCTATGTAGCAGGCTGGATGTGTCCTGGCTGGCTCTAATGCAATCTCCCGTAATGCATAATGGTCTTTTCTTCTTACTGTCACTATATGGTCCACATTTTACATTGTATCCTCCATTTAACCATTTGCATCATTTTAGGCTTAGACCTGAAGCTCTGATGTTTCCTTGGAATTAGTGTGAGGGGATATTTTGGCATAATTAGGACGAGACCATTCTACATTCTCCAAATCTTCAGTTATGAGAATACAATACATTTAATGTGGTCAAAAAAATTATTTACAGAACTCTTTTTAAAATTGAAGTGACATAAGTTTATAAAGAGAGAAATAAAGCCTTCCAATGCTCATTCAGAACAATAGCAGTCCTATGGATTGTACTTTTTTATCAGCTGTTGTCTTTTATCCCAAGGAACTGAGGTGATATATACTTTAGGAAAACACCTACTGAACACGCATAACCCTGCAATTGGAGCTGGTTCCCTCCATTCCCTGCAATACAGCAGAATAACAGTTACCCAGGTGTAGGCATGACAATTGAAAGCTTATTCCTATGCCTTGAGGAAAAAAATCACACTCTCTCAAAAAAAATTTATTTGTTGATTTTCTAGAGGGACAGAGTTAAAATTAATACTTTTAGATTAAATATTTTTAAAAGATTGGCCTTTTACCACTAACATTGATTGTAAAATTTCTACCAGTTCAGTAAAAGCAGAGATGAAGTAATGCTGAACATTTAATCTAAGTTTTCTACAAGATAAATTATTGAGAAGAGCTGAGTTGGCAAAAGAAAACAGTCATTTTGTGTGAATTTCAGCTTGAGATAAAATGTTTAATTCACTTTCAAGCAACTTCAATTTTCTGTAAAAATGAAAGCTTATTAAAAAAAATTAAAAGTTTAATCAAGTCTGTGGGAGCTTTTAAGGGCTCTTATTGAAAACAAACAACTTGATGCATCAGGTACAAGTTGCTTTAGTGAGGCTGAGCCTCAATTGCTTAAAAAAAAAAAAAGAAGCAGCAGATCTAAGAAATATTACTTACATTTCCAGAACAGGATTATATGTCTGAGGCCTATCATATAATTATTTCAGACAACAAAACAATAAACTTATAGAACTCCAGACTCATTCTCTTAGGAAAAGCAGATATACATGACTTTCTCTAGTAAAAAAAAAAAAAAGGTTCTTATTCATCAATTTTACATGTTTTACAACTTTCATTACCAGAAGCTTCCCTTACTCTATAGATGCAAATGTCAAAGAGGCATCTTGCATAGTCTCTGAACTCAACGATCCATTAAATAAATGTTTTTAATCCCCTGACAGAGGGAGAGAATATAAACTTTGACAATATACTTTAATCTCAAACCCATGTTCACCTGCTTCATAAACACAGGGGTAGTCATTCAGAAAGTTGGCTTCCCTGAAGCATCAGCCTGGGGGGCAAGCTGGTCCCCAGCTCACCAAAGCTACTTGCTGAGAGCAGCAACTCTACGCTCATCCGTCATCTCAACAAGCAGCTTGCATGGAAATACAAAGGAAGCTGGAGCACCTCTTCATCCCTGAATGTGATTATCATAACCAGACTGCAGTCTGATGTAGAGAGAACATAGGTATTAGGTGTGAATTGTTCCAATTCTCTGACATAATTTCTGGTTTATTTTTATGAAATTCAAAGCACACATGAGTAACAGAAAAATGTTTGGTTCTCATCTAAAAATCATGGTTTGGAGGAGCAGTTCTTGATGGCAATAAGTCCAGTCTTTGTTTGTGTAACAGCTTGACAGGAAGCACTTGCAACCTAGCTTTACAAAACCCACTAAAAGCCACTTGGTAGAACATTAATCTGTTTCAAAATTTTCAAAATTACCCAGGAAACTATTCTGATTCCAATAACATTTCTATGAAGTACCTTTCCTTTCAGCTAAACAAAAGCTTAAATTTCATGGAACTTATATAGCTCCTTACTGGTAGGAACATCAATGGACATGTTGCTGAGAAATTGTTTAATTTTAAACATGCAGTTTGTTGATTTGGGTATCAGGCATGAAGATTACTGATAGTTCCTTCTTCCCGCACTTAGCTTTGGTGAGAACAGGAGATCAGCAAAAGCTTAGCAGCAAGACCAACCATGAAGACTTTCACTCTGTCTATTTTGCAGGAGTCTCGTGCAACTCCCTACCATCTCACACTGTACAGGGGAAGTGAGTGAAGCATAAATGCTGCCAAAAGAAAGGAAAAGTGGAAGAAACAGCTTAGGATCTTCCTGTCACCTCCAGTGTATTACAGCTGTATGTTCATTTTCTGACAAAAGTGCTAGTGGTTCCTCTGAAAATGCTGGCTGAGATGTGGACACTTGAGTGAGAGGGAGGTTGAAAGGAGAGGATGAGTCAGCTCTACAAGCAAGCTGTAGGTGTTTCACTTCAGTGTGTAGTACTTTCTCGGCACACAGTGCCCATCTTACTAGATGGAAAGCTTATATGGGAGAGGAAAAATCCTGTGAAACTCTACTCCAGAAGATCAAAGTCATAAGCTTCTGAAAATCACACATGGGCATTTGTCAGGAGAAAAGAGAAGAGGGAGGGAGGGAATGTCAATGGAGAGAAAAAGTCAGGTCTGAGAAGGGGTGATCTGGGAACACACAGGAGCAGACAGAGAACATGACATGACTTCAGCTCTGAAGGAAAAGGAGAAAAAGTCAAAAAAGTTGTGGAGAGTAATAGAGAAGTATAATTACTACATTTTCCTTTTCTGGACATTAGAGCGAATGATTGGTTCTGTTTTCCTCTACTGTCACAAACTGATGTGAAACACATTAGCAAGGTACAATTTGCATAGCATAGTAAGGTACAGGAATCATGTATGCCTACACATAAAAGAAGTGCAGACAGCTGTACGTAGTCGGTGCTTTTGTGTGACACCAGTTTTAATGCAGGGCTCTACAGTGCCAGGATATATTACCTATAGGATAACACTGTAAGTAGGGTGACTTGACTTCTAGGTTGGGTGAGCCTGATGTGTAGAGGCTGGGAGCAGAACTATCTGTCTTATTTATCTAGGCAATGTATTAGTGAGAGTGAGAGCAGAGTGACCACACAATGGTCTAGCACAGCACTGCATTACCTCGCTCTCCATTGTCTTTTCCACATGGAGTCATAACCAATGGATGAATTGCAAGTGCTTCAGCCATGTATTTCACTTGGAAAATAAAAAGGGTCACAGGAAATGTCCATTTTATTTGGAAAAAAAAAAAAAACAAATCCATCGGGGAGTCTAATGAACAAACACACATTTTCTGCACAGAGAAAATATAGAAGAAATAAGTTTTCTAGGTTGTTCCAGGATAAATCTTGTTGTTCATCAATAAGAGAGACAATATGCACCTACATAGTGGAATTTTTAGTTTTGATTTTGCTCATTAAAAAAAAAAAAAAACGGAAAAAAACCTAAGCAATTGTATTAAACCAGGAGCACTGCTTTGCTAAATGAAAGGCAAGATTTCAAAGCCAGCTGCCCATGTGTAAGAAAAACCTGTAATGAAGATTACCAGTGCTCCCTTCGAACATCTGCACTGAAATTAATTACATAATCATACAGCTTTTTTTTTTCCACAAAACTTGTGAAACTTGTGGAACTCAATGAATTAGTAATTTCAATATTTCAAATATGGGGAGCTTTCAATATTCAGGCGATTGATTCCAAATACTTATAAATCGGTTTGGTTTGCATACAAATTGATCCTGAATTAGCAATGGTCATGTCCATGATGAAAACACTTCAGTTAAATGACACATAGAGAAAGCTTAATTGATACTTTATGGTTTCTCAACAGATGTCAGCGTTCAAATGGAATTACAGTAAAAGAATTTACTAGAAAGATGTAGGTACTATATCTGAATAAATCATTTGCATTTGCTAAAATGAAGTTATATGCAGTAGGAGGTGCTGGTTATATTAGCAAGCCGTAAACATGACTTTATTCTTGTCTCTCTTTTCATATTGTGCACTCATGTGAATCCAGAATGGAACTGATTCCCTGTTCATTATACCAGCTTCAAACTGATGCAACTCTCTTAATTTCATTTTTTTACCACCTAACTGTCTATTATAGTGGTGAAACCCAGTCTATACACATATAAACTGTATTTAATACTACAGCATTTATTTTTATAGAAAGAATAAAATCACATGAGGATTTCATAAGGCTAAGAATTCAACTTGTAAGTTAAAAGTGGGGCATAGCTGAAGCAAATGATTTTGTATTGTCATCAAGGCTGGGGGGGACGGGGAAGAAAAAAATAAAAACGCATCAGAAGAGTCAAATTTTGCATGTGAGTTCTAATAAGATTGTTTCATTTCATTTTCCCCCTCTTCCAGTCTTTGTGTAAGTATACATTTGCCGTATGTCGTTGCAATGCATTCCATCTATGTAACCCTATTCTCTCCCTATACTAAAGCCCTCATGAGGCTATGAAAAACATTATGTAGAAAAATAAATGCAGATTGGCTATCAGTATGTGAAATAAAATGCTGCCAGTGTTTTTTTATCCTTTCTGCAATTTGATCCAAATGCTGTGACTAGGTTACTGTGGTTAAGATTAATGGGTAAATTATTTTCCCAAAAGAAACCACAGCTTTTCTCTACTTAATTACCAGATGTTAAAAAAAGAACAAGTAGTTATACTTCTGTGTACTTATCTGTGCCCTTTAGCTAATTACAGGCAAATTCAAACTGATTTCACTTAGCTTTTGCTATGGCGATGGAGGATTCTTAAGGTTAACTATTATCTCTATCCATAAAATAACCTGGCATGATGTCATATGCTGACAGTCATGATGTCAGCTATACATGCCCCTCCAAACAGGCACTTTGTCAAACAGGTAAAAGCTGTAACATTTTACAGAGTCTCTTGCTCCCTTCCTCCTTTACGTGAATGGCTGGGAACATAAGAGAGAGGCAAAATCGAAGATGGTGTAATAGACTAGATAACTCAGACCCCTTTCATACTATGAGTGCAAGTCCGTAATTTTTGAGGTTTTGCAAAGGTAAACATTCTACAGGGAAGAACTGTAAAAGTTCAAGTGATTGCATTGAGGAACATAAAAACTTCTAAATTGTATTGGAAAAATGGGAATCCTTTACACCATTTCTGCACCGCTAGAACAGCACAAATGAGTCATGACAGGCTTAAGTGTCCTGTTCACTTTGTGGAGATATAAAGGATTCACAAAGCTGAAGACAGGGGAGAGTTGGACTGTTGACATTTTAAATGGAGATTAGTTTCAGCCATCGAGACATGGAAAGGGGAGCCTCAAGACATCCAGTTGATTCATTTATTGGGCTTTTGAGTAAACTTTCAGTTACAGGTTGTCACCTATCTTCAGTCTCCACTATTTGAGCCCTGTGTTTGAAGCTAACATTTTGTGTTTGATAGGTTTCCACCTCCAGATTGGCAGACATGGTATCAGTAGGTTAAAGTCTTTCAATTAAATTAGCGAGCTAAATACTTCAACTAATGTGTAGTAGAACACACTCCTGATTTTTTGTTCATAATTCCTCTTGTAAATTCAAATCAAAAATTTGATAAAGGACTGTGATATCTAGGATGACAGTTCTTGCAGAAACTACTGTTAGCAGGTTTAGCAGATAGAAAAGAACTGTGGTAGACATTGTGTGTAAGTCACTATAGTCTTCATTTCAATCTGTATGTAACCATCCCAAAAATGTTAAAACCCAAACAGGTATTGGTAATTATACATTTTATTTTACTTTATTATTTAGTATTACAGGTGGAAATATTTTGTTGAAGTTAATACTGTAAGTATGTTGTTGCAGTTGTACCATTATTGCAGCTTTGATTAGCATTACATAGAGGAGTAGGTCCTCATGTTTCACAGTTTTCTCCAGCAGCCCTCCTACAACTATTCATAACTCTGTCATTGATATTAAAATCTTATGATTTAGGGTTATTTATTTGCAATGATCATCTATGCTTATGTTTACAGTGACAAGTCATGTTACCTACTAGGACTGGGACATGGTGCTGTGAACACTACATCCATACCATGTGTGCCTTGCCACTTAACTTTGGACTAACTCTAGTCTGATTCCATGGATGGGATTGCTAGCAGAAGTACACATGCTCTAGGGGCACATCTTCAGGTACCATTTCAGCCAAAATTAATCCTGTTGCATGTCTTCCCACGGTATGAACCAAAGTGGAATAATTGAGGATGATCAAGGGAAAACTTCAAAAACAGTCCATTTTAAAACAGAAATCAAACTTAATAAAAATTGTCACTGTCACTAGTTTACAAAGTTATACAAAAATACAAAAGACAGTATGATTTCCATGAAAAGAGAAGAAATCACACAACTGTAGGTCTTTAACCTGCAATTAAAATTGATCACAAATTCAAAGACTCTTTCTGTCAATCTTTTTATTTCTGCATGTGTTTGAAAAAATTGGGACAAAAATTTGTTCTTGGGGATTTCCTAATTTCCTTGTAGAAAAAAATATCAGCAATAAACAAATAAAAATTAAGAGTTGTCAATTTGATAGTCAACTAATTTTGAATGATACATTGATAAGCAAGACTTTTTTTCAGGAAATGAACTTTTCATTTGAGTTTTGTCCTTTTTAAATGAGAACATATACAGATTCACAAGCATTGTCCATAACTCTCTTAAGGAACATCCTGTTAATTCATACAAGATTAGGGTTTATGTTTCAAGTTGCTGTAAATTCACTCTGGAAATGTATATATCTCCTATCCATTATGAATTCACAAGCTAGTAAAAAGGATTAATTTCTTCTTGACCTGTGAATGACACATGAGCTTCCCTGACAATATTCTCAGAAAATGAAGTGTTCCCAATACTTATAAAATATCAGTATTGTTTCCTCTTTTTCAATAGTCTGCTGGTAGTATCTGTTAAATTTGATTCAAATTTGCCAAGTGGCTTGCATGATGTAAAATGGCTTTTTTTTTTTCACACAAACCATTGAAGAATCTGTTCCCAGTCATGTCAGATAAGTTTTTCTCTTTGCTTTTTCAATAGTTTTTCACTGAATTATTGTCATTTGTATTCCAGTAGGATATATTGCCTCCTGCTGCAACAGGGCCATCTCATAGTAGGCACACAGAGTGAGAGAAGTCCCTGGCCTGTATGGTTTATTAATTGGTCAGATAAACAATGGAAGGTGGGAACTTGCCTAAAGGAATAATGAGGGTCATTCACGGAGACACCACTGGGAACCTTTACTCATTACACTGACTCCAATGTCATGCTGGTGGAGCTCCTAATCATGTTTAAAATGCACAGTTGTTTGAGCCAAAGAAACAGGAATTAAACACATTACTTGAATGCATGTTCCCCTGCTAGTCTTTTTTTCTTTTTAATCAGAAAAAAAATACCATAAGACTCACATAGCAGACAATTCTTTCTGTTCCTTCAAGCAACTCCTTTATGTGACTCCTGTTCTGGCAAAATACGTAGAAATAAGCTAGATCATTTTTCCAATCTGTTATAGACATGCACTTTGAAGTGGCAGATTAAGTGTCATGGTTAAAAAACAATTCCAGCATTTTCTTAACAGGACTAGAATTACTGGCAGGCAATAAGGAAGGTTCTATTATTTGTATTTAATAGGAATTAACCTACTCTTTTGTGTAGTGTGTCACTATTATGCAGACTTCCTAAGCTTTACCATACCTCCTCCTCTGATGTTTAATGAAGTGTTCTCTTTTCTTTTTACATTTTTTTTCTTCACTCTGCAAAAAATGCTGTAATCATTACTTACCCTGTAAACCAAAATGCCTGTCAGCAAATGTGTTCTTGATATCTCAAATACATGCTTACTGAAGCTTTAAATACTGACTTTATCCAACTAGCTTTCTCAGAAAAGGAGTAAAAAAACATAGACACATTTTCCCTCTTGCTTAATTATTATTTTGTAAAAATTCATCAAATATGACTCTTCCTGTCAATATACATGGATAGAGTGGAAGGAGATTAAAAAATTAAGACTTTTTCTTTGTATGTTCCTTGTGAAAAAGAAACCTTTAACTGACTGTATTCTGTGGCAAACTGGATTATTATAAAATATGGCATCATACTTTGCTGGGAAAAAGTGTCATCTCTTTTGCTTTAACCTCATTGTGGATTAATGGTCACAAGTACCTTCCATATGAAAATTTTCCTTACATCATTTGACTAAGATTAAATGTCAATGCAAGGTCACCTAAATAAAGTAGGAGATATTTCAGTAGCTATTGGTATTTCTGTCAATGGAGTTTAACATCAGATTGATTCAAAGAGGAGAGTGATATGCATATTGCTTTCCAGGTCATGTAAGATGGCATTAAAGCAAAGCCACACATATTAAACTCCTAAACATCTGACCTGTTAGGTAGATGCTGAACCCTGTGAACTTTTGCTAAAACACCAAAAGGATGGATCAAATAGATCAGTCTAGAAATCTTAGGCAACATTCTCAGTACTGTGAAGAATCCTATCCTTCACCTAGCAAAGTAATACTTCTGCTTAAGAAAGCAACATCTCTACAGTCAGGGTTATATTCTGTCTTAGGAGAGCGAGGAAAGCAGAAAGTTATGATGGGACTACAAATAATAAAATTAATAAAACCACATTTTTGACTTTGTAAAATGGGCTTGAACTTAAATTTCCCAGAATTATGAAAAAGGTAAAAGGAAAATATTTTAGTCTTGGCCAAAGCAATAGCTATGTCCTGAGATTTATCATATTTCTGTTTATGTCGTCTCACCATGCACATTTGGATTCTAGTAAAACGCTACACTGTATAAACACATTGCTGTCAGGTTATTGAAATTAAGCTGTCTGATTTGGAGAAAAATTATTTATTAGTTTACAGATCACCTCGTTCTGTCGGTCTAAATGAGACAGAGATCCAGATATACAGTCTAACGCAGAGAGTGGCATATGCCCTATAGCTAAACTTGTTAAATGAGTTCATAAAAGCATGAATGATGTTGTTCGTGGGAAGTAGAATGTGCTTCCATCTTCTGCTGTCTAGTTATTCCTGAATTCTGGATTTCCTGTTTAGTTTTGGGGATCAGTCTGTAGGTTTCAAAATAAAGAGTGAATAGTATCTGCTGTGTGGATGAATAAAGTCTGTTGCTTTGCTTTACTTTGCTTCTTCTTTCCCTTTTTATTTTTTTTTTTCCTTGACAGTTATAAACTGAGGTAATTATAGTTCACTATTCAGACATAAAACAAGGTTTCATTTCAAGACTTAAATAGTATTTGGACTGCAAGATTCCCTTATGTGTAGGCACTGAGTGATTCATTCAAAACTGAATAGATTTTAAAATGAAACTAGAATTCCATTTTGTGAGAGTGTCTTAATAGAAAATCAGTCCAAAAAATAATTTGTGCCACAGAAAGGATTCTACCCTTCCAAACAATGAATTAATTTCCTTAGTGCTTTCAAATGACAGTAGAGGTTGGATTTAGTTTAAGAAGTTGTTAAATGACTCAGAGGGTTTTTTTAATCCTATTTAAAAAAAAAAATAATAAAATTCTACACTGATTTTCCCAGAGATTTACCATAATTTTGAAAGAATTGTTTTTATGTGCATTGTTGTTTTGTTTCATTTCTACTTACTCTGCCATGGGTCTCCAGTCTTTGTGACATCAGAACCAGCAGCCAGATGAACTATTTAGCTCTAAAGTCACTGGCGATGGCAGAGTGTGACTAATCAGCAGAAATGGATTATCTCCCTAGAAACAACAGTTCAACTTTTATGGAAATATCTGGGGAGCTCGATATAGAGAAACAGGCAAAATGGAATTATCCCTGAATTAACAGCATTTGAGCAGGTAGCAGTGGAGAACAAGCATGAAGCTCAGAGAATAGGAGGCATGTAGCTTTTTTGAGAGGCTCCAACACAGAGGTTTCATCTTCCACCTCGCAGGACAGCATCCTACAGTGTATTAGGTTACACCCAGCACTTCACTCCTCATTCAAAACACTCAGAACCTGATGTTCAGATTGCCTAACTGAAGAGCTAAGGCACTGAAACAGTCAACCAGGACTGTCAAACAGTGACAAATTTCCCCTAGAAGAAAGAACTTTCTACAGTAGGGGGGGCTGCAACAGCTTTCTGCAAGCAATCAGGAGTTTTGCAGTTTATCTTCTGCTTTAAGTACAAGGCACATTTCCTTGATTTCATCTTCTCTGATATCATATATGCAGATGAATGTGAGCATGTGCACACATCATATTTAAAGAAAAATCCAGTGTGCTCTATAGACTGGATAGGAGTTGAAAAAAAAAAAAGAAAATTGTACCTCTTCTTACAGTATTAGGACGTGCTCAGTTACTGCAATGAAAAACATGGTGAAAGAATAGGGCTTAAAGGGTTTTTAGACAAATTTACCACTTGACAATTTTGCTTGCTCTTGGTGACCACAAAATGCAATGTATGTGGGAAAAGAACAGTGGATTGTACTGGCATTTAGGTGGGCGAAGGCTGTGTCATACCAAATGTTACACAGCCTGCGTTTTCTTTCTTTTTATAGAGCAAGAACAAAATACAATAGCTTTGGCTCCTATGTCTTAAGAGCAGCTCATGTGCTTCCTACAAAAGGGTTAAGTGCAGTTGTTTGGCCTTCAGTTTCAAAGACAGAAATGGCCATCTTTCAATAGTAGATTTCTCTATGCTGAAGAAAGAGCAGTCGGCTGAAGGGAGAAAAGCAACAGTGAATAAAACAGGCAAATAACAGCTGTGATACAATCTTCCTCTTAGCTGAGCGTTTAGTTTGAGGTAGGTTTTCTTTTCTTTTTTTTTTTTGGTTTTAATTCTGAGAGGGATTTCTATGGAAGATTGTTTTCAAAAGAAGGCATTATTCCACTACCATACACATTTAGATGTATTTGCCATTGAGCTTTTGAAGGATTCTAGCAGCATATTATGAAAAAAAAAATGTTGGCAATTGTTCACGGGAAATATCTGACAGTAAGATCAAGTGAGCCACGAAGGAGGTGACATTTGTCGATTGAGCTCTTGCTACAGCATGAAGTAAGTTGACCAAGAAAATCAGACTGCATTTAAGGATTTAGTCATATTTTCTATGGTGATAGTGTACTTTTATGTGTGCGAAAGAATGGAAATGAATTTTAATGCTTATCAGGCACTTAGGCTATCTTATATGAAACCAGATTTGGCAACTCCTCCTGCAGCTGTTGCAAACAAGTCCAGCCAATCATCAGTACTTGTGTGATTCATTCATCCCTCTGTAAGAGAAATAGAGAAGCAATAGACTCAGAACATTTGGAGATTCAGTTTTAACAAAGTGGATGATTTTCTTTGCAGAGCCAAGTCTTTTAGTTTGTTGTTGGGTTTTTATAATAATTTCACCAGCGGAATTGGATTGAGATTGCTGCCTTCACAACTACAGAAAGCAAAACAAAACTGTTTTCTAAGCTTCTAACAACCTCTGAGTTTACCAATGTCTTCAAACAGAGAAAAAGTGTGTGCACAGCCAATCTTGAGTTCTGCATCCAAAGATATCTAAACCACACCTGTATCTTTTTGTCCCTTGCCATCTGGTGGCATGTTGTTAAATCCAAGTTCCACATCAGGTAACAGTAGTTTTAATATTTTCTGGTATATAACTACTTCTTTCCACCAGTACTCCAGCACTCTAAAATATTGTAATAATAGCTAACAATATTAGTAATAAAGTAATGATGTTAGTGGACTCTTTAGCAACTTTTCCAAATGGGGTTCAATTTCCTATACATCTGGTAAAATCCAACATTTGGGGTCTACTTCTTGAATACCTTCACTGAGTTGCTAGCTGAGTCTTCATGAAACATGTACAGCAAACTTCCACTCTGAAAGACAACTTTTCACATGTTCTGTAGTTGCTACTGCTGATGATAAGTTTCAAGAGATGTTAATTTTGTGTGCTCACTGACTCAGGAGAAGTGACTAGTGCTTATGTCAAAGTCTATAATCTGATTCAACTAGTAGCAAATAAATTGTCATCTGCATGATCTGCACAGTACTTTCAACTGTGTGGTCTCCTGATAGCTCCTCTTCTTTCTAGTTATTCATGTAGACTCATTCAGATGCTTAAATATTTCCAAAGCTAACCTATAATCTACTTCCACAACACAGTTAACATAAACTGGAATCTGAAAGAAATTCTTTAAAACTATCAGAATGTCAAGATGATCCATTGTAATTTTTGGCACTTTGATTACTTTGCAAAAAATCTGCCTTGCTTGTTGCTGTTTTCAGGGAAAAGAGGAAACTGTTTGATTTGTTTTAGTTTGGTTTGCTCTGGATTGGTTTGGTGTTCTGGGAAATGGGGGTAAAGGCCATATACATGGTTATCGGATCCCGAATATTTGACTGGACAAATCTTCATAATGGTACACAGGTCCAAAAAGTGTGTGCAAAATGTTGACGTTTCTTTTCCTCATGGAAAACACTGTCCAGGCTTAGATGTCCTTTATGCATTGTGCTTTCTTGGTATGAAACCCTCATCAAGTTTTCAAAACAAGATGAAATAGACTATGTTGCAACTTCTTGCAACAAGTTTGTAGCAGCATTTAGTTTGCTCTCCCTTTTAGTCATACAGTTTCTACCCTCTGTCATAGCTGCAAGCATCATAGTTCATGCATTTCATCAGTAAGAAGTTCTAAACTCCATATAACAATGTCATAGAAGGCATTCTCATCCCTTTTTGAGAATGCACAGATGACTTATAGAGGATGGTGAGGGATTTTTTAGCAAGAGACCACCATTTACATCATTTACAACTACATGGGAGTAGCAGTGCTGATACCACTGATTGTGTGATTTTGGAGTGAAGATGATGCCTTACAGAATATAGATAGCCATGAGCTTGAAGTAAATTCTTCCAGCCTCAGTGGTTTTGTGTTTCTGAATGCTTTCTAATCTGAAATGGTGATTTTGCAATTTTCCTAATTCACCAACTTTCATCATTGAAAGATTGCATGCAGCAGTGGTACTTCAGTGCTTCATCTTCATTTTAGATTGCGAAATAAACCATACAGATAAGGAAATCTAAGAATTTTGAAGTGCATGGGTTATTTGCTATGATACACAAAGGAAAACATGAAGGAATACTGATGTGCAGAAGAAAAGCTGTAAAACAAAGAAATAGTGCATAAGGAATAAAACAAAAATAAAATTTGTTTTTCCATCTGAATCCTTTTCTTGTTGCCCAAGTGGTGTTTGCTTGACCTAGACAAAAGACACCTGCCACCTCTGAAGAATCCAGAGGACATCAGTATATGCTGTGCTCAGACTACACTGACTAATCTACTTGGTCTTGCCTTCAAGTTTTGGCTAAGTTCTGCATTTCTGCTCTGTGAGTTGTGAGAGTGATACACATTTGTTCTCCTCCCTTACACCAGTCATCAATCTGCAACCTGCAGTGAACTCTCTGTCCCTGTGCTGCTATGATAGCACAATACCACTGTCTTGCTTATTTCCAGTAATATGCCCAAGACAGATGAATAAGCATTGCAAAATAAAGCTCTAATATACCATATTCATGCTGTTCTAGTGTCCAATTTGCCCATCATTCTGTTTCCACTTACTCTCAAAATAGCAAAGATTTCAGACACTATCTTATAAATGCAAAGGCTAATATAAAGGTACAGTTCTGAGCAGTCTGCTTAACCCTTAACACACTGACTGACAATTGTTTTGTTACTTTAAACTAATGTAAAATGTTAATGCCATGATGCCACCAGTGCCATCTTGCTGCACTCCACCGCACAGGCTCTGCTGCCCTCCCTGAAATGTCCTTGCTTCAGAAAGCTCTCAGGACTTACATTTCCTTTACTGAAGGAGAGAAGTACCACATCTCCAAATGATTATTATATGTCCCTAAATGCATTATTATATTTCTGATTAGGTTAGCATTTGCACCGCATTGGTAAGCCAACCTACAGGGCTGACTCTGCAGCTCTCATAACGTAGTATAACTGCTGAAATCAACTGTATTATATTGAGTTACCTTGTGGAGTAATTCATGTGTGCAGTGTGCTAATGGCTCTTTTCATATTTTCGTATTCATATCTCCTGTAAAGATTCTACATAATGGCAAACTTTCTCCACTTGATTTTCAGCTACTTTTTTTTTTTTTTTTTTTTCTCTTTGAGAAAGTTCCTTTGAGATGCATCCTCATTTTTGGAGTACTGTGTGCAGTTCTGGGCTCAACAGTATAAAAAAAATATAAAGCTACTGGAGAGTGTCCAGAAGAGGTCTATGAAGTTGGTGAAGGGTTTGGAGAGGAAACCGCATAAGGAACAACTAAAGTCACTTGGTTTGTTCAGCCTGGAGAAGAGGAGACTAAGAGGAGACCTCACCGTGGCTACAGCTTCTTCACAAGGGGAGGAGGAAGGACAGGCGCTGAACTCTTTTCTTTATTGATCAGTGACCCAACTCGAGAGAATGTCAGGAAGATGTGCCTGGGAAGGTTTAGGTTGGACCTTGGGAAAAGGTTCTTCACCCAGAGCGTGGTGGAACACTGGAACACACTCCCCAGGGAGGTGTCATGGCCCCAAGCCTGACAGTGTTCAAGAAGAGATAGGACAACGCCTTCAGACACATGGTGTGAACTGTGCGGTTGTCCTATGCAGGGACAGGAGTTGGACTCGTCTCTTCTGACTCAGGACATTCTGTGATTCTCATGAACTGGTTTGAAATATACATTCTTGGTAAAAGTCTAGACATAAATCTCCACATTTGTGGCAAAATATAGGCACTGCCTTTGAGATTTTGGTCCAGATCTCCCTGGTTTTAGTTTTGACTTAAGAAAAAATAAAATGTTTGCCATAAAAGGAAAGGGAGCAGATAGAGGTGTGTTTCAATCCTTTTGTTAAACACAAACAAAACAAAAAATAAGAAGAACAATAAAAAAGCCTTAATTATCAGGAAATCTAAGCAATTCTACAGTCTCAGCAGAGGATCTTAAAGAGACAGTTTCTGCAAAGGGAGGAGCAGTATTCCTTTTACTTTTTGCCTTCTGATCTAGTTGAGATACTGCAGAGTTGTAGACTAATGGAAGAGTTCATTCTGAAGCCACCGTGGGCTATATAGCTCAAAAACATAGGCCAAGAGAGGCTTCCTACTTTAATAAGACATTAAAGACTTTTTGAAATTAGAATGTTATTTAACCTTAGAGTCAAGTTTCTAATGGGAAGAGTAGCTCTTTAAGAAGCCTCTCTGAAAATAGGGTTCTATGCAATGTAGTAGACAAAGATGGCTGTTTTCCCCTACTTTTCCTTTTGACTAAAATTAAGGTGACTTACAATGTGAAAAGCTTACCTTGCATCAATTCCAAATAGAAGGTTGAATATTTTTTCTGTCTCTAGCCTAGGAACCACCATGCAGAAAAAATCCCTTGACTGTGAAGAAAATCCTATACACTGAGAACTGGAAAATTCCTCAGCACACCTGAGATTCATTTCTATAGCTCACAGTTCCCATCCCTTTTGGACATTGCTAAACAGTCTCTCTTCCAGTGATGAAATATCTTTGCAATTGATTAAAATACTTCTGTAACATAAATTTCTTTTTATCCAGGAAAACTAAAAATGATATCAAATGAAAATGACTTTGAAAAGCCTTTTCAGGAAATCTTTGCCTACAAAGTATTTATATCACTTTTCTTATTGTGAAATGCCCTACTCTTGAGCTGATGACTACAGTATTAACAGTATTAGTACTGGGAGACAGGACACAAGGGTTTCTGACAATTTTGATAATTTATTTTTTTTTTAGTTGGAAAAGGCACAGGGTCATATTTTCAGGCTTTAGTTTTGGCTTACTTCTATGCCTTGCAGCTTGAGTGGAAGAGAAATTAAAACAGTAGATATTGAGACCTTCAGGTGCTGTTGTATTATAAACACTCATTTGCTTAGCAAACTCATGTAGTTTCTTCCATCGGCTGTGGATGTTCCCAGTACAGACATGTGGAATACAATGAAAATATAGATCCATCCCTCCGTAAAAGTTACACTATGCTATAGTTTTAGGGAAAAATGTATAGGGATTTCTAGTGCATCTCTAGCACAGAAGGAAATGCTCTTCATCAGCAGTGTCTGTCTCTCTCCTAGAGTGTTGACTAGGAAACATCATTTAAGCTGTATTACAGATTCCCTAGTATCTCTGTTTCCTAACCTTCAATGCATATGCATGGTGGACACAGGTAGGACAATGATGCACTATAAACAAAGAAGAGAGAACCACTTGTTTAAATTTCCTACATTGTGACTCTTGAGTAAACTCATAGAGACCATTCTGTTTATATAGGTCAGAGAGGGAAATAGCCTGAAAATGTTGTGATAATGAAAAACTAAAGTAAAAATATTAGTTAGAACTAATTTTATTTTTTTTTAGATAATAGAGATTATATTACACATAGCACCCAACATAGGCTATATCTATATTGTCAAGTAGGTTAGGCAAGTAAGTGTAGATGTGGAAGGCAAGAAAGTTGGTGCTGGGGTCTGATTCCTGCGCTCTGTATCTTTTAGGACATTTTTCCTTCAGAGCAGCTCTGGGTTGTTTGCATGGACAAACAACATCACTTGCAGCTGAAGTGTATTTGTTTTGCTGTTAAAGACCATATTCTGGTTCAGTCTTATCCAAAAGGAACCCAGTTCATGTGCCTTGAGACCAGTAAACCCAAAGACAACACAGGGACCAGACAGAGCTTTTCTTAGATCAGCAGATGTTTCAAATTAAAATCCTAAGGTAGGTGCAGCTGTGTAGGTATATCAGACATTAATGTACTTATCTTACTATACAAGTTGTTAATTTTATTATTTTTTTCTATTATTGCATGTGGTTCATGTTGCAAGGGCAGAACTGCAGGGATGCAGAGATGACCTCTGTGGGAGAAGGTTAGGGGCTGTTCTGTGGCAGAAAGAGCCAGTTCCAGCTGTGTCCACTATAGACCAAATTTAATTTGTCAATAAATTAAATTATTTTTCCACAAGTTGAACCTGTTTTTCCAATTATGGTACTGGTAAGTGATACTCCTGCCTTCATCTTGACCCGCAAGTTTTCTTATCCTTTTTTCTCCCCCTATCCCACTGCAAAGAAAGAGAGAGTGAGCAGCTGGGTGAGTATTTGACTGTGAAGCTTAACCCAATAGTTATCTATATGATTTCTATTTCACCTGAAGTACAAAAACTGTAGGGAGAAGGAGCGGGGAGGGGAGAAATAAAGAAATAAAAGGTATGCAGTGGTCTGCTATGAAGGGCTTATGTTTAAAGAGAGTGTAGGTATGCTGAAAACATGACATCTAAAAGAATGATCACCTTAGTCAACAGGCAGTCACAGTGGAAGAGTGTTTTACTGTGACATTTCAAAACTGAAAGTACAAGTAGGCCTCTTGGGGTGGTAGCCAAGAAGGAAACCTATTGGCATAGCTATGTAATTGCATTAGCTTAGACATGAAGTTATATGTTGTGTTACCTTTTCACTCTGGAGAGACGAAGCTGGTTCCCTTGTCAGATACTCTTGATTCACAGTCTTCTCCTCATCAGTAGTACAGAGGTGACTGGTACCCTACTAGCTTGTTTCTTCTTCGAAGATGCCCCTGTAGTCATGCAGTTCCACTAAATGTAACTGCCCTTGCATCTTCTCCACTGCTCAGCTGCCTCATCCTCTGTCATCTTTAGGAGCCAGGCCCTTCTTTTCTCAGGGACCACTGTGGATTTATATGAGCTGGATGGCTCCATTGGGCACCAAAAACCACCATAGTTCTCATTAAAATTCTTGGGCAGGACTTGGTTAAGATGGGCAGAACACAGGTGTTCAAAAGTTAGAGGTTCAAGATGCCCTGCTTTAAGAATCAGACCTGTGTTACCTCAGGTGTGTTTCAGTTGTCTTTGTCTGATGAGAAAACAAGAAAGACCTTGATCCTTGAGAGATGTCAATTAGGGGTGACAGAAACATAGCTCAGTGCTAGAATCTGGGAGTCAGGTCTTGAAGACAGCATCTACTTTCTGCCCCAAGAATAGTGCAGGAGGGCTGGATAGAAATTCCACGCTGGAACAGTGTTACGAAGATGGCATTAAAAAATCTGTGTCCTTAAGAACATTCAAACCAGGCTTTTTCCAGGGATCAAGAACAGAGATCAGGAGATTTCAATGAGTTTGTTAGTAAGCAAAGATTTCTAGCAAAGACCCACAAAGGTGCCAGATAGTCAGGATCCCTTAGAATCACTTCAGCATTCTCTTCCCTTCTGCAAAGAAGCTCTGTCAGAGACACTGCAGCCCTCAGGCCAAGCACACTGAACAAATGACAATATATTTTGTGTCCTCTGTACAAGAAGAGCACATGACTGATTGCCTCTTTCTGTTACTGTGACATTGACAGTGGCTTTCCTCCCTCCAAACTGGTGCCTTGCAGGTGATGGAAGCTAGACCAGACTGCAGAGACCAGTCCCTTCTCACTGCCAAAAGAAGACTCTGGCTATGTTTCGCTTATATGGGACAATTTCCTAAAGGCTTGTCACTGGTTTAAGTAGCCTGTCTCCCAGGGACTCTACAGTCGTTCTTGAGCTAAGGGACCTCCAGCTCCCATTGTGTCAGACCTGAGCACAGAAGCAACTGGGTGCTCTCAAACAAGTGTCGCGGACCTGCTCCATATTTCTGTAAATATCAGGTTTCCCAAGCAGCATATTTTGTGTGGATTTTAATAGGTTGAGGCAGGCAAGGCATTTGGGACAAGACAGATTGGAACATATATCTGCTAAGAGAACATGTCAGACAGGTAGAGGATGTGGATTGTAAGATATCTGGACAGGTCAAGTTGCTCCAACTGAAGCAAAGAGGAGGCACAGCTAATGAGAGCCAGAGATGGGCTAAGGCAATGCAGATGCAACTGTCTCAAGCTGTTTAGCTGGCAAAGTTGGATCTGAACTTGGCACTGCTGCTGAAGTAGCAGTATAGAAGTGGCTTACAGTGCTCTAGGGAGCTTCTGCAATTGAACTGAAAGGGAATGGTGGGTGAGATTTGAGCAGATTTTTTATGCCTTCTCTAGAGAATGCTCCATCATTCCTGCCAGAGCTGGTTTATCTTTGTGTTTCATAGCAATATATGACCAAAGCAAATGCTGCTGATTGCAGCACTTGGCAAGTAAATTCTAAATACTTCCCCAGGCAGAAAATCCCCAGGTCCTTTTAGGATGAGAAACGTGTTTTAATCGGGTATACAGGCAAATATATTCTACACTCCCTGAGACCCTTGTTTGGAAGAAAGATTTTATTTAATGAACCAAGGGACAATGTTCTATAGAAATCTCCCTCTCACAGGTGTTTTCGGTACAGCAAGGTGGCAGCACACAGCTGGGCCCCCAGACAAAGTTTGTTGTCAGGAATCCCAGGCATCACATGCTGTAGAGCATCTAACTTCTAACACGATTGTCCCTTGCCCCCTGACAGCAAGAATCTCAAGGCACCCCTCAATTAATGTCTCCATTTTTTTCCTTCCTAGATGAAGATAAGAGCCAAAGAAAAGAGAATTTAGTCTGGGAATTCACTTGATCTTCTGCCAAAAGTTTTCCTTCAGTCCCTTCCCTATAGCCTTGCCCTCTTGCTACTTTTCATCTGTTTGCAGGCAGGTGCATACTGCTCCTCTGTGTCCTACAGGCCAGTGTCTGGTCATCTAGGGTGGGGAGGGGGAGAAATTCAAGGATCTTAACTATAGGCACCTTAATAATGATCCAGAGAAACTGACTGGGAAATGACCTGATCTGTCTCTGTAGTCAGAGAGAAATACTGCTGTGGAGAGCAGTGAAGGTCATCTTGGTTAGGTTCTTGTTCTGAATTACTCTCTGAAGTAGCCTGTCTATCTCCCTGCATTACACAGGGAATCTAGGAAGCCTTTCACACTAATGTAGATGCCAAAGTTAGGTCCTTGAAGTTAGGCATTTTGAAAACCTCCCTTCAGCCTTTGAGCTCCTGGAATCTTGTGTTCCATTGCTGTACATATATAAGACTTCTCTTACTAGGGGAGAAAAATCAGGAAGAATTTTCAATCTCTTTTTATTGCACTTGACTTTAAAACAAAATCACTAATCAGACTAACATTTTTTAAAGTGCACTGCTGAAAGAAGAAGAATGTATGGCATTCCCACACACTTATGCTAATATGCACAATCACTGCTAATAATGAGGGCATCACAGCTTCATTCCTGTCATCGCCTTTCATTTTCCCATGTCTATGAGCTCTAGCTACTCTGACTGTCATATTTATTATTTATTAACACAGAAAGGGATTAAAATGGAATTTCCTCATCTATTTGTTTCTTTCCTAATTACACACTATTTAATACTCAAAGAAATTCAGCAATGGTCGGTTTGATTTTCCTCAGTTGCCTAGTTGCATGAGTTTATATTTAATCATTTTTTTTATTTTTATTTGTTTTATTTATGCGAACTTTGTGCACTATTTCTTTCCACTTTCAATCCATTAGCTGTTTATACCCTTTCTTTCTTTAGCATGCATTTAATCTCATGATTGATTTTTACCTTCAATGTTTTGAAAATAATTTTCCCGGAAAGGAGAAGCATTATGTGTGACATTTCTTAAACCTTCTACAGACTCTCTGATTTAAGTGTATTTAAAACAATCCTGCTTTCTTTGCTGTTTAGGTGTTAGAAACAATAATTTCCAAAGAAAGGGCTAGATTTGTTACAAAGGTGAATGTAAACCAGACTTTTGTTTCAGTCAAAAATGTTGAAATTTTGAAATAAATTTCCCCAAGTTGGCTTGAAAATCGCACTTCTGAATTACAAAATAAAAAAAAAAATTGAAAACAGTAAACGTGAATCATTTAAGGCTAGTTCAACTGTGTTCTTTAGTTTGCCTTTTTCACTATTTTTGGCACATTAATTTTGAAAATGGAAAATTATCCTAAAGATAAGCACAACGGCAAAACATGAAAAACAGAAATTAGGCCAAAATATGTTTTTTTCTAAGATGTTGGCATGCAGAACTTTCTCAATATTAAAAAATGTTTTCCATTGGTTATTTAATTAGATCTACTAGCATAGAAAGTGATTACATTTTCTGTAAGATTATTTTGGTTTCAGTGAAGCACCATTAAGGCTTTCCAACAAACCCTACTTGCTGTTTTTTCAGACACATCTGCTTTCCCTGTTTAGCATCTGGTAACATATAGTTTTCATGTGCTAATATGACCAAGTCTAAAATTAGATTTAAGTCCTAACTCATTAGATTGTTTTCTGGTGTTATAAAGAGAAGCAGGATGCCTGCTCCAGTGTTTGCCTAGAGCTTTTGCACTGTTCCTTCAGTGCAAGGTCAGTGTGCTCAGAATCATGATTCATCAATCATCTGCTCCATTGGATAGGCTCATTCTCATTTACTACCTGGTTTTCTTCCGAAGGAAACTGAGGAAAATGCATGCTTTGATACAGAACAAAGATGAGGGAGTGCATCCTGTGAACCAGGGCTGTGGAAGGATCTATCCTAGGTTGAAATGCCAGTTCAGTTGTACATAAGGCCATCAGATGGCATAGAAAAGGAAAACATTAGATTGTCCTCAGACTGTAAATGGTATTGCAAAAAAATAAGCAAAGTATGGTGGTGACTTTAAAGCTGTCAGGTATCAATTGTCATCAACAACACAGCACTCGCTGGGATTCTGGAATTCAGTGGAATCTGGACTTCAGTGTCTTGGTAAATTGTCTTTAAAAGTTGTGAATACATAGGAATGGTTAAAAAAAAGTCAGAATTTTAGACGTCAAACCTCTGTATAACATTTGACTGTGCAAAGAAGTTGAGATGCTGAACCCTAGTGCCTTAAATAATATACTTTCTAACCCATCCACTCCTGAGATATTCCCAGAAGTAGTTTTTTGGTAAAAGCATTTGTCAATATTTCAATAAGCTGCATAATTCAGTTCAGTAAGTTGTACACAAAGGATAGGAACATCTGCATTCAAAGTAGTTAGGCTTTCTCCTCAAACAACTCTACTTTGTGGTTGGTAAAGAAAAAAAAATAATACCCTACATTTCTAAACTTTCTTCTTCATATTTTAGTCAGATAAATCTTGAGAAAGAAGGAAGGAAACACTATTTCAGAGTTAGAATGGAAAGCTGGTATTTCTACTTTCATGTGGTCTTTGCTTCTGACTTGTGTCATAATTTTGGGATTTTTTCCTTTTTCAACAGCAGTCCTTTTTCAATAGTCAGACTGGAGAATATCCCTCTCTGTCACCCTGCTCCCGTTCTAGCAGAGTTGAAAAAAAAATTGGAGATTAAAATGCTTTTTTTTTTTTTTAAATGTCAATTTCAACAACAAAACAATAAATTTTACTTATTAAAAAACATAATAGCTGTGTGATGCCTTTTAAGGCAGATTCTTAACATGTTATTTGCAATTTCATTCCTTTCTTTTGATTATTAGTTTATTTTCTGGCAGTTTTTATGCTACTTCCTTAGTTATATAACAGGTATGATGAAAAGTGACATGTGAGAAATACAACTGAAATGATTTTTTTTTCTTGGCAAAAGGAAACTGACAGATGATAATTTTATTTCATGTTGCAGGAAAAATTGCTAGTATTCTGGTAAAGCCACCAGTGCTAGAAGTTTAAACTGGAAATTTGTCTTCAGAGGTCTCTGTATAATTAACAGAATTGTATCCAGTATATAGTGCTAATTCATTAATGTAGAAATAGAAAAATTGAGTTTGCTATGATTTATATAATTTCAAAAAATTACAGTTACATCCCTCTCCTTGGTCTTTGGTCTGAAAGATGAGAGACCTCTTTTACTTTTCTTTGTCTGAACTACCTCTTAAGGCCAAAAATGGGTCATCTAGTAACCACTCTCATGACTTTACAGATACATTTATAATAGGGCTGGCACATCACCTTGATGCTTCATCCATTATTACATTTTTCTCTAAAGATGGTAAATCAGCCAATAGCATTATAGTGATACTGTCTAGAAAAGCATTGCACAGTATCCCTTGTACTCAATGAGATTTTTGACTTTGATTTCAGTGGCATTCGGGTCAGGATGAATCTCTTTAGAGTTAGAAGAATAATGTTTTCGGGAAACACAACCTCTTCTAGCTCATGGACTGCTTGGGATTTTTGGATTGAAAATTTTATGCAAGACGTGTTGTATCAATGTCAGAATAATATAAGAAATAAGTGAATGAGAGATGTTTGAGAAGATGCAGGACTGACAGAGATTTTCATTCCTTCCTGTGAAATGACTGACAATGTCATACATAGATTAAAATGCTGGGCATTTTTTAGTACTAAGACTGGATTCTAAGACGTTAATATTGGGTGGCCTTGTCATGGCTAGTGTAATCATGCTGGGTCATTACCTCAAAACTATTGATTTGCATGGAACTTCTTTTTTTTTTTTTTTTTTTTATGATTCCATATGACTAGCTGGATTAGTATGCTGTTATTATACTACTGCATTGACATGTTAACAGAAAAATTAAGAACATTGTTATATTTCACCTAGGCTTAAAAAGATGACTGTTACGACGGTGTGAGAAGTGCAAAAGTAACCAATCTGTTACCATAAATAGACAATGAGACAGAGCTTCTCTGTAAGTGTAGTATCTCCTTACAAAAGTCTGTAGCATAAAAATATCAGTGTTATTTTGTGGTCTTATTTCTGACCTCAGAAAGTCCTCTTCCCTCAGTTTTATGCAACTGGAAACTGGGGATTTTACATAAGTATCTGAAAATGCAGTTTCAACTCCTGTCTTTTAAAAATTTTAATTCACAAAGCAAACCACTTTTTTTTCTTTTTTTAAGTACATCACATAGATAAAATTCCATCAGTTAGTGGGAAATCACTTTTTTGTTTAATATTTTGCAAAAATATGACGTAAATGGGATTCTTAGTAGAATTAAAAAACCCTTATATTTTGCTATATAATAGTGTTTATAGCAGATGTACTTGTACATATGGGATACTTTCATAGGGTATGGTCTTGGCTTATGTTCAGCATTACCATACAACCCACAAAATCAGGTAGTGAGAATACAGTTTATATAGGATATCTTAACTATTTTTATAATATAAAGGTTTTGGAGCAGCATAAGTAATATTTTAAGTTATTGAGTAGGAAACCATGGTCTCATTTACATCCAGGAAACATGATTGAAACTGATTAGTTGTGGAAATGCAAGAGTGTAAAGAATATAACACTAAGAATCTTTTGCCTATATGGTTGTTTTCTCCAGTCCATGAACACAGATTTCCTTTGCTTAGTGGTTAGAAATAGCCACTGGAGAATAACATTGACAAAAATTAAATTTCCTCTGATGACAGTGGTAGAAACTCCTTCAGAAGCAGCTATCTTCTGCATTTGTGATATAGGTCATGGTTAGGAAAATGACAAGAACACGCTGAGAATACGAAAATCCCAAGTGATGAGACTTACTCTTTATTTAAAAGTTCTGCTGGAGTCTAAAAGGCTACATTAATTAAGTCCACAAAGAAACAAATGTGCAGAGCACCCCCAAATGTTGCAGGATCTTCCTTCTTTCCACCTCAAACTTCAGCAGTGTACAAGTTTTCATTAGCTGTGTAACTAATAATGACAAAATAACTCAGTACCGTGAACTTTTCTAAGGGCTGTGGTGGGATTCATTAAAGCCAGGGGAATGTCTCTTACCCATTACATCTCTGTGATTTGCTGGCTCCATCTATTTCAGATGGTGTTGAAAAGTCTAACAATACATATAAACCAGATCTAATATTGTTTTGGCACTAAAGTTACTGCACAAAGAGTGATTATTATATTTGATGTGTAATTTAGCTTTGGTTATTCTTCTAACAAGGATTTATCTAGCCCTGGAGATTCATAGTGCTCCAGAGTAAGTGTCTTTTCATTTTGTTAAGAAAGTATATTGATGAAGGCTCCAATGTAAAAATGTGTGCCCTGTGTCTTGTTAGCCCCAGGATATCTTGAAAAAGATATCTATCTTGATAGATCTGTTCCTGGGAGACAGATATAATTAATAACTGAATATATAAATCAACCTATAAGGTCACTACTGTAAGGAACAGTTTAATTCCTTGTGTTGTTTTTTTGAGTTTTGTTTTCAAAATGTTAATTTTTATAAGCAGTTTGAATAATAGCTTCAGGTGTGATGTGGATGAAAACTGTCTTTTTTACTTTTTAAAAATGAAGTTATGGACCCAATCCAACTCCCAATACTTTCCTTCCGAGTGTTGCTTTGGCAACCTTACTCAGAAAGATTATTTAATAAATATACTACTATTCAGTGAGTAATTCGTCAGCTATGTCTACAGCAAACTGAAACCCTTTGCTGTTATTTTCTTCTTAACTTCTTTGCAGCCATATTATCTCATTATTTTTGGCTCAGTGCTCCTTTGCAGATGGATATGAACTTAATATGCCTACACTCTGAACTGGGTGGACAGAAACTTGATCTGAGATTAAAAACACCATTTGTAGAGCTCAGGTGCCAGCCAGAGGTGGCTCACTTCCGATCTGCTTTCAGTGTGGGCAGCTGCCAGCTCACACCTGTGTGCAGAAGGACACCAGAACCCCAGATTAACATAACACACCTTTCTTTCTCATTGAAATTATTCTTGAAAGCCCCCATCTTTCATTTGAAAGTTTTCTACTTTTCTCTTTCCTTTCAGCTAACCCTGTGTATCTGGCGACGTAATACTGAAAATACTCAAGAGAACCTTCAAAAAACATTGTCACCTGGAGTAAGAGTCAGGTAAATGACATCAGTGTACAACTGGTGTGAGGAAGAGGGAACCTTGTTTTCAAAGAGTATCATAATATCTTGCAGTTTACTTGCAAAGTTTTGGCCTAGGCAAGTGAATAATTCTGATAAAGATTAAAATCAGATGTTTTTATCTAAAATTGGATATTTTCTCCAACAACCTATTGTGTTTTCTGTTGTGTGTATTTTTAATCTCAAACCAAGAATCAGATTTCTGTCACGCCTGTGTGTTATAACTTCTTCAATGTTCTTTCCATTAGACTTTACAGGTGATTTTTAAATGCCTTGTACAACAACCCAAATCTCAATTTCTTTCCTGCTGTCAAGAATTTCACCCAAAGAGCTAGAAGAAAAATTTCAGAATTACAATTTAGATAGGTCAGGGTCATGGGAGCTTTTAAAACCTCACTTGACGTTGTTCTCACACCTTATTAGAATACAAAAAAAATGGTATTTGATGAAACATTCAGATGCCAGGAAAAATAATATTTATGTAGTCTGGAGGATTTAGATCATTACTATGTTTACTGAAACTTATTTGGAAATAAGATCATTTTATTGATTTGTTAAATTGCTGTTCTCGCTGTTATGCCCAAATGTATACAAAGTATTCATCCAGCAGTAAGATTAAAGAGACAATTTTCTAAAGGATGTTGTGTTGTTTTCTTGTGGCCTCATGACCATATGGCTATTGGAATATTTCCTAATATAAGAAACAAAAATAATTATAACAATAAAAATATAATTGGTGTATCTTTCCAGGATATAAAAATATATAAGCACTGTCTTTATTAATGATTCGTACCACCTAAATTACCAAATCTAGCGTTAGATTTTAGATGCATATCATTAGTCACAAAATCTATGGAAGGAAAAAACAAAAGGGTGGAATAGAAAGAAGGCAATGAAAATATCACAGAATGCATATACTTGACTATTATTCTCAAGTCAGTTTAGTCACAGTCTCTTATGATAAATTTTGACTAGATAAGTTTTCCTGTAAGTGACTCAATTAGTTGAATCTCAATGACTAAGCACAGAGAAAACTCAGAAGAACTGTCACAAAGTTGTGCTGAGAAAAATCACCATGGTCACACAAACACTTGACATATCAGAGGAACCATGCTTATCTCTCTTTTCCTTTCAGAGAAGACAGAAGAAGTCTTTGGATTTGGTCATGATCTTGTCACACTACAAACATATTTGTTTATTTCTGAAGAAAAAAATTGAGGCTTTTTAACAGCTGAGTCAAATAAAAAATGAACCATGCATTCTCAGTAATAAGCAGGTTTCAAATGATTTTAACAGACTTCATATGCCTCTTCATACAAAAGGCAATCTGAGATCCTCAGATGCAAAAATGAATGCTATCTCCAGTTTGTTGAGAGAATTACTATTATTGAGGAAACAATTCCTGTTTAGTAAATGCTTCTTTATAGGATAATAAATTCTCTGGTAAATAATATATGATATGTTAATATGATTAATTTCCACCATTCATTTTTAAATTAGCTAAATATGTATTTAACAAACAGACTTCTGAGAAGAGCTTAATCACCCGTGGGCAAAAGGAAGATTAAAATTGAAACAACAGGATACATTATGTCTAGTTGTCAAAACAAAACCAAACAAAATCCAGTTTTTAATCTTCCTTATTGAAGAACCTGTCATTTTATGCCTGCATAGAAAAAAAATTAAAAAATCCTTAGGCTCATGGAAAGACAAAGGTTAAGGATCTGCAACAATATTTTCAAGGAAAATAAAAAGAACGTATAAGAAGGAATATGGCTCCTAGGGTCAAACCAGGAAGTATCTGAGAGAAGTGCAAAGCAGGGTCACCTGCCATTAGGTCCTTTTTGTCACAGGCTATCTGAGAAACTCTGTGTGTAGAAGCATGCAGAATAAAGAGGGAAATATCAGTTACTTTTTGAATGGTTTATCATTATTTCATTAAATTAATTTGTGAAACAAGGCATCAATTGTTATACAGAAAGTGAATCAAACTGGTTTCTCATAAAGCAAAAAAGAGATTTTTTTTTTTTGAGAGGAGTAAAACCAGTTCACTAAAAGCAAGGATAGATTTCAGGGTCTGGAGCAATCTCTTCTGGCAATTCGTATTGGTGAAGTTGACTAGAAGACATACTAATTCACAGAATCACCCTACAAAAGGTATACTCCTCCTTAAATATGATTTTAGGATAATGTAATTTGGAATGCAAATTTTATTAAATAAGCAAAAATAAGACTAGGGAAGAGGAAAGTTTGTAATTTTAAAACATTGATATTTAGTGTAGCATTAAGTATTATCTCTTGAGTTGCCAAAAATATGCTTGTCTTTAAACACTAATATGCTTTGGATTACTTATTCCCCTATTTACTGATTACCTGATTTACTTTCTGTATATAGACAAAAGTATTACGTGACATGACAGAGTCAGGCACCTTGATTAAGAGAGTTGGAAATTAAAAACAGCAGGCCAGTTAATGTAGTTACTGAAAAAGGAAAAGGACTGGACTTTCAACAGGCATGTGGATGGAGAAGGAGAAGATGGATGTTAGTTGTAAAAGAGTGGGAGTGAAATACCTCTAGGTGAAAATGCACACCACTTCAGCCTTCCAAGAACTAACGGTAGGTAGGACAGATGTCTAAGATTAGTGAAACATGAGGGAGCTGGACAACTAAAGAGCAGAAGACCCCAAACAGGAACAAACACGTTATAAAATCTTTGATGAAAGAAATGGAAACGTCTCTTTTGTAACAGAATTTCTGTATCACTTAAAGGTGTTATTATTTATTTTTTTTCCTACTGTCCTTTCATGCAGTTGTAGTAAGTTTGAAATGCCTTCTGACAAAGCACCTAAAAAAGCTACTAACAATATTGTAAGCCAACAGCCAATGTGTCCTTGGAGGGCCAAAGTAGCAGCTACCAGCATCCAGCAATCCCAGTTCAAACAGAATTTATTCCTGATTATGCAGAATGCAATAAACCCACACATAAACCAGACCTGCATGTCATCTACTCTTGCTGCCCAATTAATAATCCTAATAAAATGGTGTTCCTTTTTGTAGATACTAACCATGTTAGTCTATACATTATTACTCAGGATGCTGTTCCCCTCAGGCTGAAATATGCTGTGTGCAGATGGCAACTGAAAGCAGTGTGTGCAGTTTAATCTCTAGTGTTGGTCACGGTGGCTGTCACTCTGCCAGGGCTCAAGTAGATTGTCCGAATGAAATGGACACCACTGTGAAGGAAAAGCCCCTCGCATTTTAAAGTTACTCTATGGACTCCAGTAATGTTGGAGTAGGATTTAATCTTGTGCTGCCAGTCTCTGGGGTGGGGTGCATTTCCCCCTAATGTGCTGGTCAGACTAAGACACGGTCAGAGATAACAATAATTTAAAGATGAATCTCATTACTGACCTGTTTTCTAGTGACCTGGATGAAATATGTGTGTATGCTCTTATTTTTCAAGACAGTTGAGTAGCTGATTTCCACTCCTGCTATTCAGGATCTGTGACAACCTCTGCTAGTGACAGAGGGCTGGTATAGCCACAGGAAGATTTGTGAACATGCCACATCAAGTGATTTTTGACATTCCTATTTATTTAGGGAAAAGAAAAATTCTTTACACTCTTTCTTCAAATCCTTCCCTAAAACTCTCCCTATACATCTTCTGGATGCCTAAGAAACATCCAATACCAGCTGGGTATGCTTGTCGGCATGAATTGGAGATGCCTGGCTGTAGCATTAATGTCTTAACACCATTGCATGTACCTGTGATTAAAGTGCTCTGGCATCCACGTCCACCTTGTTTCCTTGTTGTCCAGTTGGTGTTAAGTGGCAGCGAGGTGCCATGAGTGAGCTATCTAGCATTGCTGCTGCTTGTGGTGACTAAGTTGACCTTATGGAGAACTGGGCAATCACCAACCGCATGAAATTCAACAAGAGCAAGTGCAGGATTTTACACCCTGGTTGCACATACAGACTCAGGGACAAGATGCTGGAAAGCAGCTCTTCAAAGAGGGATCTGGGGGTTCTGGTTGACAGCAAGTTGAACATGAGCCAACAGTGTGCCGCGGCAGCCAAGAGGGCCAACCGTGTCCTGGGGTGCACCAAGCACAGCATTGCTGGCTGGGCGAGGGAGGTGATTGTCCCGCTCTGCTGTGCACTGGTGCAGCCTCACCTGGAGCACTGTGTGCAGTTCTGGGTGCCATAGCATAAAAGGGATATAAAGCTACTGGAGAGTGTCCAGAAGAGGGCTACAAAGTTGGTGAAGGGGTTGGACAGGAAACCATATGAGGAATGGCTAAAGTCACTTGGTTTGTTCAGCCTGGAGAAGAGACTAAGAGGAGACCTCATTGCGGTCTGCAGATTCCTCACAAGGGGAGGAGGAAGGGCAGGTGCTGATTTCTTCTCTCTGATGACCAATGACAGAACCCAAGGAAATGTCAGGAAGATATGCCAGGGGAGGTTTAGGTTGGACATTAGGAAAAGGTTCTTTACCCAGAGGGTGGTGAAGCACTGGAACAGGCTCCCCAGGGAGGTGTCATGGCTCCAAGCCTGACAGTGTTCAAGAAGAGACTAGAAAATGCCCTCAAACACATGGTGTAAACAGTGGAGTTGTCATATGCAGGGACAGGAATTGGACTTGATAATCCTTGTGGGTCCCTTCCAACTCAGGACATTCTATAATTCTACCTAAGATTCCCTGGGTGAAGTAAAGAATAATATGCTGATTTATAAGGGTCTTTGTAGAAGCTTTAATTGTTGTTATGCTATCCCAGTTCTGCCTTGCCTGTGCTGGGTGCACAAGAGGCCTGGACTGCAAAGGTGAATGGGTTGTACTGTACACATTTCAGAGGTGTCTTGGCCTATTGATATCCACACCATGAGGCATAGGCGTGTTACGAAGAGAGCTTAGGAAACTGATGTGTTTTCAACAGCCAGTGCAGTTGAACTGGACTGAATTATGCCCATCACAGCTTTATTGTGTGTACACAGTGACAAGGGAAACTGAGACCCTGGTCTTCAGCTGTAACTCCTCAGACTGAGAGAAACAACAAAAAAATACATAAGATAATAAAGTTGTAATTTGTAGTCTCTGGTCTTAAATTATAAATTCCCTAAAGTGAGGATTACACTTTTGGTGCTCAATGACTTGCTGCCTAACCTATTTCATCCTCAAGTTAGAGGAGGTAAAGTTCTTTTTTTAACATATTTGCAGTCCCTCCCAAAGCTCAGCATCGATCTCTGAAAGATTTTTCTTTGTTTTAGCTTTTTTTTGAAATGTCTGTCAAATTATTAGCCATTTTCTGCAATCAAAAGTTAAAAAAAAAAAACAAAAAACAAACAAAAAAAACCACCAACAACTTCACCTTCAGAAAACTAAAAGCTTTCATCCTTTTATTTGCATCTCAAACCCCCTGCTACCTTTGCTTCAGACAAAATAAAACAAACTCCATTTTTTCCCCTGGATATTAAGCTTCTACTTGCTATATTTGCAGTTCTTTCATCAAATGTTTTGGAGGCTGTATGGCTTTTTATTGGATGAACTTTGCAGATTCAGGTCTGCATTTTTTTTTTTCCAGAAGTATTTTTCTTAATTTCAAGGAAGAAACAGCCTCTGAAAGCTCTTTTGCAATGTGATTGAAATACTTTCACTCATTAAGACGTTTTGCCTTGTGAGTGAAGGAAATGTTTGGTACATTTTTGTGTTATATTTATGTATTTTACCTGATTTTAATATTTGGGTTATACACCCTTTTATGCCTTGTTTCCTACCTTTTCCAAGAAATTTTAAAATAATAAAATATTAAGTGTCAATTTGCTTCAGTCTACTCTATTACATCCCAAAAGAAAAAAACCATTATTAATGGCCAACACTATCAACACTACTTTAGTGCAAAGTATTACAATGACAGAATACAGTTCTTGGCAATTAGGTTGTGCCCATCTTCTGATTGAACAAAATGAAGCTGCTCTTTAAATAGAGATAACATTATGAGGTGAGCTTCATGAATATGTATTTTTACATACTTTCTACAGGCTTCGTGGCAATCTGGATATTCTGGAGTTTGGTTTGATTTTGATTTGTTTTGATTAGTTTGCCATCACTGATGGAAACTATGAAGTTAGAAACAGGTTTCAAGGAGTTACAATCACATTAATTTTTTCTCTTTTTCATTAGGTGTTAATAAATGTGATTATGACTCATTCTTTTGGTTGCAGAGAGAGCACCAGCAAGGACTGGACATACCTCAGTGCATCCAAGGGAGGGAGCATGAGCAGACACTGGCTGCCCATTTGGTTTAGTGGAAGAGCATAAGGAATGCAAATTCTTGAGACTTACAAGTAGATACCAGCAGGGCAGGTACGTGCAAGGTGCAATATTAGGTAACTGGCAGAGGAAAAATCATTGAGGTTAGGATGGAAATGTTATACATACAAACATAATGGGAAAACACAGGACTTCATTATTGAGGAATTTTTATTGTATCCCTTGAGGCAAACTAAACGAATGTTTGTGCTTAATATATATATATAATAAAAACCCAAAGTTAATGAACAATGCATTGGACAGAATCTGGAGACCTTATGCAATTCTACAATAAGCCTGTAAAGATGTGTCATGAGTCAGTTCCTTACATAAACTTGCACCAGCACCAATCCTGAGGGAGGTTGCATGGGTCACATGTGCCTGGCCTTGAGTCCACTCCCCATCCCAGCTCTGCTACCCAAAGGTGTGTCCTGAGCTTGGGCCCCTACAAGACAATGCTGAGGCTGTTTCTTATTTCATCACCAAGGGAAACTTCACTCACTTGCAAGTCCTTTTGTCTCTGACTCTGCTTTCAGCCCTTTTAACCCCTTCTGCAGTTTGGCTGTTTTACCGTCCATGCCCGATCATTCCTTGGTCAAAAATTATCACTGCCGAGAAGTTACAATTTGAATTTCTCCTTCACCGTGTAAATGCAACTGTAGGGTTTACAGGTCACTGACTGAGGGGAATAAAGCAGCTTATACTTTCTCACATATTGAATAAAAACTCTGAGTGAGCCAGAATCTCACGAGCTACTGTCCTCGCCAGATAGCAGTGCAGAGACACATCACCACAGAAGACGGCCTGCATGTGTGGCCTCTGCCTCCACTGCCTTCTTTGTGTGAATGAATGTAATACGCTGCGAGAAAGCTGACCTCATGACTGGCCTAAGCAAGAAGGAAGAAGCGTCCACTCCGCCAAAGGATTGAGCAGGGAGTGATGGCAGTGCCCTGTCTAGCCAGACATACAGGGGCTCATTCATACCACTGTACAGATATATCAAAGTACTCTTCTGATTGTCAATGCCAGTGGCTACAAGTGCAGTTCCACAGCCCCATTTAGCCTAAAATATAGCACCAAAACCCCTGTTCACACTCCAGAAGAGCATTTTTAAGCAGAGATTTAAAATATACTTATATCTCAAAAAAGGGACATAATTTTGGTAGAAACCACTTTCCCCCTCATAAATGTGAGTATGGTGTTCACTCATTAATGTCTTCACCCTAGGGTACACCCTTTCTTGCAACTCATCCCAGAACTTCCTTTTACAATCAATCTGATGGAAAGTGGTGAAAGTGTATGGGTATGTCCAACTGACTCCCCCATGAGACTGAAAGGATAACAGGTGTAGCTTGGGTTTGATTATTGGTGCTGAACAGGTGGATCACAAGTAAAACATCTGTCTCCTTCACAGCTCAAGAGCTCACTATAACCCTGTATGGAGAGAAAATATCTCACTATTTCAAAATACTGTCCTGAAGATGACACTCATAATAGAAACTCTGTAGTCATCAGGAAAAAACCCAATACCAATAGCTATCTGGAACAGTGCAAATCCCAGCAAGCAGGGATTTGACTACCATATCTAATGTCTTTCAAATGTGACCTGGACTTGTGCTATACTCTCGTGGCAGAGGAATAAGGGGCTTAATCCTCAAACTTGCTGAACATCTACTGAGCAGTGCTGAGTACTCAATATTTACTGACTCCTGTAGTAATATATGCTAACACACAAATCTATATAATAGATTCCTGACGATGCAATAGAATTTAGCACAAGATGGTTTCTATATCATGCAGCACTTTAAAGGTGATGATTCTGCCTTGCTTTCTCTGTCCCTTGAGTTCTGTCTCATTTTGTACTGAACAAAATCATCTACCAGTGTAAGGTAGTGATTTTTTTCTGTGGGCAAGGGTAAATGGAATAATAACATTGTTAAAAAAATGAACACAATTAACTTCATTGTGGCTAGGCATTTGACTTTGGATCTCTCAGGCAACAATTTTTACCAAAAGACAAAATTAAGTACATATGGAGATAATTGTTAAAATATACTTCCCCTTTGAGTAATGAGATAATTGACCTTGATATGAGAGAAAACACAATATTATGTATTATGTACTTGGATAAAAGAATATTTGTTTTTTCATGCCATGCAAATCATAATTCTCTTTCTTTAAATTTAGGTCTCTGTTTTGTAATTCCTATATAATGTTTTCCCAACCATTCTTAAAAGATGACTCCTGAATTGATTGTTACTCTTTGTTGTCTTCTTTTAAAGAGTTTATTTTTGTATATTTGCCTTACATGTCTTGCAACAATTCTCCCCTGATGCCCCGCTTTCTTCTTCCTCTATGACTAAACTCAAATGCTGGTGTTCTGAAACACATTTTTATAACTAGAAAATAGTGAAGACTGTTGTTTTTTCTGGTCTGAAAGTAAATAGCTCTTTAGGTTGATAAGTCAGGCAAGCCTTTGAAACTTATTTAGCTTAAAGCCAGAAGAAAACTTACTTTGGTTTGACCTTTGATTGATGTAAGGGGAGAATCAAGCAATCTATAATATAATCATAATAAGATTCTTACAGGTGCAGTCATGTGCCAGACTGACTTTTTAAAATATTTGTTGGTTCTTTTTCCCCTGGAGACATGCATAGCCTCATATGAGAGTCTCTACTTATTCTAAATAAATTTTAAGGACTTTGCCTTTGACATCTGCGTATTACTTTAAACTGAGAGACTGATGATTGTTTTTCAGATTTCATTTTATTTTGCCTTTAGTTGAAGGAGAGGAAAACCAGAACTTTTCATCTGACTGTAGTTGTTATATCAGCAAACATGAGAACACTGGGTTTTTTTCTACCATAACCTCTTATCCAGTCTTTAAAGAAAAAATGAAACTGTGGCAGAACTAATTCTAGTTTTATGTTATATTGCATGGAGACTATGAACAGGACTGTGTTAATGTTTATGGCCTGTTTTGTGGTGTATTTAAGTGCTTGTTAGCATTACAGAATGTGTTGTGTGTGTGCACAGGAACTGCTGATTTAGATAGATATAGAAGTGTAGGATATTGGAGGGACATTTTTGATATTTGTATCGCTTCCTTTACCCTACTAAAAATTTATAAGGTTACCCCACGGACTGAAATCTTCATATAGCTGACACACAGTCCTTCCTATGAGCTGAGAGGAGTGGGAGCTGCAGGAATGGTTCACCGGTGGGCAACAATCAGGTCTCCCAGGGGCTCAGTTTTGGCCTGGCATTTGGACTAGTAAACTACCATCTGTTAATTGGTAAAGTCAAACTCAAGGAACATCTTGCTGCATCTTCTGCAGTTAATTGGGCTCTGGCACAATTCTGCTGCCTTGTTGCTGGCACCATTGATGTAGGTGACAACCACGCAATCCATTGCTGAGCCACTGCTGTGTCACACACACAGGAGTGCTGCCATTGCTCCTTCAGAGTGTGCAGAGGGATGATAGGAAATGCCCACATCTGCCAGGAAGGATCATTTTGGTGACCACTGGAGGAGGACCTCCTCTACAAGGCAGAATCTACAGCCTGAGAATACATGATGGCTGAAAGCCTCGCAGTTTTGTAGACAGCATGTGTTTGATACAGAGTAAACAGGTGTTTCCCCAGGCTACAAGAAAGATACTATAATGCCTGCCCTCTGTTCCTCACCAGTCTTCACTTATAAAATATTAGCCTCTTTTTACTCAATAGAAAATTATTATTCACTTCCAAACATTCATCTTGTCTGTTTCCTCCTCTTTTTCCCTCATCTTCATTGCCTTCTTCTTTTCCCCTACCTGTTCACTCCAGTTTTAAAATGCCTTTCCAAACACAGAAAGTTCAGGAGGAGAAATTATGAAGTATTTCTAGGGAATTCTTCTCTTTCTATGGTCAAATTTCATATAAATTCAAGTATGCTGAGGAACAGCCTCTTCTTTCTTGGCCAGATTGTCCCAGGCCACTTCTTTTCTATTTATAATCTGCAGAGATGTCAGCACTGCTATAGTCCTTCTGGACAATGTAAGGAGTCAATATCAAATCTTCCATTCTGCTTAGAGGGATTCCTCATTAAATAAACCATCTCTTAGAGAGCTCTATTTAAAGCAGTGTGGCCTGGCTGTCATCTCCAAGAAGAGTGAGAAAGAACCAGATTAGATCTCACCAGTGAAAGCTGGCTACCACTTAAAACCACAGGGGGATTTTTGGTAAATGTTGGAGATGTTTTTCTAATGTCACCCAGAAGGTCTCCCTTTTCCTTCTAATTATCTGGTAGGCAACCACAAGGTGGGGGCGTGGCGGGGAGGTGGTGGCGGGAAGTGTACTGTTCTTTCTTTAGAATATGTCTTTATAAATATTATTTTAGATTGAGTTTTTTAGTTCTTTGCTATAATATCTTTATGAAATAAATGCAGAAGGAGAAAGGTGGAGGTCTCAGGCAA
Organism: Patagioenas fasciata; assembly: GCF_037038585.1. Classification (NCBI taxonomy): domain Eukaryota; kingdom Metazoa; phylum Chordata; class Aves; order Columbiformes; family Columbidae; genus Patagioenas; species Patagioenas fasciata. Next base: position 72,731,605 of record NC_092521.1, on the reverse strand, counting down.
AGACTGAAGAAAGCGAAGCTGTATTCGAGTGCAAAATGATATGGAGTTTTCAGATCAGTAGCAGGGGTTTTCACATTATTTCAAAAAGCTGTAAATTTGAAAATGGATGTTCAGTGGACAGAATGAACAGGTGTTCATTAATATGCCAAGAACTTTGGTTTACTTCTGTATTCATTGTTTTCTTAAAGCTCTCTCTGATCTATAATATCAGAATTTATATAACAGCTTTTAACTTAGACATGCAGCCCCACTTCTTAAATGAGAAGAAAAAAATTCTATACTCAGGTGAACAGTTTGAGTGAATTCAGACTTCAAAATTATTTATCTGAATTATTCACTGAAAACTTGATGATTAGAGAGGCCAATTCCTTTTATTTTAGTTTCTGTTTACATCAGCTATGGCTTTGATAAAAACAGGAACAGTTTACAAATTATTCTCTATAAAAGAAAAAGTGATGAAGTCATAATGGCTTTCAGCTTAACTGTGATGTGAGAATTTTTTTTAGACCTTAACATTCTTATTCCTGGAAGGTCAGAAGTTACAGTTTATTTTGGATACCTAATCATACCTCCTAGTGTAACAGGTTGTATGTTACGGGGTCAACATATTATTATAGAAATGGATTTTGACTCCACTGACATTGTAGGTCTCTGCTGTGGGAAGGTGAACAATAAACATAAAAATTACTGAGGCCAGAAATTCAAGAACTAGAAATATGGCCCTGGGGAGCATTAGAGGCTGAAAGATGAGCACAGCGCAATGAGAGCAAAGCATGAGGTCAGAGCCTTGCACTCACAGTGAACCAGTGGGGTAAATTAGTCTTCCTGAGGGAGGAAAAGTATAAGGCTATTGCAGAAAGCCACAACAACGCAACTGTAAAAAGGCCTTGAAGTAAATCAGAGATTGCTCCAGTTCCCCCCTCCCTTCACGTATGTTACAATCAGATGACAAGAGTACCATTCATCTTACTGAATGAAGATGTCTGGATTGCTGTTCTCTGCATTTTTTCAAGTCAACTAAAACCCCTTTGTGGCACTGGGACCCAGTCAGTGGTGTCTACAGCATGCTTCATCTCATCCTAACGCAGAGATCTACACTGTTCAAATAAACAGCACCCTCGCAGTGGGCTTCACTCTCTCTGTAGAGAGATCCTGTAGGTTGTGGAATGAACTTCAGCTGATTTATGCCTGTATCTTAATCAATTAAAATTAGGTGAGACAAATGGTACCCTAAATGACAAACTGGAAATTCCTCACAAAAAGTTGCATTCTGTCTAACATGGTTCTTCATATTGCAAAATCAAACCTGGATACTCTGTCATTGCTTTTCAATACTTTGTTTAGATTGAAAGTGAGAGAAGCGCAATTACACTTTCTATAGCCTGATCCAGCTCTGAGGAAAAAATCCTTAAGCATCTTATTTTTTTAAACACCCTCAGGGCTTCTTTGAACTTTTATGACTTATAATAGACTTTAGTGGGCACTAACATTGCCACAGGATATTGAACAGTGCTGGCTCTTGAAACTCCTCCTCAGCTCTGGCCCATAACAAAATGTCTTCTATGGCAGGGTCAGGGCTGGTGTCAGAGCAAGAAGCATACAGCTATGCAAAAAATTACATCCCAGCTTCACACAGATGTTTTGCTGAAATAATTCATGTTTCATTTCCACCACTAGAGTGGCAGAAAGAGTTGTATCGTCTACAATATAAACGCAGTGCAATATCAACCTCCTACTTTCTTCTGATTCCTATGGGAAAAAATGATAAATGCACTCTGCTTTGCTTTGTTCACCTCATGACACTTTGCTTGTAATGGTATTAAACGTATTATTTTGTGACATTTAAGGATGATCTGTAGATAAGCCTTCCAAAGTTTCTATCAAATGTGTCATCAGATCTAAAGTATTGACTCCAGAATTATGACATGACACAGTCTCTCAATAATTTTGTAATTATGCAATATTTTTGTGTCTTTGTCAGGCAGCATCATGGTACTTAGTTTTGCTTTTGCTTTGCTTTTATTATAATCTTTTACTTCTTTTACAGATGAATTGCTTGCATCTAAGACAGCACCTCTGTTTAAAATGTCATATCCGTAGCAATTACTTTTAAGCATTTTATGTTACCTTGAGGTTAAAAAACACTTTTTCTCTTCAGTAATACGTAATTATATATTTCTTACAATGATTGATGGTTTGTTGAGTGCCAGATCATGAAATAGTACTTTGAATATTACAACAAAGCAAGTCCCACCAAGTCTTGAGGTTTCAGGAGCTGTCACAGAGATCAGTCATTTTATATTATAATCACAAAGGCCTCCCAAAATGATTTAAACAATAGTAAAAGAAAAAGCATCCTTCTCTTGCAGGCTGGAGGCAACATGATCACTGTAGTTGTGGGAGAGGCAATAAGATACGACAAGGGAATATAATCTCAAGGTATTTTAGATTTCTTCTCTTTATTGGATATTTTTTGATGTTATTTGATATCTCTGAGTAAGACCAGTTATATAAAATTAAGTAAAGCTCTGTGTGCATCATAACCTTAGGAAGATGGCCCTTTTCAGAACTTAAAATGGGAGAACTTTGAGCACACAGCAGCTGCAGTTATATGCCTCTACCTTTGAACTCAGGAATGTACACACAAGAAAAAGAAGGATGGCATACTGGGTAAACAGGAAATTTTGCGTCTAATCAGATCAGGTGACTGCTGTCTCTTTTTCACTGATAAGTGAAAAAGTCCTCCCAAACTGTCTAGCTTTGGGATAAAATTGTTTATTGTGGCAAAATTTACTCCATTGTTTTTGCAGCTCACAATCTCTTTCTGGGGAAGACACCCCCTTTCGCTCCCCACACTGGTCCCATATTTGCTTATTGATGATATGCTGTAGGTTTGGTTAAACAATATCTCATTTTTAAAGAATACTAAAACTCTGGAACAAACAAACAAACAAACAAACAAAACAAACAAAACAACACAAACCACCTTCTGGTCAGTAATATTCCCTGATGTTACTGAAAGGTTGGCCAAGATCATCTGAGATACCAAGATAAGAGCAATTTTAAGGGCTTAATTTTTTAGTTTACAGATATCAGATGATAATTGTTTATCTTATTACTGTGAAAAAACAAGAGGAGAATAATAGGCATATTGTAATTTGGTCAAAATGACAGATAAGATTAGGTGACATTTCACAAAAAAAAAAGCAACAAAAGACATGCAAAATGAATAGTTCCTCTCTTTGTACAGACAATAGTGTTCTGCAAACATGGTTGTGTATTAAACTTAAGATAGAACATTCCACCAAAACTGCCAGGTCTGTTTTCTCTGATTTGCATGCAGAACAGCTATTTCATTTAAAGAGACTCACTCACACAGAACTGTAGAAAATTAAAAACTAAATCAGTCCCCTTGACAAAGCTAGATAATTAAAACTCGAACCTACTAATATAAAGACAGTGCTATAATACACTTTAAAATCATATTTTATAAACAAAAATATAGTCCTGGAAAACAAAGCTAGATAAAACATTTTTGGTGAAAATGCTTTTGATTTTTCTAAAAGAAAAGGTCAGTTTTGAAAAAATAGTTTCCTTTTTTTCCCCTATTTGAATGTGACAGTTGTAATGGCCCTGGCCCTGGATGGATAAGAAATTCAGCTATGATTTTGCTAATGACTAAAGAAATCACTTTAAGCTCACACTCCACAGTTTACCATGAAAGTAATTTGATCACAGTACAAAGCCTTAGAGCTGACCTATGGCACAAGAGGAAAATCTTCAAAACTTTTATGCTTTCAAATGTTTGTATAATTTGGAAGGGAAAAAAAAATTCTTGTTGCTCAGTTCTATATCCAAATTTTTCACTGTTATGACTATTACACAGTACAGTGATTGAAAAACTTTTTTTTTTCACATGTATTTGTATTTCCCATCATCAGCTGAAGTAGCTAAGCAGTGGGCATTGATCTCTATCTCTCCCAGTCTCCAAGAACTTTAATTAATGGAAAAGATGCCAGTCTGACAGGGACACGTTTTCTCTTAAGATGTGAAGAGGGAAATCCTTCGCATTGGAAATCTTTGCCTATGTGAAGAGGTCAGTTATCTCCTTTTCCATTCACTGTCAATATGGAAGAGATTGGAGAAGGAACTCAGCAGAACTGAAGCAGACATGAGTGCCTTGAGTTATGGTCTGCAAACATCTTTTTCTGGTAGAAAGAACCTAACACTATTGTGGTTGCTTTGGTTTGTCAGGTGGCCTTAAATTAGGCACATTTCTGCATTATAACACAGACAGAATGAAACAGAGTGGGGCTGAGGGAGCAGATTTTCTGTGACCGCTACACAGTGATGATTTCACAAGTTTTGCTTCATGCATATTTGCTTGTTTTCATTGCTGTTGACACAAATTTTATTGGCTTTAAGACAGGAAGTTAATCACTCTCTTAACTGTGAACCATAGTACAGTGCTGCAGTGCTTTGCAGTATTACGCACTTTACTATGCATTACACTAACATAGTTTCTCTGATGGTGTTAGTATACACAGCTGCAGTGAAGCAGCAGGTAGTAAATACACACAACACACATCATGGTAGTACAGCACACACAATTCTCCACCACACTGTTGGCCAACGCAATGGAGAAAAGATCTAACGTGATTTTATTTCACTGACTACTGTGGCTTGTGGCTGCTGAGGATAGTCAACAGCAGAGGTAGGCCACTGCATGGGGGTGTTATTTTTTAAATACTTACAGAAAGCTGGAAAAGCAAAATATCAATTGCAATGTTTCTTTTCAGCTAGTAATAAACAATACCCATTGGGTAATGATGTGTGTGGCCATTTGCACAAATGTACTTACTGCCAGGCACTTACATGTACACTTCCACTTGAGCAAAATCATTTGTCTGCCTCATAAAAGAAGAACTACTTGTTGCTATGGTAGTACCTAGAATCAGAAAACACAGGAGGCTGAAGTTATTAGAATTCAGATTAGTCTAAGTTATTTTAAATTTAAGTTATCTTTTTAGCCGTGGTGTGGGAAAGAAGGATTTGTGTGTATTGCAAAAATCCCCACAGAGACAGAAGCCAACAAGAATTTTTCAAAAGCTGATTTTTGAATAATATTGTATCACAGTCCTTTCAACATAGATATTTGGGTGAAAATATTATTGCAAATTTTTAATGATTTTCCTGTAAGGAGTGAAAGGCCTGATTTTGTAATGAGAGTATAATTTCCATTTGAAGCAATGGCAGCTGTGTGCATAGACAAAATCTGACTCTGCCCTGCAACTGAATATAAAATAAACCATTTTAAAATAATATAATGAGGCTGATTATAAGTCTTTATTTATATTCGTACCATGCTCTGAAGCCATCACAAAGATGTAAATCCTTCAAATGTGGATAGGCTTTATCCTGATATAAAATGAATGGAAAAGCAATATTAAGGCTGGTAGCTATGGTCTTCTGATTACACTAGTCATATGGATCCTTTGATTATGACCATCTTCCTAATTATTTCTAAATCACATCAGTTTTAAATCTACCATCACAATCATTTTTGAATCAATCACACCAGCTTTAAATCTCCTGTCAAAAATCACCCAGTTTCTTGGGGGCTTCACAAGTCACCTTGATCTGGCTGCCTAACATTTCTCTAAGGCATCTATCACATTTGCAGCTCAGCACTTTAGCCAGATTAAAAATTTTACACTTATATTTCTTGCCTTTCCTATTTTTCATCAGTCCTCCACCACCACTAGAGACAATTCAAATAAAAATATTGACCTATTTTTCAGGACATCTGATAAAGTCATACACTTCTCTTCATCTTTCTCCTCATAAAGGCTGACATAAGACTGAATGAGATGTTATTGTTTTCTATTATTTTACTAAAAATAATTCTTTATGGATACCATTCCCAGAAAACTATTTTCCTTGTAATATTTCTAGAAATATTTTTTATTCAAAGCACCTTTTAATTTTGCCCTTACTGAATATTCACGTACACAGAGCAGAAGCCAGCGAGTAGCACTCAAATTACGTTGTGGGTCAATTACATTCTGAGCTTCTTGTGACATTTCTCAAAATGACTTCATGACTCTAAAGGATCCTGGAGACACAATACTTGTTTTCTGATAGTGTTAAGCTATGTTAGAAATAAAATTTGAAATCCAGTTACTTTTTATTTGACATGAGAAAAGCTAGATAGCTGGCTTTAGGGTTAAAGACATCTAATGATCTACAAATTCTAAGCAGTTATCAACCAAACTTATTGCTATTTCAAATGTACAGTATATGCTCCAATTCAACAAGATAGTTGAACACCTAAATAGTTTTAAACACTTGGATAGTTTTGGTGAACAGATTAAAATCATTTTGTAGTGCTTGAATAGTTAAATCTCCACTTGTATCAGCCCCCCAACTACATGAAAGTTGTCACCTCTGGAGTCCCAGGTCTGTGCTCTGATGCTGGCCTCACTCACTGCCATTTGGCACCCAGTCTCGTTGCAACTCGTAGACTGGTAACCAGCTGGCATCTAATAAAGGAGGAGAGCAGGGAGGCTGTAGAGAGGGTCTGATGGCAGAAGAGAGCAGAGGAAAGAGCTCTGCTCTCCATCCACTCCATGCCCACTGCCCTTGCACAGTCTTCTTGTGCGTGTCAGGGCTGGAGGGTATCCGGCAGACATGCTGCGATGCTGGAACAAGGCAGGACATGGAAAGCCTCCAGTGCACAGGGCTGAGGAATTTGCTTGCAGACGGGTAGGAAAGGTCCCACAGCATGGCTGCGTCCTGCCAGCCCAGCTGCCTCTCGCTGCCCATGCCCTGGAGCAGGAGCTGGGTCCCCTCTACCCTCTCCCTCCTTGGGAGAGGCTGCTCTGAGCAGCCCTGGCATTCAGGCAGCATCATGCACACCACCCGTGGGATCCCCACTGCCAGCATGCAGGGAAACGTGACCCTGGCATCAAACAGGGAGCACTCACTGATCCCTACCCTGACCAGACAATCAGGGCCCCTCACTCACCGATCTCCAGTGGCTGTATCACATCCACCTGGTTGGCCTGTGGTGGAGGGCTGACCTCCTGGAGAGCCCCAACCTCCTGCCAGGCCATCCTGGGCTAGCTGGGAGGTCTCTCCTGCCAGGCCACTCTCGGGTGGCTGGGGGGTCTCTGCACCATCCCGTGGAATTAAGAGTACGGGTAGGGGTGAGGAAGGGGGAAGCTTCGGGGAAATGCTTCAGCGCCGCGGGACAGTGGGGAAAGATGTGGGCTGCACTCAGGGACTCCTCGCCCCAAGTCAGCTGGGGACAGTGGAGAGTCTGCTGGGAGCAGCTAGAGGTAGGATATGGTTGGACTGGATGATCTCTTCGAACCAAAATTACACTATGTTTTAGAGAAAGAAGTGGGCTGCACTCGGGGCTCTCGCCAGCTCCGTGCTCCTGCCCTGTCCCATCACCGTCCTGTGGACAGTGTGGACTGGGGCCTGCAGCTGCCCTGAGAATATGCAGTGCAGTGGGTGTCACCAAGTGAGGTCACAAAGGGCCCCACTGTGACCCATTGCACATGCAGGGAGGGGCAGGGTGTCCCATTGGAATGTAGAGGGCTAGCTCAGCCCTGGGCACCTGGGTGCTCTCAGGGTACCTCCAGGCCCCCTTTTGCCCTCACGTCCCCTTGGGACCTCCCTTTTGTCCTCTGGTGTTTGCCAGAGCCTCATGTTCACCTGGATGGCTGATCTGAACAGTAGCGAAGCTGCTCCTTTTGTGGGTTAGTAGAGATTTCTAGGGATTTCTATGGTGGGCATCAGCAAGGATGAACGTTGTTTAAGGTGTCAGCTGTATCACTGCTTACAGAAGCTCTCAGTGGCTTGAGGAGAAACTAACCACGTAAGCAAGTGAGACACTGTTGCAGCTGGCAGAGTACAAACGGAGAAATCCAGCTGGTGGGGTGTTGAACTACTAAGACAATGAGGGGCAAAACTACCAGACAAAGGTTGTGAAAGCTGAGCATCAGGAGAAAGGGGAAAAAGGGGAGCAGAATGAACAGCTCAGATTGAGGCTGCGACTCCTGGGGTCCCCATCCAGCAGACCTGGACCTGCCCAGTGCAGCCTGCAGCAGGACAACACCCCTTTGCCCCGATTGTACCACCCGTGTTTGACTGACTTCTGTGATCAGGCTTACCTGGAGCACTCCCCAGTGTCAGCCCAGGGGTATCCAGAGAGGCCAGAGGAGGGATCCAGCCACTCCAGGGAAGGGGCTTGTTGGTCAGAAAATAGAAGCTGAGAGGAAGAAGGTGTTCCCATTTATTTTTGTGTTGCATTGCCCCATAGACAGTGAAAATGCCCAAGGGATGAGTATGTGGGAAAGAGTAAGTCATAGAATGTTTCCTTGGTTGACATCTCTCTCTGTTCAAAGCACTTCAAAGCACACTGAAGCTGCAAAGGGATGGTCTAGATTCGTCATGTTTGAATTCGTGGGCTAAGACCCCTCCAGGGTTGCAAGCAGATGAAAAGTGTCTGTGTCTTCCAGAGCAGTGGTTTTGCCAAGCCCCCCGCTTCCCTTTTCTTGCAAAGTCAAAGACAAGCCGTGTCTGTGACACTGGTACACTTTGCATCGCACGTCTGCAGAGGAAAGTCCCCTCAGCACAGGAGCCTAAGTCCCAGCAGACAGCTCCTGGCAGGGCCCCTTCCCTGGCCCTGGCAACAATGCCAGTTCCCCAGGCAGGGTCCCTGCCCCAGCCCAGGGACCTCCTCTTGCCAGGAGGAGAAGGCCAAGTGGAGCAAGTACAAAGGACCTGAGGAAAGCCCCATCAACCCAGCCCAGGAGCCGTTTCACTCATCCACTCTTTCCATTCCCTGCACAGGGTGGTTGGTGGTGGGGGGAGGGAGCTGTAGCCCAGGATGGCCTGTCGGACACCCAGCCCAGATGCTGAAAGCTGCTGCTGAGATGTGCATCTGCCTTGGCGCAGCAGTCCCATGGGGGAGCCAGCTCCTTCTCTCCCAGGAGCTGCTTCCCCACTGCTCCCAGACACACTGGTGCCTTGATGCCCAGCCAGTAGGCTGGATGCTCCCTGTTCCTTTGGGTGGGTGACAGAGGCCCTTCCCATCCTGCCTGGCCTCTGCTTTTGACCCCCCTCCATTGTCACCTCCACGCACGCAACCTGGGTGGACGCTTTGCGGGTTTTGCACACCCTCACCCAAGTGCTGGGCCCAGCACTTTGGTCTTCCCTGAAAGACAGCCCAGGAGAGGAACCCTGCTGCTCAGCCATGGCCTGCAACCCCTTCTTTGCCTGCAGAGCACCAGAGCTCCATTTGGGGAGACGAGAGGAGGCCCAAGGCTGCACGGGCCCAGCAGATCCAGCAGGGACTGGGCCTCCTCCTTGCTCATGGTTTTGTCCTTGTTTGGCTTTTCCCCAGAGATGCCAGCCCTGCACCCCGAGGCTGTGCTCTTTCAGGACAATAGTCAAAGTGACAATATATCAAAGGAAAGATGCAAAGTGAATAAAGTACTTGATTTTGGATAGCCAGTTCTGCATTATCCCAAGATGTTTAGGTGACAGGAACGTCTACAAGTAGAGTCTGCACCATCTGGACCCATGTGGATGGACTGGCACAGCCACCCCAGCAGGGAGCATTCCTCATCTCCTAGTCTGAAGCATGCAATCAAGATGCAAACCTGTGTAGTGCCTACTTGTTACAGGCCTCCAGGCAGAGTGTGACTCACTCTGCATGACCCTCCAAGCCCGTGTCAACTCAATTTGCTTCTACTACTCACCCCTGCAACTATCAAGCCTATGGGAGCTTTGGCTTTGGCATCATCCCGAAGTTCTGGGGCAAGATTTCTAAATTCCTCCTTTGCAGCTTCCCCCGCTTCCACCTCCTGTATGCTGTCTTGTTGCCCTGGACCTCTATCAGTTAAGACCACCAACCTCATGAGATAAGGGTACTCTCCATCATCTTTGCTAAGTCATGGGAAACAGAAGAGGTGCCTGAGTACTGGAGCAAAGTAACTGTCACTCCAGTGTTCAAAATTGGCAAGAGGGAGGACCCAGGTAACCTGGAATCAGCTTCACCTCCATTCCTGGAAAGGTGATAGAAAAAGTTATCCTTGGTGCCATCTCAAGGCATATCAGGGATAAGAGGGTCATTAGGGGCAGTCAACATGGCTTCACCAAGGGAAACTCATGCTTAAACAACCTCATAGCTTTCTATGAGGACATAACCAGGTGGACAGATGATGGCAAAGCAGTGAATGTGGTCTATCTTGATTTCAGTAAAACATTTGACACAGTCTCCCACAACATCCTTGCAGATAAACTGAGGAAGTGTGATCTGGACGATCGCGTAGTGAGGTGGACTGTGAACTGGCTGAAGCAAAGAAGACAGAGAGTTGTGGTCAATGGGGCAGAGTCTAGTTGGAGGCCTCAAGGTTCGGTACTGGGGCCAGTACTATTCAATATATTCATTAACAACTTGGATGAGGGAATAGAGTGTACTATCAGCAAGTTTGCTGATGGCACCAAACTGGGAGGAGTGGTTGATACGCCAGAAGGCTGTGCTGCCATCCAGCGAGACCTGAACAGGCTGGAGAGTTGGGCGGGAATAAATTTAATGAAATATAACAAGGACAAGTGTAGAGTCTTGCATCTGGGCAGGAACAACCCCAGGTTCCAGTATAAGTTGGGGAATGACCTATTAGAGAGCAGTGTAGGGGAAAGGGACCTGGTGGTCCTGGTGGACAGCAGGATGACCATGAGCCAGCCCTGTGCCCTTGTGGCCAGGAAGGCAAATGGCATCCTGAGGTGTATTAGAAGGGGGGTGGTTAGTAGGTTGAGAGAGGTTCTCCTTCCCCTCTCCTCTGCCCTGGTGAGACCACACCTGGAATATTGTGTCCAGTTCTGGGCCCCTCAGTTCAAGAAGGACAGTGAACTGCTTGAGAGAGTGCATGTCCTGGTTTTGTTAAAAACAAGACCAGTTCTCTTTTAGTGATTTTTCTTTCAGCTAAGTTCTTCTAGGTGACTGTACTTTTCTGAGTTTTAGCCTGCATATTTTTCCTTGAATGCTGTACTCAGTGCTGATAAGAAGACCAATGGAACGCTGAAGAAGCTCATGTTTAGATTTATTATTATGGTAGCCAAGAAAGTGATAAGTTTTCCCACGTTCCATTGTGAGAGGGGTGTGTTTGAGAAGGGGTGGATGGAACAGGTGACTAGAACCGACCAACTGAGGATCAACTGAGTATTCCATCCTATAGTTGTCATACCCCCTATACAAGAGGGTGATCACGAGGGTCAAGGTCTTTTCAGTTGTGGCTGGCATCTAGAGAGGACCTTGTTTGTCTGCCTCTGATCTATAGGCCTCAGTCCCTGTAATCCCTGCAACCAGTTTCCAGTTTGCTGTGAAGTCCCACCTGTGACTTCCAGGGCCCTGATCTGCACCTGCTGGAGCCACGCCAGCTCTGCACACCCAGCTCCACCACTGCTGGCGTGACGCCAACTCCACATTAGGCATTCAAGATTGATTTTGTATATTTTGTCTATAAATTCTCTATTTATTAGTAGCCTTATTAAAAGCCCTTAAAACCTTCCAACTTGAAGTCTCTCTTCCTTCCTCATCTTCCCTGTCATCTTTCCGATCTAAAGGAAGGGCGTGGTGGGAGGTGAGGGGATAACAGGGAACATCTGCCACGGTTTATTGATGCCTTGCCTTAAACCTTGACAGTCCAGCACACAGCAACGAAGATCATTAAGGGAGTGGAGCATCTCCCTCATGAGGAAAGGCTGAGGGAGCTGGGTCTGTTTAGCTTGGAGAAGAGGAGACTGAGGGGTGACCTCATTAATGTTTATAAATATGTGAAGGTTGAGTGTCAGGAAGGTGGAGTCAGGCTCTTCCTGGTGACAACCAATGGTAGGACAAGGGGCCATGGGTTCAAACTAGAACACAGGAGGTTCCACTTAAGTATGAGAAGAAACTTCTTCACAGTAAGGGTGACAGAGCACTGGAACAGGCTGCCCGGGGGGTTGTGGAGTCTCCTTCTCTGGAGACATTCAAAACCTGCCTGGACACATTCCTGTGTAACCTCATCTAGGTGTTCCTGCTGCGGCAGGGGGATTGGACAAGATGATATTTTGAGGTCCCTTCCAATCCCTAACATTCTGTGACTCTGTGAAAAAAAAAAAACAATAATTGGACTTTTTTTACACTGGAGTATGGGACAAGATCACACTAGACTTTTATTAGGAATGTACACTAGACTTTTATTAGGAATGTACTCTGGTGGTTTCACTTGATTCCATACTGTACAACAGGTAACAAGAAACAAGAACTTGTGATAATATATGAAGCAAGTTTTGTCTTGTGTTAAACTATTTTGAATCTGCAACATTCTGCATTCTTGTTGACTTATGAGAAACTAAGGTCAGTAAATGTGAATGTTCATTATTTAAGGTTGTGGTTTATATAAAAGTGATACCAACAATACAATCATCCTTTTTCAAGATACTGAGGAATATCAGCACCCATTAGTGTATCTTTTCTGAATTTCCTCAAGTGGAATTAGTTGAATATTTCTTTTTTTTTTATTTTTAACCAAAAATATTTGCTGCAACCAAATTTTAGATGTAAAAATAATTAACCATGCATTAATTCATTTAACTAATTACACTATAATTACTTTTGAATGAACATTTTAGAGAAAAAGGTTATCTTTAGTCTTTGATGCTTCTTGTGCTATTCTTTACAGCACTTTGGCCTAATGGTAACTAATTCTGTGATTGGAATTTGGTACCTTCATATGAATTAGTTTCATATTCCATGAAACGTAAGAGAATACTGGCAATCTGAACTCACAATGGGATGAGATGAGGATATTTTTTTTTTTTCTGTGACCTGTTCTTCAAAATAAACAAAAATCTACCAATTAAACAAAGCAAGAGAAGAAAATAAAAGCAAAAGAGAGATGGAGAACTGCCATCCTCCAGGAATATTTCTTTTTACAGATACAAACAGAGATTTCAGCCTGGTATTGAAAACTTTTTCCCAGTAACATTTCTTGTCAAAATTGATGTGTTTCTACAAACAGACAAACAAAACAGAAGTTTTGATTGGTAGTAAATTGCCAACTACATATAACTACAAAACTACTACTGGAATAGTAAACACAAAGGAATTACATACCTCATTCTGAGATCAGAAATATTTCCTACCCTAATACATCATATGGCATTGTCATATGACATTACAGAAATAAACAAAAGACTGACTGGCAAGCTGAAAATTTATGATGCCTTTTTTCTCCCTTTCATTTACACTACTTTCCTTGTATGAATTTGGCTAATGTGAGATCGGAAATATATGCTTTCCTTTGGGGCTGTCCTTGAACTGTGAAATTATGAATGGCTGGAGAATAACAGAAAAACTGAGCTAGAAATAATGCAAACAATACAAAAAAGAAATCATAGTTGTTTGGGAAATAGGAGTTCTCTGATACTCATGAAAAGATAATAGATAGGAAGATGGTAAAAAGGAAAGAACTTTTCAAGTGCGTTACAAGTATCAAACTTGATTTTCACTGGCATAAGCTGAAGTAACACAGTGGCAAGACAGGCTTAGATTTCATGTATTTGAAGAGAGCAAATGTCAGGCTATCGAAAGACAATGCAAGCAAGGTAAAAATGGTAAATTCTTGACTATACAAACTTGCACAAACTGTCAAATTCCGAGACACATTGTAACTAACAAAATTGTAGATTTAATGTGGAGTTGTCTGTTGTTTAGTGGAAAGCACAGAAAATTTAAGCAGTGACTGCTGGTTAAATCAGATCCTCAAAAATAAAACCTAAGTCTACAAACCCACTCTCTGCTCTCATCGTTGCATTTGGGATTTCTTTTCTGCCAAGAAAAATGGATTTTCCTGTGTGCCACTGACTGAGTTTCTACTAGTCCAGGCTCCAGAGATGACTAGTCTGAGTTTTTTCTTACATACATTAAAACCAGAAGTAGGAATGTAAAGGGGGAGTGCCAGGGGAAGTACGAACATGCGAAAAAAAAAAAAAAAAAAAAAAAAAGGAGTAAGAATGGCTGTGCTAAATCAAATTGAAAATCCATTTAAGCCAGTATCTCCAGCAGGGGCTGATAGAGAATGTCTAGGGAAAAACAGAATAGGACAAGCTTGTAGCAGTATTCCTCCATGGTACTGTCCCAGCCTCCAAGGGTTCATAGCTCAGAGACTTCCAAACCCAAAGGTGGTATCTTTGTATTTAACAAAATGAAAGCACTTAAACTAGTGGAGATATCTGAGCAGTGAACTCTGTCTGTAGAATCCCAAAGCAGTTGTGATTAAGGTAAAAGGGATTTAGCACTTGTTTCTTTCTATAGATAATGCCCTGAACATCTGCCTTGCTACAATTTTAAACCAAGTTAAAGTGTCATTACACTGCATTCACAAGAGTGACTCGAGGAAAGATGCATTACAATTATATGACAATTACAGATAAAGATTACACAGTTTACAGTACTTTGCTTTTCTAAAATATGCTTAAGATAGAAGAACAATTGAAATATCATCTTGCTTTAATAAGAGAAATGACAGTAACAATTATTTTGTGCAGTCAAAAACTGTTTTTTGGAGTTAGTTTTTCTGGGGAAGATTCAATTCTTTCCAAAGTCCTTCTCAGGACCATATTTTGTCCTCTCTGTAATATTAATGTATGCTTATTTGATGATTAAATAGAGATAACTGTTCTCTATTTGCAGTAAATATGTAACACATATATGTAACTCAAGAAGGTTTACTTTCAGAACAATGAAAAAGTTAAAAAGAAAAACTGAGTTTATACATATATATATATAATACCCATTCCATGAACATTGTTCGAGACTTGAGATATAACATAGAGCATTTTAATATCTACTGTTTTTCACAATTCATGTCTGTGTCATTAAAACAGTACAAGGACCTATACTTTTCTTTTTTCTTCTCAGAAACAGTTCATTATGTAATTCAGGAATGTGATAAAGGTGCTTGTGGTTTTTTTGTTTTGTTTGGTTTGTGGGTTTTATTTTTGTTGTTTGTTGTTGTTTGTGGGGGTTTTTATTTTATTCATTCATTCTTGAGAGACTATTCACAATAGCTATTATGAAATAGAAACATATTTTGTATTAGTATGAAGTACCTTTTCCATTTTTTCAGACAAACAAATCATTCAAACATTAGGATAGTTAGAGAAAAACAAGAAAAAGCTTGGACGGAAATTCCAAAATTATAAGAGCTTGTTTCTGCACTGTAAATTGAGACCACAAAACCTCAACAATGTTTAGGTAGAAAACTTCTAGCTTTCTATGACTCTCTATAGCTATGAATCCCACATCTATATAACAGAAAATAATGCTGTCAATATCTCACACATTGCAATGGAAGATTTCTTTGAAACCCTCTCTTGACTACAATCCTTTTGTTTCTCTATTATACCCAAGAAAAAGCAGAAACACATCTCAACTATAAACAATAGCTTTCCACACTTTTATATTCTGACAGAACCTTAATGCTTTTTTAATCTATTTTCTTTCCTTCTGGTAAATGATTTAGAGGTCCCCTTTGGTAAAATCATTAAGTATTTCTTTGCTAAATGAACGTGGCCTGGTTTAGGTAAAAAAAAAAAAAAAAAGAAAGAAAAAAAAAATCCGGTATGTACATATCATTGATTCTAGCATGTTCTGCAGATTTTAAGGCAAAACTGCATAGAAAGAAGTAGATGCAATTTCCTTGCTTTACTTTACTATTAAGTAATCTAAATTGCAGAAATGCAAGCTGGTGAACCGAATTATTCGTCAGGACAATAATTTCATTCTTTTCAATAACATGCAAAGAAAGCAATCAAACAAGCAAACAGTTGTATAATTTTATATAGCTTGGTAGACTAAAAGAAAACTCTCTTGGCAGCAGGTGGTGGATGCAATGAGACTATAGCAATGAACATAAAGAGGATTGGTGAGCAACAATTAATAAGAAAAGTACATTGTTTTCCCATTTGGTACTTTGTTACTTCTGCAACCACATGAAGAGAAGTTATTATTCTTCCAACAATCACGTAGTTCTTTCCTGAAGATGAAAGAAAGATCTCTGAAATTTTACAAGAAAAGATATGTTTTTCCATCAGAATGTAGATATGAAAAGTCAAATACGTGTGTATGTATTCTGGAAAGAAGTCATGTTGCACAGGTGATGAAAAGTTAAGGAAAATGTGTGTTTATTTTCTGTTTAGGAGTGTGATCCTGTGATATGTCTATGTAAAAGAGTTTGCAGTAGTCAGAATATTTGATGGAAAAACCTAGTGAGGTTTTGAGCTACCAATCCAGAAACTGAGAGTCAGGCACAGTTGCGCCAAACTCTGTAGGACTAGCAACGAAGTAGCCTCAGTACACAATAAGCTTTCTAAGGTGTATTATCAGCCTCTGATCCCAGCAGAAGCCCTAAATCTGCCACTTTCCCAAGCTTTAGCTCTTCTGATGTTTCCAAAGTCATAATCATTGACTACGCATCTGTTATGACCTCTGATAAGAATCTCCAGTACTATACATAAATGTGGTAAGATTGTCTTAATTTGAAAACAACACCAAGGTAAAATAAACAAGACAATGCAACTGATCCTTGGTTAATTTTCTGGAGTAATTATGTAAGGCATATTCCTCAGCCACGTGGTACTTGTTAACCAGTTATTCTTGTTAATTAATGAAAAGATGGCATGATACTTGAACATAACCCTTGCCCATCTCTATTAATTGCAAAGCTGAGATCACTTTTATATTGGTTTGCAGACTCTGCAGCATCTGGCTTTTTCAATGATCTAGATTTGTTGCAGTTACAAGCTTAGTTATGTTTCCACACAGGACCTCCATAACCATTCAGCTGAAGTCTAAATGGGTACAAACTCCAGGGTGTAAATTACTTATGGTATAATGCAAATTTTAGCACTATGTTATTCCTAGATAGCTTTCTGGGTATTCCTAAATGTAAGGAGTCAATATAAGTAACTCTAGATCTTAAATAAACTCAAGCACACAATTGTCTATCTTATGTGCAAGCAACAAATTGTCCCTGATGACCAAAAGTCAGTTTGGTGCACTACTGAATCCCATAAAATAATATAAAGGACAACAAGGGAGTGAGGAAGTGAGTATGTGGAATAATCAGTCAGGGTAAAAGTACTAATCTTGTTGGTTCTTAAATAAAGCCCAGTATCCAGATGTGCTACAGGTTGTCATTTAGTCTGTTTCATCTGTGATAGATTCTCAAATATTTTAACAAATAATTTCTATTTATCACAAATTTCTAGCCCAGACAGAAATGTGGACTCTTTTCCTCAAGAAAAGATTAAGAAATACAAAAGTAATCCAGCCATTTTGCCCATATATGCTGATGTGATTATATCTATGTCATAGTCCTTGTCAGCTAATGCAGAAGAGCAATATGATTCCACTTACAAGTTTCCTATTTAATAACTTCTCATGTAGGAGGACTAGTGAAATTACTAGTGAAATTATTTTTCTCTAAAAGAAGACTAGTAAAACAGCAAAATGAGAAAATGGGTGTATTATTCCATCTTCTCTTTTACTATTTGGTTGTAATCTTGTATATTAACAGAAACATTACAAGTGAACTAGAAGCAGGGCCAAAGGCACCTGAAATGTAACCTCATTTCCTTAGAATTGGACATGTGCTTGTATTCCAAGGGCTTTTTTGGTAGGCTCTTTCTTTCCATGCAACCTTGGCTGTATTTTCACTTTGATATTAATCCGAGCAAGAACTGTTCCTGTTTTCAATGGCAATGGACTCTTCATGGCTTATGATGCTTATGTGTATAATGGGGTTGAATTCATTCCACCATTTGTTGCCAGTCCATCTCTTTTCTTGGCCTTGAACTATTTACTCCACAATAATAAGCCAGGGTGCATGACCTGTACTCTGTTTATATTGGATGAGTATTCTTATTAGAATTTTGTGACCAAGTCTTACGTTTAGTTTACAACAGTTAACCTGTTACCTAGGTGTGCAGAAAAATAAGATTGCTCACTTTGCCTTTCTTGGTCCACCATCATGGTCACTCATATACTCCTGTAAGAAATCCTTGTGCTCCTCTGAAGGCAAGTTTTCCTTAAAGGTTAAGTGTTCCTTTTCCTGACACATTTTCAGTAAGAATGTTACAGTGGCTTGACAATTCTAGTTCAACTTTGCAGAAGGGAAAGCTTAGACAGGTGTCTCAGGAGAAAATCCACTAAAAATATGCTCGCAGAAATGTTGTTCTAAGTGTTGAAAATTGGTTAAATTACTTGCAGTAGGTGGGGGCACATAATTCTGTTTGCTTCTCTTCCAAATCCTATGACTCATGTTCACCTTCATAAAAGTTATTTTTGCTTTGGGACACGCTACAGTCTATCTTTACTTCTTCCAATATTTTGTAAGCACTTTGTAGTAAATCATCTGTACCCAACTACCTGATCTCTTGTATTGGTTCATCAACCTCTTTCTTTGCAATGCTAAATCATTTGCAAATTTAAATTTTTTTTAAAAAAGGGGAAATTATGGTGAACTCATGAACATATAGCTAAATTAACTCTGAAAAAGTAATTCATCTGGCAAAAGTGAGTGATATATATACATATATATATATATATATAAAATTGGTTTTGTCAGAATATTCTATTAAATTAAATACAGAAGTTACAATTTAATGATGTGATTTCATTCAGTCTATTTAAATGGCTTGAATCATTAATCATTTAACACAGACATTATTTAGATTGGTGTGAACGTGCAATTAAATCCATCTAGGTTTCTTGTTTAGTTTCTTGAATGAGCTGCAGCCAGGTGTGTCAGGAACGTGTAACAAACTCATGCAAAGAGGCAGTTCCCAAAACCTCCCAGAACCCACTTTTCTGGACTTGGAGCTGTTCCTTTGAGGGAACTGGGCAACCTGAGGGCAGAGTTTGGCCCATTGTATTTGCATCTCCTACCTGCTGCCTCCGTAGTATATAATTAAGCTGTCTCTAGCTTTTGTTTTGCAAATGTGCATTCATCTGAAAAGTAAAGGAGGAGGGTAACCCTCAGACCATTCATTTTAGTCTTCAATTTTCCCATTAGGATGTACTTGGAAAGGAAATTAAATTGATGCTGTGTTGCTGATTCATTGCAGGAAGGAATGCAATTTACACAGAGAAAAGTGTGATCTTAATTTTACACAGTTCACTAACAGCATGTTCATGTGTTCTGCCTATAGGTGTTGCAGTAAAGGTGACAGTGTGGTTTTGTTTTCTAGTAAGGGGAAAACATAAAACTTATTTTCATTTTCAACATATTATTCTAATATCCTGTCTGCAAAATGGAAAGTAGCTTTCTAATCAATTTGTGTTATTATTTTAAAGAAATTCACATCGACACTTTTAAAATCTTCAAAGCTATTTGCATATGATATTCTAGCACATATCTATCCTTAATTTAAAACAAATTTGCACTAAATTGTCCATTTACAGGAACAGTTCAAAATGTTTATTATGTATTTTAAAATCATATAAGTAATTTTCCAAAGTAACCTAAATGTATATCACTATTTGTTGCCTACAATCAACCTTTTTTGGAGATGGCAAGTTAGGAACATCCACCGTTCATGCTTATATATTTTGCATTACTGCCTCACTTCAGGAGATCTCAATTTATGGGTCAAAAATGTTAATTATTTTAATAAATTATATACACCCTTGACTTTCATTAGACTTGTATAGTCTCTGTGCCATGTTACCACCCATTTATTTAGCTTCTGAGCTAAAAAAATAGTCTTTCCTTTTGGGTGGAAAAGAAAAGTGTTGATGCTGGGAACTGCTGTCTAGGAGATATAGAATACACAAATTCATTGTTACAATTTAATTGTAATCAAATGAAAATATTATATACCTAGTAATTTTGAGTTAACTTTACCAGATACTATATGCTATTCAATAAGGGACACTGTGGGTTTTTTCCAGACTCTATTTTAAGTCTGATTCCAGGGGCTCAAATTTATCCCCTATATACACGGAAAAGTACTTTTAAAGTTAGTAAGCCTTTGCTAGTTCACATTTTCAGAAAATAAAGCATCTTGAATTACATATAATGATTTCTGGAAGAACAAGATGTAATTATTCCTTCACTCCAAAAGACATTGCAAGGGCTTGAATCAATACCATCTAAATCATTTTTTTTTGTGATAAGATAATCTGTCTGTTACCAGGTTGGTCGCATCTACAGTTGTAATAGAAAGAACATTAGAAAGACAAAATTCTACAAATAAAAACCTTAAAGTTTACAATTAGATACAAAGAATCATATGGCACCATAAATTTAGTGAACAGTAATTATTATTCACTCTCATTAAAAATGGAAAAATCTGATTAGAAGTCTTGTATACACAATAACTTGGCAAAGTAAAGGCATATTAGAGTTGGTTAGCCAGCTTTTCTTTTTATTTTTTTCTTGACAAAAATATCATTGGTATATTATTTTTTACTGAAAATAACATGAGAAAAATGAAAGAAAAGTATCTATTTGTTTTGGAGGTGTTTCTTCAGTCAGCATTTTTCCATTATTGCTTATTCTTACTTGATAGCAAAATGAGGAAATTAAATAAATAAATAAATAAAAGAGAAAAAGAAAATGAGGTGGAGAAGGAAAGAAAAACCCTTCTGCTCCTCCAAAAGTTAATGCTTTCCCAAGTTTTTTGTTATACTCCTTTTTTTGTTGTTGTTGTTTTTTGCAAACTTGTCCAAACCAGGCAGTGTGATATTTTTAAAATCTCAGCAATCAAATCACTTGAACATTTTTTTCTCCTATTTCCTTCTAATTTTCTCTCTATGCCACCATCCTATACAGGAGTGAAAGGTCTTATAAATGGACAGGTAGAAGAGCAATTCTTAATGTATTGTTACTGCTGCATAGCAAAGCATTAAACTTTTTGACATAGGCTGAAGCCACCGCGTTACATGAAGACTTAACATGTGTGCAGTGATGGGCAGAAGAAGGTAAGTAAAAGGAGACATAAACACTGAAAACATAGCATTCAGACACATGGATCTGAATACTGAATGAAGCAGCACAAACTTAGAATATTGTCTTCAACTTTTGTCTACTATACCTGTTTTGGTTTATATTACTCACACAGGTGCGGTATTCTTCTGATACCCTGAAATTTTGCTCAATTTGTCTTGGTATTTTGCCCATTTACTATGATTTACTACTACATAAATAGAGAAATCAGGCTTAAATATAGTGTGTTTTTTTAATAAATACAAATTTTATTTTAAAAGTACCTTTTCCTGAGCCAGCTATTCTTCACTGTTACCATATCAAGTACTCTCATTTAGTTAGAAAAAACCCCACCCTCTATGTATTTTATCATCTCAGGCTTTGCAATATACTCAGGAATCAAAGAGATAGAAGATATGCCTTCAAGTGGTGCTCAATCATTATTATTCCTACCTTAAATAAATAGTAAAAGTTGCCAAAATTGCTTACAAAGTTTTCTTTACCAGGTAGTTGTTCTTCTACAGATCAATGCATGAGAAGCAGGACACCTTCAAAGAAGAGAGATGCTGTCTGCCATAGCTACATTAGCAGTAAAAGTTAACAGCAGGGAATCTGGAGATGAGGAAAACATCATTATGAATGAAGGTTGAGAATCGGGGACAAGTAAGAAGAAGAACATTGAACTTTAAAAATAAATTAATAATTATCAGAACAATAGGAACTATCTTTTTGTTTTATGTTGATTTTAGCATCAGCTATTGTTGAACAAGAATGCAGCACATGCTCCCTTACACTCCTAAGGGATCTGCTTGAGACCAGGTGGTTGTTCAAATCTCTACCTGTTTATCAATAGGATAAATAATAAAGTCCCAATGCCACTAAAGAAACAGTGTGTTTTATTGGATTTCACAAAGAACCGTTTTGTCATACATGCCTTCACATGGTTGCTACTTTTAGTGTTTTGCTTAAAAAATTAAAATAAAACCGCTTTCTCTATATATAGATAGATGTTACAGACTTCTTTATGGTACTAACAGTTTTCAAAGTCATGAAGAAAGCTGAATAAAATGTTAATATTCATCTTGAGAAACCACTTTTTTGTTTCAACAATACTTCTTTTTTTTCTGAGAACATACATTTATTCTCCTGGTCTCTCTCTGAAATACTTGTGAAAGTCTGATAAAGACCACCACATGGTGTTCCAAAATTCTTTGTAGAGACCACAAAGTAAAACAATACTGTGTTATGTAAACGTTCATTGCCCACTGAAGATATTTCCAAGATAATAATTTAGTGCCTCTTAAAGCTGAAAAGAGAAGTGTGAGTGGCATGTGCATAGCTATGGATACCACCCCAGCTAGGCTGGAACTTTATTTCTTACATTATGCGTTATGATTGTCATTAAATGATTGTACATCCCCACATTAAAAATGGGGTAATGTTCTCCCCTAATACACAGGCTGTATGTTTTCTCCCTTGTTTTTGCCTGTTGACAAACTCAAGGATTTCTGTTTGAAGTCTTTCAGAAGAGTTGAGAGACTCTAAGCTCAGTTTTGACTTAAATAGGCAGCAAGTTTAGCCTGATGTTTAGAGATGTAAATATTTTATCTAATATACAAGAAAAAGTCCCTGCACAGAGATCAAGTCTGATTTTTCCATACTCATCATCACTAAATCTTGGATTCCCATACACATGGTTATCATTACTGTACATGAGCATCCCATCCAGACCTTTCTATCCCCACAAGACCTCTCATGAGGGGAATTATTGCACCATTTGTAGACATGCATGGACAGGTAGGTCACTATTTCCTATGGGGTTAATGACATAGAAATCATATATTAATAATCGACCATTGCTCACCAAAGTCTTGAGCCTTCATTTATCAGCTTGTTGTGGAAGTCAGCAATCTGCTGATGTGAAAACTGGGATCTCTTTCAGACTTTTGTACAGGTTCTCCACATAGCAGTAGTTTCTATGAGTTTCTCTTACTTTTTAAACTTCTTCTGAAATCTGTAATGTATTGCACAGCCTCTATGTATCCCCTAGTTTTCTTAAATAAAGAGTAATTTCTACCACATTCCTGTTCTGGTCCTATATTTATTTTTTTCTGACATATTGGTTTTATGTCTGTAGTATCTTTGAGAATCAAAGCATTTCTGTAGTGACATCTATATCTGCTTAGTTATGGCATATCATCTACATGACCAAACTCTGTCATTGCTGTGTGTCGGAACTACTAATACATGAGCCAAGTTTATTCAGAAGATGGATAGCCATGATAGCTCATAGAAATCAGTCCTTCTGAGAAGATAATTAGTTGCTATTGTAACACCTTTGCACTTTTCATGAGGGTTTTGGTGTTCAAGGGAGCTAACTCATCTCTCAGTCTACTCAGGACAATGTTAACAGCAGTTTGCAATTCATCTACTAGACTGTTATCCTTCATCCTTACTGCACTGCTGCCTGTGTAGGAGGTGTCATACAATGAAAGATAAAATGTCTGGATGGCTTGTTCTGTGGTGGAAATACCATGCACAGTCCTCCACGCAGTCACCATCTGGCACAGTATTTTCCTTATATTTTCAAAACGACCCAAGCGATCTGCTGATTTATTTAGGACCTCTGGAGATGACTTTGGGAGTGAGAATTATCACATCTGTATTTGCCATGAGAGGTCTACCTATCCATGGTCTCTGTCCAAAGTCATTATTCAGTAACAGATGAAAAAAAGAGGCGGTTCTGCAGCACACTTTGCTGTAGTGTAAGGCAGCTATCTAAAATAGGCCACGTGAGTCTGGAAGAACTGTTTCTCTCATTTATTAAAACACAAATTCTAAACAGATCACTTAGAGATGAACCTATTCTGGAGCTACCTAAAATAAGGTAAGCTAAACTTATTTAGATTTCATATGATTTTGCCAAGGTACTCTTTGCTACATGTGACAAATGTTAGCAGACAAACAAATGCAGAGCTTTTTCATAAATTCATTTTTTTCCTTTTTTATTTTTCTTTACAGTTTGAGCTTGACTTAGCTTAACTTATTTATTCAGCTTTAGTTACTCTTTTTTTTTTCCCTTGGTTCTTTGCCTTTTTTAATATTTCTTTTCACTCATTAGTCTGTTTTCATTACAGTAGATATCCAGTAATACATAGAAATTTTGAAAGTAGTCCACTACAATTGCATGGTTTGGACATGCCTTAGTGTACTTACTTTTTGTGACTTAATTCTACCAATTTTAATTCAAAGTTTATTGTATTTTCCTTATTTTTTTCTATTATAATGTAATTATAATGTATAATGTAAAGTCTTCTATTTAATGTGTTGCAGTCATATTGCTAATGTAATTGTGATCACTCTTATACTAATCCCATTTGGCATTTTTGTCACCCTTTATTTCCTTTAAAGTGAACCTGGACTGTTTCTAACTAAGTTTCCTGCACAATATGCCACATAGGTCAACATCCTAATTCTATCTAATATACTCAGAAATATCATTTCATTATTCACTTCCTCTGCATTTTAGATCTTTTTAATGTCCTTGCCATTCAATTTTTCTCCTGGAGCTTTGTGGAGTGAAATCTTCGTTTCCCACTCCTACACATAGATACATGATATAAAACAACTGTATTTAGGATTATCTGGGATTTTTTTTCTTCCCTTTTGCAACCAGAACAATGTGCTAGTTAGTTTTCATTAGGGTAATCTAACAGATTTTGCCAATAAACAGCTTTTTACTCTTCAGTTTTCTGCTCTGCCATTAAAAAGCAGTAAATTTAGAACCAAAAAAAAGCAAATGCTCCTTTACACAGCATATAATCAACCTGTGAAATTCACCCTTGCAGGAGGCCATCAAGTCAAATACCCTGGTTGAATATTGAGAAGAATTGGGTAATTTTATGAACACTAAAAACATTCATAGTTATGCATGCCAAAATAAATAAGAATGGTAACCAAAATATCATACTTCAGGACATAAATTGATTATCTGCAGGTGTCAAGATGGATTCCTACTTTCCACATAGAGCTTTGTGCAATCGCTAAGGTTTTTTTTTTTTTTATGAGGACATGAAGCAGTTGCAGAAATTATGGGTTTCTGTTGCATTTTTGGGGGGTTGTTTTTAATTTGGTTTCATCCCCTTTAAATAATCTCATGTTGCTTTCTTTCAGTGTAAGAATATTGTAGCAAATGGTAAGGTGAGGCAGCCCCTACTCAGAGATTTAATATAAGAAAGAGACTGTCTTGTACTCTTTTGTCTCAAAAGCCAGTGAATGCTAGAGGGAGGAGTTCTCTGTTGATGAGCTATCACAATATCTCTCTTCAGATTTGTCTTTAACTCTCACCTACCTGTTGGCGGCACTTGATAGTGGTCAAGCAAGTAACGTGCTTTCACGAAGGCTAATATTTTATATTTTAATTTTATATTTCCAAGCTTTGATAATCTCTCAATTATCTTTCTTTTTCTCTAGTTTTCTTCCTCATCTTCTATCTAAATTGTAAGGTGTGGGGTTTTTTAGACTAGGTATATCTTATTTTTGTGGTTAAATGCAATAAGTAAAAAACTAGAGTCCTAATTATTCTAAGCTAATATCATAATTATAATAACTGATGAAAACAGAAGTAGCCAACACTGCATTGTAGATCTCTGTACAAAACCTTTGCCTAATTAGTCTTTCTCTTGGAAAACTACTACTTCTAATAAACTTCCTATCTGACAGTGACCTTCTATACAGCCATGTCATTTGCAAGGTTTTTCTGTTCTTAGCTTATAGTTTTACTTCTTTCCAGTGACTGGTATACCTAAACCACTTCAAGCTTCCTGACCCACGATATTCCTTACCTTTCAATTACAAATATGTGATAATCTTTAATGAGTTCAGCATAAGTAAATCTAATTTTAACAAATTAAAAAATATGCACACTACTGTATCAGACACTGTTGCCTTGCAGTCAAAGACACAATATTTTTTTTCTAATTTGTAACTGTTATCCTAAATTTCTACAGATTTTTATCATGATGTGAAGAGGAACAAGGTAGACATAAATTAGATAAGCTTCTAGGCTCCTTTATATAAGCTCACGACAGGGTTCAAGTCAATTTTGATAGTCAGTTAAGCTGGGTGGCCAGTTCACATGTAACTCTTGGAAAATTCTCCCTGGATTTTTAACAGAAGTCTTGATGAGCTCTAGAGAAAAGACACTGCCAGCTGGACCTCCCATTAAACTCGGGGGAAGTAATTTGGCTGATATGAAGCTAAAATACAGAGTCAACAAGAAGACAGTATAGTAGGTATGCAACTAACTCCATCACATCAGAACAGCAGTGATTTTGTTTTCTATGTTACTGCCTTTCTATATTCTGCCTAAAGATGAGTTTCTAGTCAACTTGTTCAGCTGATGGGAAGCTACAGGTTTTATAATTTATTAAACAATCTCTTTGTACAGAAAGTCACTGGCTAATGACTCGTGACCCACAAGATAAACTAATGTAATTTCTATAAGAAGCTAATTTTAGTCTCCTTGCTAGTAAAAAAAAAAAAAAAAAAAAAAAAGAGGGTGAGGGAGGGGAGAGTTAACATCTAGATTACAGGTTCCCTGTGTGTATAGGTCCATTTTACAAAAACATTATGATCTTCAGTCTTAGGCTTTTAAGAAGTTGTTCACTGGTGTTTAATTTTAAAAGCATGTTCTGAGGAACTACTCTGTAGACATGTACTTCAGTATGCATTTAACATTTCAGCTGAGATCTGAGCGGAGATGATCATGCATTATCTAACAAGCTACGTGATCAAAATACAATAATTAATACATAATATGACTTGTAAAACATAAATGAAAATGAACCAGAGGGAGGAACTTGCCAATCTTTAAACAAGGCTAACCTATTTATATAACAAATGCCTGCAATATTTCTTGTG
This sequence comes from Patagioenas fasciata, assembly GCF_037038585.1. Classification (NCBI taxonomy): domain Eukaryota; kingdom Metazoa; phylum Chordata; class Aves; order Columbiformes; family Columbidae; genus Patagioenas; species Patagioenas fasciata. The sequence continues at coordinate 72,704,633 of NC_092521.1, read as the reverse complement.
AATCATTCCTTCCACTCTGCCTGAGAATACAGAATAATCTCTGTCGTTCTATATCCGAGGTCATTGGCCTCATGTTAATGTGTTCCACTTTCATACAATCAGAATCAGGCTGATTTCAGCCAGAAAGTACAAATTTCCATGAATTTTTGAGTATACTATCACCAACAGCACATCAGCTGGGCAAGGCATGCATATTCTTGCAGAGGCTGCAGCTAGTGTTGCCAATTCAACAGCAGTAGGAAGAGTTTCTACAGCACAGAGGGGGTGACCCTAGAGAGGTATGATAGGTTACAACTCATGAACCTTGTGGTATAACTAATTGCTAGAGCAGAGCATGCTATTGGTGGGTATAGATTTTGAAAGCACTGGTTTAATTTATTAGTCAGAGAAAATGCATAAACACGCACACACATATACATATTCAGAAAATACGTGTGTACACATACATACTCATATATATTTTTTACAGAGTATATTCATAAGATAAAATTATTATAAAGGCTACCTTTTCAAGTGTAGAATCCAAACACTGTTGATACCAGTCATTATTGCATGGAGATTATTTGGCTAGTTAAATGACAAATCTGCAGTTAAAATGGTGATTGCTATTTCCTACTCATATGTTGACTCACCACTTTTTCTCTGTTTATAGAATTCTTCATAAAATGATGTGAAAAAGTCAACATCAAACTGAGCTCATTTCATTGTTGCCTTAATTTAGCTAAAACCAGAAACACAGCACTGAAATAAAAAAACAGAGTAATGGAAAGAACAAGTGGGCTTTTTAAGATTTTAATCATTAAACCACTATTCCCAAGAATTAGATGATTACATGCTTGAGTTTGTTTTGTCTCGATGAAAAATTTCAGGAGTTGTAGGAAAGGTTGAACAGTCCTAAATCATTACATCAACAATGGAATCCATCAAACAGGAGAAAATTAATTTAAATAAACTCCTAGTAGCGATTAAGTTTCATAACATATATGAAATAGTAGCAAAACAATTACATATTTACCTCATAACCTCTCTTTGGACACCTTGATAATGTTGATAAAATAATATTGCCTACATTTAACATCCAGGTCTACTTTATTAGGTGAAAAAGGCTTATGACATTGCCTTTGGATGTTCTTTGTTAAATGTTACCTGCTAGAAGATTTTGATAACTTTACCTATTCTCAGGAGACCCTCTTTCTATTGAGAATCCAGTTAAAATCAACCATGTTACCCAAACTGATAAAAGCTATATTAGAATCCAGGTGATGTAATTCAATTTAAAAGTCTAGTATGACATTTTCTTTGTATTACCATCTTCTCCCGTTCTTTATTGCCAGTATAACTTCCAACATACAATGTACACAAAGTGGTATGCTACTAAATGTTTGTTTTCGTGTTTCATATATCGAAGCACACGAAATGTGATGTTACAAAGATCTCTGTCATCTCAAATGAAATGATCTGAGAACAGTAGAAGACAGGGAGAGAATAATCACAAAACTCCTTGCAAATCTGTTGAAGGTGTTAGTAGTGCCAAAGATCTAATTTTCTATTTTCATCAATTTAATTTGTATGCTTAAGGAAAACCATTTAGTGAGAGGCTGAAGTGCATTTGGTAGATCAATACTCCATTGATGTTGATATTTGTCAGCATTTTCTTTAGCTGGTGATTTATAGGGTGCCAGAAGCATTTATAGAGTACTTAACTCTTTGTCATGTCTCAATTTGCTCTACAGAGGAAATACTTATTCTTTATTACACTGTACTTTTAATAAAGTAGAGAACATGCCACATTAGAGATAGTTTATAAGTGTGCTTAAAATAGACCTTTAGTACCACTAGGAATTATTAGGTTGATGTTACTTGGTCTAAAATGTTAAACTAGTTTAAAAACTGACTCTTCCTAAACCAAAAAAAAAAAAAAAAAAAAAGGAATAATTTGTTAGCCAATACAACGCTACTCAAAAGAGTTGAATTAATTTATATGTTTTAATCTGGACTATTATTTCTCATAAGATAAAGATAATAGAAAATGTGGTTTCTCTGAAGTTCAATAACTGTCGCTGATGAAATTACATCTGAGTTCTTGTAAATTTTTCCCCAAGATCTGTTAAGAAAAAGATTTAGAAGATGAAAATTGCCCCGTTTTGTGATAAAAATATATGTTGCAACCTTTTTAATAGAGAAATGTCATCTGTAACTCTTAACTGATTAAAGTGGGTAAAATATCTGACTAAAAATAATGTCTATCTCTTGCATAGCAATTTTTATTGAAAGCTTAAAAAGAGCTACTGCCTTTTTTGGGTATTGTGAATCTACGATGCACAAAGACAAAGCAAATTCTTTAAGTCAGGGTCTGGGCTATGGTAGATTTAGCTACATAGGACAGGCTCATGACTGGTGCCACAAAGTCCAGCTGGAGGATAGTCCCTAGTGGTGTACTCCTGAGGTTAGTACTGACACCAATACTGTTTAACATCTTCATTAATGACCTGGATGACTGGATAGGGAGTGCACCTTGTGCAGATTTTTAGATGATATAAACTTGGGAGAAGTTGCAAATAGATCAAATGGATGGATGTGCTCCTGTTCCTATCTGGAGTACTGTGACCATGTCTGGTCTCTCCAATACAAGAAGAGAACATACTGGAGCAATTCCAGCAAAGAGCCAGGACAACAGCTGAGGCTAAGGGAGCTGGGACTGCTCAGCCTGGAGGAGAAAAGATTCAAGGGGGATCTTATCAAAGCATATAAATACCTGATGGAGGGAATGAAGAAAAGCGAGTCAGATTCTCATCAGTAGTGACCTCTGACAGGGAAAGAGGCAATGGCTACAAATTGAAATTCAGGAAATTCCATTTAAACATGTTAAAGAATATAACTTAAAGGTTATTGAACATTGCAACAGGTTGCCCAGAGAGGCTGTGGAGTCTCCAACCTTGGAGATACAGAAAACTCAAACGGGCACAATCCTGAGAAATCAGTTTTAGGAGACCCTGTTTGAGCAGTGGTGTTGGACCAGATGATCTTCAGAAGTCTCTTTCAATCTTAACAAGTTTGTGAACCCCAGCCCTCTGACATCTGCCCTGAGTACACAACCACAATCAGCAAGCTGATTTTCCTACCTTGTTACTCTTGTAATGAAAAGTTCTTCATCAGTGAAGATGAAGAATTTTTATGTTAGTGTGAAACTGAGGTAGTGATCAAGTATATAGCAATGTAAGGCAATGTTCCAAATACAGTGGAAGATTATTTTAAGCACTAAAGAGATTTGTTTCCTGCTAAGGTAGTAAAAAGAGGCCAACTGTTACAGAGCTGTATTATACTAATTAAACAAATAGCCACAGAAATATTGATATTATTTAAAATCATTTGTTTTACAAGGATTTTGACAAGTTTCATGATGAAACAAACAATGTTTAACATTTTATTCATGGATTGGTAGAATATATTACTAAGTAAAATCAATACTATGTTTTTACTAAGAACAGCATTGTCCTTCCCAGCAGAGAAACAAAATGTACCATAAGAAAGGAACCGCAGAATTTGAAAAGAAATTGATAGCTAATGCTAAAGCCTGTCACTACAGACAATATAAATGGTTTTTACTTGTATGTATTTAGCTGTGTGTCCAGTTTTAGGGTTTGTTTATTTGTTTGTTTGGTTTTTGTGTTTCTGAGTTTTTCTTTCTTTCGGCAAAGGACTGGCCCTAAAACCATCTCAAGGTTTAATTCACAAATGGCAATAATTGCATCTGGATGACACATTTGGTGAGATCCCTGAAAAAAACACATCTTAAAGAAGAAGATGGCATACAGGGACATACATGAGAAAGCTGTTTGAGAGAGACAATCAATATAAAAGAGAATCAATACCTTTACTATGGGCAACCAAAAATCTGGGTTTTGTAGAAGTACTATCTCAAAGGACAGGATGTTCAGGCTGATCTACAGAAACGATTATGAAAAGCAGGGTAGCTGTTGTGATCATTCCCACTCTCTCTGCTGTATAAGCCTGCAGCTTAAAAAATGTTCAGTTGTTAATATGGAAACAAAAGTGAAGAGGGATGATAAAAAGCATTCTAAACAGCATGAGGAAAAATGGGAAAGAAGAGGGGAAACAAATGCCTTCCCAAAGTACACCTCTGGAATAATTATGTAGTTACTTGGACAGCGAAGCTGGCAATTGCAGATGAGGACACCACACTGCCTTTTGGTTGTACTTGGAAAAGCTGAGGAGTTAGGCAGGAGAGAATCTGTTCAGGATAGTGAAAGATCATTAGAAAAGTATTGTTAAAAAATGAGAAAAAAAGATCAGTAGAAAATTCAATGTCTACTACTGTTAACAGTTAATTCTGGAAACCTATGCGGTAAACTCCAAAAGATACATGCCCCTTGGAATTTTAAGGTGTATCTGACTGTCTTTGCATTTGTAATATAAGCTGTAGTTTATTAGAGATATCTCATTTTTGAGATAGCAAATAAACATGAAGCAAAGAGCGTTCAAACTTTTTAAAGATTAGCACCATTCAACACTCAGGTTAATGTTTACTTTTACTTTTTACCAAGTCAGTGAATAGGACCTGTTGTCTGATAACGCTTTATTCTCTGTTCCTCCAAAACACCAAAACAGTACTTCCCTGGCAAACTGTTGCCCCATCAAACCCAGTTACAGTAAAATCCTATTTGAATAGAAGTAATGAAAGAAAGTTGTGATTAACTACAGTCCCTCCTCTCTCTTACTTTGTGAAATGAGATTGTGAAACAGCCTTTCCAAATGGGATGTCCTCCTTTTTTTCAGTCCCTCAAGAGATGATAAGAAAGCTGTGTTCATTACTGTCATGGTAGTTCTCCTTGAGTCTTGCTTACAATCATATCATTTAAAGAAAAAGGAAAATGAAAAATGGAAAATCTCCATGGTCCATAGACATTGAAGAGGTCTATACAACTAATTTCAATGACAATGTGGTGACTCCAGTCATTCTAAATGCTTAATATTTGAGTTTATCCAGAATTATCCAGAACTGCTAGACCACATCCAAATCTTTAACTTCATACCCCCTACAGGAAGACCAAAGAACTGTATGGTACCCAAAGTTCATAAAGGGAGAGTTCTTTCACACTAGTCCAGAAAGAACAGTTTATGGTCCACCATCCGACTCTGAATCAGCTGTGGAGTGTTCATTCTTCTTCAGCTGTTCAGTAGTTTTAACACCGTGAATAAGATCTTCGTGACTACTTAGGCTCTTCTGTAAACTACTCTCTACTCTGTCCTATAGATGAATTCCACACAGATCATACAAAAACCAAAAGAAAACATGAAATGAAAGAGTACCTTAATGTCAATTCTCTATTACTACAGCACTTGCTCACTCTGACAGATTTTGTTTGTGTGTGTGTGTTTCCTTAGAGATGAGAGTATAGAGTGACCCTTTCTTGATAATGTTCTTTCTGCGTATTGCCTTTGCCCTTTCCCTGCAGTAATATTGCTTAATTATCATTTAACTAGAGATTACATTTCAGTTAATGCAACGAAAGTCAGCAGATGGCTTTATAGGTATGAAACATTATAATTCATGTATACTACAGTAATAAGAACTCAGTTGCTGATTTTTTTTTTTTCTGTTCTCTCTGATTAAGTGATTTTTTTTTTTCCCTCAGTTTTTAAACTCATTGGTTGAAGTGTCTCTCAGGGTAACAATTTGAGAGCTTAACTGAGATTGAAGAACATTTTATGTCTTAATATATTGTATGTATGTATGTATGAGAAAAAAAAAAAAAAAGTCCTGAAAAGTTTACAGCGTAAATAGGCAAGACAAAGACTTACTTGGAAGAAAACAAGAATGGAAAAAAATGGAGTTTCATTAAATCACATCCACTTTCAAAGCTCCGCTTTCTGACAAGATTAAGAGATCTCAAATATGACTAGAAGAAACAACCACCTTTGTACTATCATTCAGGTCTCAGACTCTGGTGAGAAACTCTTGAATTTGTGTAAAGAAAACAAGCAGAGAGGCAGAGGGAGAATCAGGTGTGGATGTAGGTGTGTCAAGGAAAAGATCAGGAAAAAATTGGTACCAAGATCTTCCCTGGCACTTCATCAGAGGATTTCAGTGCCAAAAGTAAGAGGCACAAGTCATTAAAACTTTAAAAATTGTATTAGTGACAAACAGCTCCCACAGTACACTTTTCCATACTGACAAATACTTTCCATAAGTGTTATCATTCAGATCTGTTGCATCTGAAGATGCCACAGGATGCTAAAATTTACATTTTAAGGGTCTTAAGGGGAGAGTAAACAGGTTCAAGGAAGAATTAGAAAATATATTAAACCAGTGGTCTCAAAGTCCTGAAACATAAATTGTCATAGGCAATATATAGTGAAATATAGACCAATGCTGCAGATTTGGAGAGGTGTTCTCAAAGTAGTATCAATCTCAGCCATAGAAGCACAGAGAACTTGGCTCTGAGAAAATGCTAACTTAGAAACAAGAGCTTTAGATCTGAGTGTCATGAGATAAGAAGCTTTCTTTGGTCATTTGTTTGTCTTTACACTCAAGAAAAAAGTATTTAATCTAAAAACAAACAAACAAAACAAAACCAAAACAACAAAAACCAAACCAAACCAAGCCAAACCAAGCCAAACCAAGCCAAACTAAACCAAACTTTTAAAAATGGCAACACTCAAAACAAACCACCAAAACCAAACAAAAGAACCCCAATATGAAAGCATCAAATATATCTGAAAGTTCATCAGCTTCTCCTATTACTGCTCTCAACTCAATATTCTGACCTAATGTTATTTATTATTTCTGTTGTTTATCTGCAATCTTAGTCATGGTTCAGATGTCTACATTATACATACAAAGAACAAGATAATAATTCTTGAAAGGTTATATGCAGTATAACCATAGTCACAGCTTATGATAAACTCTCCTCTAGTGTAATTCTAGAAGCCCCACTCTGTCAGAGAGTTTGTATAGGTACACTTATTTTGCATACCGACAATACAGCACGAGAGTGAAATATGTCAGGTTTTTTTAATGTCAGGAGTTCAAATGGACACTTTTATGGTGGTGTGCCTGATGAAGCCTGACTAATCTGAGTGTTCTAGGACTGTGTCACAGTTTCAGATTAATAAATGCTTACTTATTGTAAAATTTGTCAAAGCAAGAACATACTCTTCAGTTAACTAGTAAGATTTCTCCATGTCTGTAAATATTTGGGGCTAAATCAAAATTAAAAAACAAACAAACAGTAAATGCATCTACTATGCAACCTTAAACCAAAAAGAGTGACAGGACCAATAGTAAGAGCAATTCTGGAAAGCGCATCTCCACAGAAGTGAAGTAAGTTCTCCAGGGTCTGCCTCCCAGTTCACAGGCAGAGAGCAGGGCTTGGCTGAGGGCAGCATCACCAAGGCTGGTGAATCATTTGGGAGTGCCATACAACTGACTGTCACTCTGTGCTCCTCACAGCTTTACCTCCTGCATTTACAGATCAGTGCCACAGGCCCTCTCTCACACTCTGACATGGCAAACCAGGCACAGCCCACCAGTATAATTTGTAATCTGCCAACAATCAGTTTTGGGCACCTGGGATCCCAAGGTCACAATACAGCTAAACCAATGGGATTCAGAGGAGCAGACTGGGAGACAAATGCAACTTTCGGTGGTAAACACCAGCGGTGGCACCTTTTTTGTCACAGCTAATTGGATGAGGCTTGTATGACCTGGTGGAAGTCTCTCAGGAGTTTGAAGACTACCCTGGTTTGACTGGATGAGAGGGCTGTGGGAGAGAAGGGTTGTTCAGTGTTAAAGGTTTTGCTCTAGTGTGTGTGTTGTTCCACCTGCATGCTGTTTTGTAACATCATTAAATATTTCATATTTCTCAGCTGTACTGTACTGTTCTTCCAGAAGCAGCCTCAGAAATGACTTTTGCCACAGAAGAGTCTAGAGACCAGCTTTGAGCATGGAGATGACACAAAATATCAAAACTATATTTATTAACAAAAATCCCTGTCTCATACATTATTTTTCTTTATACAGCATAATGCAAACTCATATTGAGGTTTTCCAGTATGTTAGTGCTCAGCACATTGGCTATAAATTCGCTTCACCAGTGTGGATTTTACAAATTGCCCTGCATAATGAGGTCATCACTGGAGAAAGCAGCTGAATTTGATTATTCTATCCTGAGATGTTTTGCAAAATAAAACCAAAATGGATTGTACGTTTTTGTTTTGTAAGTTCCGTGAACTCACTGTTTAAAATCTGTGGTTCAATTTAAAGACATATGGCTAGATGGACTGGTCCTCTTCAGTGTTTTGTGTTCTATATTACAGACCAAACTCATGTTTCTTTGAAGTGCACCTGAGGACAGAATTTGACTTTAATGATATACTTTAGGGGAGTCAGGCATTTACCTAAGGACTGTGTTGTCAGAGAAGGTGTTTGATAGTGGGAATTTTTATGAACAGATTATGCAACAGTCTTGGCACCACTTCTCACACAGTCCCTGAAAATCAGGCACAACTGCTTTATTGAAGTGAATGGAGCATCATAAAAATGATGTAAATGAGGGAAGAAATAGGTCCATCGAATTTGAATATTGACTTTCAACATCAGATTTTAAGAGATTATTAGCCTTCAATTTTGTATGAGACTCTACTCTCATGCAGTGAATGCCATTATATACAAATCCATAGTTCTGAAGAAGAGACTATCATATCTAACACACATGCAACTTAATGCAGCCCTATGAATACAATATTTTCCACTTTTACTTGCCCACCTAAAACATATATTTCGCTGTTGTATTTCACTGCTCACCATGCTATTAACACTACTTTAACTTTTAGCTTCTTTCTGCTCAGAGTTGCTAAGTCACCTGCAAGTAATAATTTTCCCTGTCACAAGTCCAGGACAGCTTTTGCATATTTCTCAGCATAGTTAAACCTCTTGACCCCACCAGAAGTTCTTAGTATTTCTAGACTTTGAATTAAACTTCCACAAGAGGAGATTGCTCTATTTTCTGTAAAGGAATGCTGTGAATATTATTTTTCTTCATACAAATTGATCTAAAACTGAAACAAAGTGTACTCTACCAGTTCTTAGCGTCCCCAGTACATTTGTTTATTGCAGATGTTTTATTCTAAGTCACATCAAAACCACAGGACTGAAGCTGTCATGAGTTGCATTTTATCAGCATAAATGAGAGGTTTTTGCCTCATAGAGCAATTATTTCAGCTCAAGCTGTGACAGCTCTGAAGAGAATGATTACACATATATTAGGCAAAAAATAATATTTAATTTTAGAGACACCCTGTAATGCAGTCTTCTGTGTGGCTTTTTTTGCTTTTAATCCTTGTTCATGACAGTAATTCATTATTCTGTTACTATGAGCTTGCTGAGCTGAGAACGTGTGTGGATTTCATGCAAGCATCCAGCCATTTGTGTAGTCTCCTAATTATATTCTGATATTCTAGGAAGAAAACCAAGCAATTATGGATTTGGAGCAAATGCACGTGCCTTCATTATTTGTTATTTTAAACTGTTTAGTTTTGTGAGTCTGGGGAGTTTTCAGAGCTTAAAATAAAGAGAAGGAAGGAATCAAACATTCTGTTTTGTGATGATTCATTTATTCAAAAACCCGTGAAAAAATTGTATGGTTGACAGGAACTCTGCCATTTACAAAGGTGACTTGAGGCACAAAATAAAAAGAGGTTTACAGTAATGTTACAGCGTCTTTATATCATGTTAGCATTGCAAATATGTCCAGACAGAATCACTTTTTTTTTTTTTTTTTAATGCCATGTTCTCCATTTTGATGCGTACACTTAATTCTTCACTTGGTCCTTTTCCTTCAATGAAATCCCAGATTCACAGAGAAAAGGCACAATTCATAGGTCAAAGAACAGAAAATTCTAGTAGTAGTAGCAGTAGCAGCAGTAGAATTAGTAGTAACATCATAGTACTCTTATTCAAAAAAATAAAACCAAAAAACCTCTTCTTAAACATCATGTGCTTCACATCTCTCAGGTACTGGAAGAGCATGGCATTCTTAGAGCTAATATTTCTGATATGACTTCTGCCTTATATTGGAAATTCCTATACACAGTTGGGCATATTCTAACTCTAGAAGCAATCTCTTTGTAAGGTATTCTTTATCAGTATGCCAAAGTCAAAGTTGCAGTAGGAAACACTTCAGAGATGTTAATATTATGTCTATGTCCTGTTCTCAGAAGTCAATCAGTTCCCAGAACATATACCTAATGGATGTGCGACATTCAACAAAATATTATTTTATGATTAACATTGGCAACCCACTCAAACTCACAAACAGTATTTAAGATTGATAAATTCTCAAAAAAGCATAAATACAAACAAAACAACAATCCAATCAACCAATAAAAACCACAAATCCCAAAAAAACTCTTCTTATGCTAGATTTCTGGAGATGTAATCTCTTTCAAGCATATTTACTTTCACACTTCATTGCCTGCCTTGATATATATGATTTAGGATTTGTCTAGGTCAAATCAAAATAAAATAATTTGACCAGCAAAATAAGTGAAAAGTTAAACTATTAATTGCCTGGTGGTCTGTTTTATTTGTTTTTTAGTGTCAGGACAACCTACATACATATTTGGATTGAAAAATTAGTTTTAGCCATAATTTTTTATAGTCAGCCAAAGATCACTGGTCTTTAAACTGGTGACCATCCAGCCCTTCCCAAAACAGAACTGGAGATTCTAATATTTCTCAGCTCTTTAAAAGTACTGAGTCAAAATCTCTTAAAGATCCTTAGAGGGCAAATTAATCTTTGAATACTACAAGTAACCAGCAGTAACCTGCAGTGAGTTGTTCAACCACAAACATTGAAGTTTACTTGTGTCTAGTTGAGATATGAATACAACATTCAGGCATCATAAACAATTCCTGCAATGGAGTGTAGAGTATAATAGAAATATGACTACCAAAGTATTCAACCTAAGGCATGGAATGAGAATGGCCAAGGCCTTGCAAGTTATTAGGGTTTTGCAAAGCCATAAACATCTGAAAATAGCATTAGAGTAGCAAATGTCTGTACCTAATAGTACACTATTACTAGTTCCATGTATAATACAGGGATCAGTTTAGCAATTTTCTGTCTAGTCTGTATTTTGCCATGGTTAAATGAAAGATACGCAAACAATGTAAACTGCTGGTGTAGTCAGGCAGAATGCTTAAGAATCAATATTATCCATTCCTGCTCTCATAGGCAGGTTTACAAGCAATTCTTTTTCAAAAACAGAGTTAGAATGCACTACTGGAAGTGCACTTTGCTTTGACAATTAACTGTGAAAATGCTACCTTGGAGCTTTACCTCTTAATGATTCCTGGATCAAATATGCAGTTTTCAAATTAGACATCAAGTTAAATCTCAACAATTCACCAGGTCATGGCATATGCTTTGTTTCCTTTCAGATGTGCTGTCATTGGTGCTCATGAAACTTGCAGAATTAGTAAAAAGAAATATCAAAATTTATTCCAAGAATAATATACAAAACAATGAAGAATTTTTCTTACCATTTATTTTCTGTATAGGTCTGAAGTATTGTCATACTAGCAGAGAAATTAAATCCTCCATAGGAAAGAAAACAAAATATATATTTTCAAAATCTTCTTTTTGATTGAATTTTTATTTTCCACTGAATCTCATAAATAGATTATTTTATTGTTTGCATGCGATATTGCAATCTCAGAGAGACCTTCAGTGCCACTTAACCTATATGGTGAGATAGGAGAAAAACCTATACAAAATAGGAGAAAAAGTTATGAGAAGTACACAGTGACATGGCTACATAAAAAGCGAAGAATGCACACAATAAAATCTAATCCAAGGCAAACTCTCCATCAAAAATATCACCTCCTCAAGCAATCTTCTATTGGTCTACACATACAGAAGCTCCACTGACATCAAAAAAGTTTTTCCTGTTCCCTGATACAGCTAATATGTAAGAATGATTTAGGAAATTGATCAGCAAGCAGACTAGTTAGAACTATGAAGTTTTCTCAAAGACTTCTGTATCAGATTTTTTGCATCAAAAGTTTAAATACAGATCATTTTATAGGGGAAAATAAAAATAAACAAGCAAACAACCCCAACAACAACAACCAAACAAAATCCCTGAATATGGATCTAAACTCAGAGAGATAAAAGGTAAAGTTTTGGGTGGAGACATTCGGAGAGCAGGGCGGCGGAGGGGAGGTAATTCCATCTAGTGAATTATAGTCATGGAGGAACTGAGCTATCAAAAGTATTCATAGAAGAGTCTAAAACCCCATATATGTTGTTTAGGGAGAGAGAGAATAATATTAATTATTCATTAAAAACTGAAGAGTCGAGTAAGAAAATAATTTTTCAACCTGTTCTGAAAATCAAAGCTGTGGGAGCCTCTCATAAATGAAATGTGAACAAATTTATCACAGGAAAAGAAAATATTTCATTATATAATCAGAAGATATTTTATAGAATCAATACTATCCATAAGAATCAAGATAAACAGGGAAACTTGGTGCGAAAGTGATATGGCAGTACACAGCAACAAGTTTAACATAAAGCAAAACCGAAACCAAACCAAACCAAACAACAACAACAAAAAAAGAAGAGACCATTTCTGTCAGAAGTCATCAACACATCAAGAAGTTTTGCTCATAATCCTAAGAGGGTGAGGTGACAGGGAATGATATTTCCTATTAGAAATGCAAGATTGTTTGGCAAGATGACTACAATGCACACGATACCAATGTATTATTTTGACTGAAAAATAAGATTTTGACCATAGAGGCTGTAGATGCTCCATCCCTGGAAACATTCAAGATCAAGTTGGACAGGGCTTTGAGCAACTTGATCTAGTTGGCAATGTCTCTGTTCATTGCAAGGGGGTTGGACTAAATGATCTTTAAAGGTCCCTTCCAAACCAAAGCATTCTATGATACTATGAGTCTATGCAACTTCGATATCTATGGCCAATAAGACCCCAATCAGAATTAACATAAACTAATTATCTTTGTAAGTTAGTTTTCAAGTGACTATGAAGTTTTTGGCTGGTTGCTTGGTTTTCTGTTCAGAAGAGATATCTGCTAAAAAAGCTCTGAGTGGAGGGGTCCTAGGTAATAGAGACAATTATTTTCTCTAATTTAATTTTTGTCTATCTCATCAGTAATCTTACATTACTAATCTTACCATTACAAACCTTACACTTCCATGCCTTCAAGGTAGATTAGGTTTTTAATTTGCAGTGATTGAGTATTAAAAAATTATTGTATCTCCCATTTTCCATTAAGAATCTGCTGTATTCTGTTATAGAATAATCCCTTTCTAATATTGCATCTTGGCCTTACAGTCAGATTGTTGCATATGCAAAGACTTCTAGTTGGTTTCACAAGGGTCTATTTATTAAGTTACATTGCTGTGTCAGGCCTGTATCCATTTTTACTGTATGTTATTGTTGAAGAGGTAAAGAAGACAGAATCCTAATAATTACCTGGTCAGTTTTTCCATTTCCATATTTGTATTTATGTATTTTTCAGACGTCATGTGATCTGCATTAAGTGTTTTCTCTATTGACAGCAGAATTTCATTCAAAAATGCAAAACCAACCTAATTCTTCATCATAATTTTTAAGAAACATAGCATAGGGAACACAATGGCTGGCCTTCATTTCTGCACTCCTTCTCCCCTTTCACATGTAAAGAAAGGCATTCTTAGGACATGAAGAAATTGAGAGTAAAAAATAATAGAGGAGATTAAGAAAATTATGTATTCCAGTAGGTCAGATAACCAGACCAGCTAAGGAAAAGACGTGAGTTGAAAAGTGGTGCCATATTAAAGGAAAAAAGTATTGGTTTTGAAATTTAAAATAATGCTAAAATTTTGTGAAATATATTTTAAAAAATGAAGATATCCAGTAGACTGAATTAGGGAAACACTCAGTGGTGAATATGCTGGGCTGAGATTTGTAGCATGTATTTTTGGTTTTTGAATTTGCGTATTGCATATTTGCATAATGTTCAGGCAAACAAAAAAATAAGCCACAGGAAATAAAGTTGCAAACAATTTGAAAATGTAGATTTATACTTAAACTCTATCATACCGAAGATTTTTATGTTTAATTACTGAATGCTTGGACAGTTGTAGGGTTTTGTTTGTTTGTTTGGATTTGGTTTGTTTTTCACAAATTTGATCTAGTATGTATTACATTTTATTCTTTCAAAATTACTTAAATACTCTAGGTGTTACAGACTGGGATTTTAAACTGTGTTTGTATTTATGACTGTTGGTTTATCTGGTACCAAGTATTTCTCTTCTGGAATAATGGACGGGGATGGAACATCTCTCCTATGAGGAAAGTCTGAGAGAGTTGTGGTTGTTCAACCTGAAGAAAAGAAGGCTCTTGAGAGACTCTATTGTCAACTGTCGGTATTTAAAAGATGGGAACACGTTTTAGCAGGACCTGTTACGATAGGACAAGGGGTAATGATTTTAAACTAAAAGAAGGGAGATTCAGGTTAGACATAGGAAAGAATTTTTTTTTAAATGAGGGTTGCCCAGAGAGGTGGTAGATGCTCTAACTCTTCTAAGTTGTCTGACTCCTCATTTGCTCATCCAGGCAAACTAATTAGAGGTGAAGGAAGAAGAACCAGACTAGATTGAACCAATGTAAAAGAAAAAGTTTTTCTCCCTGTTATTCTGCGTTAAAAAAAAAAAAAAAAACACAAAAACAAACAAACAAACAAACAAAAAAAGTGTTGGATTAAAAAAAGATTAAAAATTCTGCCACTTTTAAGAAAAATTGCTTCTGTTTAATTTGCAATAATTGTAACCTCAAAAAAACAGTGGAAATGAAGTTGTAGATTCAGGCAGGTGTTGATTTACTTTCATTGAAGATCTCAGCAGTCACGAGACGTGAGAATGCATCAGAATTTTCTCCAGTTGAAAGGAAAACCACTTTTAAGAGAGAATACTCTACCTATTGCCACAAGATTTTTTGGAACTGAACTGCTCTCCCACTCTCCTACTGATACTATTCCTCCTTGTTGAAATATTGAAATCTTTATTGAGCTAAAGAAGAAGGACAAGGAAAATTTGATAATTTTGTAGGTGGGGAGCTTACCTGGAAAAATTGGACATTTCCAACATAGTCCCTATTTTAATGAATATTTATATACATTGTGACAGCAGATAAAATCCTGATAATATTTAAAACACTGGGATTTAAAGTCCTGCTAAAACTTTGGTTTTCAGTAAGCCAGTCAATTTTCTGCTATGTGCTCACAACCCTGTTTAATACTAAAATGTCTAAATAAATATAAGCAATCATGCTTTGACCAGGGATACTCCAGAAATTTGTCAGAATATAGGAGCAGATATGCTTACTGATACCCTGGAGTTCCCACAAGTGGAAACCTTCCAAAGTGTCTACATCAAAATAAAAGTTCTCACAAAGTCAAAGGTGATTTACAGTTCATACTCTTGAATTTCTCATTGCAATGACCTGCTTGGATGATCAGTCCTACCTGATTTGGTTTTGTATTTTGATGGAGGGTTTTGTAACAGTACTTAGGAAACCACAGACCTTGTTTGCTGCCTACCAGCTGTTCATTACCATTCTTTCCATAAAGGTTACCACCCCAACAGGCAAGCTATGTTAAACAGGTGGCAGCTCCTAGTCCACTGCAGTACAAAGTCAGAGAGCTTGTTAGAAACACTGAAGATACCCTGTTTCCCTGAAAATATGATCTACCTCCAAAAAAGCCCTAGCGTGATTTTTCAGGATTTTTGAGGGTGCTCGAAATATAAGCCCTACTCCAAAAATAAGACCTAGTTACAGTTAATGTAAAACATCATGTAAAACATACATGTAAAAAATTATTAAGTTTTGGACCAAAAATTAATATAAGAACTTGTCTTATTTTTGGGGAAACAGGATAATTAAAATTTACTATACTTTATGAGCAGAGGATGGATGAGATTCAAACTACTATCCAAATATTTGTTGATTCTCCTGGGGTACTTCCTTCATTTCTTAATTGGGTTTCAGCCTATCCCAGTGCCTACCTCTTGGCTTGTATTGAAAAGACCAGACTAAAAGCTTTAATCTGGTCCTTGTGGTAGATCAAAGTCAGCCTTTATCTGCTATACTGATTATTAACAATTAATATCTTAAAGCACTTCAAAACAAAGTAAAATTTCTCATGCAACTTCAATGTATTTTGCTAATACACAAGAATGTGCTAACAAACTGTTATCTAATACCACCTCCCACTATATTAGCAATCATATTGCATGTGGTGACACATATTCCTGGAGAAATCATGGGCATACTGCAGGTGGGGGATGCAAGTTCAGTGTGTATGCATAGAAATTTCACACTGCTGTAAACCATCCCAGACTAGGGAAACAATCTCTACCCACACTCATTAACAGAGGCTTAAAACGAGATCTAGCCCCACCTCTGTCATGCTTTATTGAGCCTTGATTTTGCAGTCCCATCTGTTCTTCAGAACTGCCAGTTCATCTAGCAACCAATCACATCATACATTTTTAAACTGTGAGAGGAGTTAGCTGGAGCTCCTAACAAATTGTTCCTGTCATCTACCATCAATTTTCCCATTATCATTGACAGCAGGACAAAGCCATGGCCAATACCTATTTGCACTTCCAGCTGAGAGAGAAAGTTCCCCCACAAAACTTCATTTAAACTAAACAAATTTTGTTCAGCTGAACTATGCCAGCTGAAGATTCACCCATCCCTTTTTTAACCCTAGAGTGATGACCGAGGCAAATTTTCAGATAAAGTCAGCTTAGAGTTCTCTGTCTCCGTTAAAAATTTGAGACCTTAAATTACTATTTGTTGACGGAAATATTTTCTGCAGTTTAGCAAAATACCCACTTAGACTGATGTTTTATAAAGGTGCTTTAACATTCCTTGGAAGCTGTCCTCCAAACTCTCATCGGACACTTCAAACAACTAGTCCATCATTAGCAAGAGCACTGGATAACCTACCTGTATGCTAGTAAACACATGACCATGGAGAATAGAGCAGTGGCACACAAATTGTCTTCTGGTACTTGAGAAATGTATTCAGAAGCTGCCTGTGAATATCTGAGTCAACACCATCCCCTTGTGCACCAGGTAGCATTTCTGCAGGACAGACCACAACTTCCAGGGCCCAGTGACATGCCCAGACACTGTTTACTTACTTTATTCACACAGAGTTAGCCACTGAGTCCAAAAATGCTGCTGAGCCCTTAAAATATTTTTTTCTGAACTGACATTAAAATACTCTCAAATAGAATCACCAAGTTTGGTGGTTACTTGAAAACCTTTAATATTATTTCCATAACTTTAATGATCGATTTCTTTGAGAATGAGCCTATTTTCTGAGGAACCACACATTTTTCTAAGGATCTTCAAGCACAAGTAGATCTGGTTACATGTGGCTGGATAGAGTGCAGAACAGGTATTACGCTATAGCATCACAGATTTCAACATCAGTGTGAGTTTTCTGACAGTGTGTATGACAATGTCAGTTTTGCATATTAAGCTATGGCCTATATGTGTTTACAAATTTTTTTGTTCCATTTTCTCTTATAATATTAAGGACAAGACAACACAAAAATTACTTTACAGCGTGTTGAAAATAAGCTTGTATTATTTTTCTGTTTCTACATTTTGTTCTTATTTCACTGTCATTGATAACTTCCTTCAATATGATAACATTTACTTTGAAAAGTCAGTGAAAAATTGTCCAGAAGACATTCAGAAAAATAAAAGGGAGGTCTGCTAATTATTATTTAGCTTCCATTTAGGGTGCATTACCTTCTCAAAGATAAATATTAGTTCCAATGCCAGACTCAATCAGCAATGTGTAACAATTCAGAGTTTGTTCTCTGCACAGCTCCAGGACAGGGAAATAGGAAAGACATTTTTAATTTTGTTTGGTTTTGAAGATGGCTAAGACCATTTAAAGTAACAGTTTAATGTGAAGCAGTGATACTTGGACCTTCAGTGGAGAGGGATCATGGAATGTCCTATTTAACTACTCAGAGTTATTCCATGACACTTCCTAGGTAATACAGTTGTCTGAGTGCTTTTCACACAACATGTAGCTGCCTACATTTATAGGTTTGGAGAATGAGAGAAATAGGAATAGTTTATGCAGCTTGAAGGTCTCCTCCTCTCCAAATCTTAAGGGGCAGAAAATAAATGAACCTGACAGTGGGGAATGGACCTTAGGAACTGCTATGGCTATTGTTGCATGCCCAGGAAAGGGAGTCTTCCAAATCGCTCTATTAGTTAGAAATCAATCAGACATCTTCTAAGCCACTGGCAAATATCTCTCCTCACTGTGTCTCCATCTAAGACAAGTTAGTTTTTATCATTTACTTGCTGCAAGTCAGCTGAGATTGGTACCCTGTTTGCTCAGAGATTAAAGCTCCCCCATTGGAAATCTGGGTTCAATCACCATCCTGCTTTGTCCCATCTCCTTTATTGACTGCTTCATGACTGGCTCTTTTGCCTCCTTCCTCCAGTCAGATGGAGTTACTTTTATCAGTGGTTCTAATATTTACAGTGTGAAAAGGGGATCTAATCACACTTGCTCATGTCTCTCTTGCTTGAAGAAAATATAGGTAGGTCAGACAATGGGAGACGGAGTGATATCGTGCATCAGGAAATCTACTAGTCAGTCAAAGCAGTACATTAATTGCTCTTGGAAGCTCAACTCTCTTGTTACAGACAAATTTTTCTTGCTTTGGTCTCTTAAATCTATGGGGTCAATGAAAATCTTTCTGTCTCTCCTCTCCATCTTTGCTCCTATGAATAGTAGTTAATGAAAAAGTAAGATAGCAGTCTATACAAGAGTTGAGGAATATTAGTCTCATCGTGATTAGCCACTGTTTCTTAGTCAGGTTTCCATCTCTAGTAAATGTCACTAGCGTACATGAAGAGGAGCATTCAGGTCAAAATCAGATGATATCTGAGTTCTGATTGGGAAAAAAAAAAATCACACACACACAAAAAAAAAAAAAAAAAAAAATATATATATATATATATATGCTTTTCATTTTCCTCCGTATCCTAAAATTGCAGAGAACAAAACCTGGGAAGGCATAGAAAAAAGAAACAGCTCAGAATGCAGCAATCAAGATTGCTTCTAAATGCATAATGTGGATGATATTGGGGTGAATACCCACAAGGAAACTTGAATAAACTAGTTCTGGCATTTAGATATTTACTGATTTCAAACTGCCTTTGTGAAAACTGCAATTTAAAGAGCATAGAAGCTTAATTCAGTATTCCCTGAAATACAAAAGAAGCATGGTATCATTTGACTGATTTATTCTGTTTCTTTCTTCAAGAGTGCCTGCATTTTATTCTCTTGAGAAGACTTCTATCTTTCAGAAAAGCAGACTAGAAAACTAACCAGGTATTGCCAATGCACCATCACCTTGCAGCTGGGAATGAATTTGATGAGCTGATTCCTGGTGACACAGCCTTTAAAATACAGGTAATGTAAACGGAGAATCTATACAGTTGTCAATAGTTTTGGAAACCTTATTTGTCATCACTCCAAAGTTTAGAAGCAGACCGCCTAAAGTTTTCTCATCACTGGATGACATTTTTCTTGGCTAATACTAGAAGCAGTTATCACTATACATGGTAGGTTGGTGAGAGCACTAAAACACCTTCAGATACAGATCCAGATCCAAATCCAGATCCAAATCCAGATCCACATCCAGATCCACTTCCAGATCTAGATCCAGATCCAGATCCAGGCTGGAATAGACTTAAAATTTAGTAGCATGAAGTTGCAGTGGTTTATTCCAAAATATTTAGATTTTTACAAACAATATATCACATTTTCTTGGAGTTATCAGAGTATACAACTGAGAAAAACATTCATGACATATATTTTATGAGATTCAGATATTGTTTTATGTTTGTGATATTTCGTAAACAGTGCAAAGAAGCAATGGAATATTGTTTCTAATGATCATGACTTTGCCTTGCTCTGTGCTGGTACAAAGTGACCTGAAGATCTATGTTCCTAAATGTTATTTTTAAAATGTGTCTTCAAATGCAGAATCAATTGCAGTGTCATTCTTTCATGAGAGTTAAATGACACTGTAGGAGTCAAATACAGATGATGCTCTTTGTCCTTGAGATGTGACAGTTCCTTCAGCTGAAGGGGTCTTTATGACTGCTCTAAGGTGTACCTGAAGATATATTTGATTTAAATTACTTTAGAGTCATGGGTCACACAGAGCACTTCAATGCCTTCTTCACTCAGCTGCATCAGCTGATTAGTCACAGCCAAGATTCCTTCAAGGGGGCCTGATGCCGCATCTAACAAGCAGGAAGATGCTTCTACAGGGGCTCGAATGTAAATTGCAGGCCCCAACTATAATCAGATCCAGAAAAAAATTCTCAATGTTGAAAGGTGTTTGGATCAAAGTCTTGCTTTCTCAATGTTTCTATCCAATCAAACTTTGCCCATATGATGACAAAAACTGTGTTATCACAAAATCCTGCGACACCTTTTCCCTCTGAAATTCAGAACTCCTTTCCTAAGTTACATTAGAAAGTGACATTTATTTGTCTGAATATGAAGACATTACCAAATTCTTTGCTTTGAACACATCCTAGTGTGTTTTCTATTTGGTTCTCATTTTGTTTGAATTTTTTTCCAGTGTAAAATTTGTGGGAATGCAAGAGGAATGGGACTTATTGAGACAGGTACTGACCATTCTTGTGTTCCTCCCAGTAAAATCTCAGTTGTGGTCCTTGAGTACAAACTGTGTGTGTGTGTGTGCATCAACTGTTATTCTGTTATTAAAAATAAGTAAACCAATTTCATTGAATTCTTTAGGTGATTTCTTCTGCCCTCAGTTATTATGCTCTTCTGATGGTCTTGCTTTTAAGTAAACTTAGGAGTAAGCAAGCATTTTAATTCTTCAGTCAGACTCAAATATAAAAATATGACTACCATAAGCTAGTCATATGCATTTTCTGTGAAAATTTGAAGCCACATTTTTAAATTAAAATGAATAGGTGAATAGTCAGCTTTGGCTTCAGATCCAGAGAAGCTGCCCTCCGGAGTTTCTTATGTAATTCATACTCAAGGGTGCTTTGGGCTCCTTGAAGAGCCAAGTAGCCTCCAATTGCAGTTAAACGAAGTCAGTCAGACACTGTCTTTCTACAGGATGTCTCCCTCAACTCCTTAAATTCTTAATCTAATTTTTCCCATCTCTGCTGCCAGCTTGTTTCCTGCCATGTATTCAAAATTCTTTATTCTCCTGGCATTTCCACATTAATCATCTCTACTCCTTTACTCAGTCATTCTGAAGCGAGGCAATGGTTTGATTTTTTCTTTCAGAGTCATTATGCTAATGATAGTGAATCTGGACAATATTCAGACACTGCAAACTACACAATTTTATAGTGAGGAGTATTTTTAAATATGGAAAGACAGATAAATCCTGAAAGACTCTCATCTTCAACAAATGCTATTTCATGTAAGGAAGATATTACATGGAACAGCCATAGCATACTCACAAGACAACCTACTTCAGAAGGTGTCACAGCTGGGTAGAAAGCACAATTGCTGTCCTATGGGAAATTTCACTGTTTGGTGTTTGTTTTCCAACTAGCATATTTCTCTTTTTTGGCAGCAAAAGGAAAGACTATCTTTTTAATGTATTTGTGGAGTTTATGGAGTGTGGTGATGAGGACAGGAGATTACTTTATGCTCCAGTCAAAAAGTATTTGGAGCACCATGGTGCACTAATCCTAAATGCTCCAAACGCTTTCCCAGGTCTACAACTCCCAGGGTAGTAACCAAGCACTGCTTAATTTGCACAGACTGCATAGCTTTCTTTGTCCAGGTGGCAAGAGAGAAAGGCACAAAACTTGATGCTCCTGTAGCATTTAGTAGTGGCCTCTAAGAAGCAATGGAGGTCCAAGATTGCTTCCACACTCAACAGCTGCACTAAAAACAGGAATCCTAATTCTTTACCATTCTTTACTCATATTGCTTTTATTTTACCTTGTGTGTCAGATTTCGTGTTCCCTTCCCTATTCCATTTGTAAATACCAAAAGTTCAGCCTTTGCTCTAGGATTCCCACTCACATGAACAAATCAGATCTTATTCAAGGGCTTCTTTACATCTCTAATGTTACTTTCTATGCACTGCTGTGTCAGAACTGGGACTGAGGACAGAAGATAAAATCTTACAGAACTGAAAGTTGTTAAGTGTCTATAAAATATCAAAACCCCAAGCTTACTTTTGATGAGTGTATGACTAGATAGTTTGTATAAATTTAATTTTGTATGTGTATGAGGATAATTGGTTGAGCATACACATTTTCAGATCACACGGCATTGAGGAACCAATTCTAATCTCAAATGAGTAATTTGGAGTGTGACAAATCTTTGGTATCTTGTTGTTGTCATTACAAAATCCATTTGCAAGAAGATTGTTCACTTATTATCTGAGATTCCCTGTTCTCTACTTGTTTGAAAAATGTCTTCAGGATTTACTTCTATGGATGTAATACACCCACCTAACTTTCCATAAAATGCAATTGATTGGAAAAATATACCTAATTGACAGAAATAATTTAAAACCAAGTAGCTACCTGATGAAGGCAATCTCTTCCCTCCTTCTGTATCTGTTTTTTTTCAAAGACAGCATTGAAAGTATCCAAAACTTTTTCAGAATGTGTAAGTTTGACATAGTTGTTCTGTTTTTTTTCGTTTGGTTTGGTTTTTTTTCCATCTGAGTCACAAAATGATTCATCATGGAAATCAAAAGCAAGGAGGAAACTTTACAACACTTAAAGAGGTGTAGTGTTTCAACTGAAACAGATAAAAGATGCAAAGGGGATTGTAAAATTCTGTCAGTAAGTGGAAGTGGCCATGAGTTTTATATAGAGGCTACAGAGCTAAGAACTTCATGAGACAGCACGCTGCTGAAAGGGTCTGGAAATACAGCCACAGGTAAGGGAGCAAGAGTTAGTTCTGTGCTAGGTCAACTGATAGTAGCAGAAAGACCCTGTCCTTTAGGTGTTCATCAGAACTTTTTTTTCAGACTTTCAAGAGTTGTTTGTCTTTAATTTGTTGTTCTGTCATTGCAGCTTCCTTTGTAATATGAGCTAAGTTATTTACTACCATAAAATAAAATAAAATAAAATAAAATAAAATAAAATAAAATAAAATAAAATAAAATAAAATAAAATACCAAGTTGTGGTTTTATGTGCAATAGATATGAAATCTGCATATCAGCTAGTTCAGTGACAGGTGCATATTCCCCATAAATATCTAAAAGAAAGTATTTTACTTCCCGCTTCTTATGCTACTTTCTGATCACTGGAGACCAATTGAATAGTGAGCTAATTTTGAATGAATAAAACATTTCATCTTTGATCTCCATACAAGGAAAGTACAAAGTAGACTGATGTCACAGAGTAAGGATCTAGCTCAGAGATGAAGGACAATTTTATTTTCTTTTCCTAACTTTTACAATATGGCATAAAAGTGCAAAACAGCACATCTTCGTGGAGAGCTCACTAAAGTCCTTGGCGAGTCTTCAGTGAATCTTTTACATTTTTCTTCCCAAAAAGCAGCAGCAGATGTGTTCACCCGATGATGCTATATAATTGCTCTGAAAGATACAATGAACAGAAAATCTCTATAGAAAATGTATTGTTGATGCCCCACAACAACACAGCAGAAAAACTAGGGTGCCTAGGGATAGAGAATAAAATTCATGAAGGGTGATTTAGAAATTCAAGTTCCATTTCCAAAACTGAAGTGTGTTTGTAAGCTTTAATCCTCAGAGGAACATAGGGCTTAAAATAGCATGCAGTAAAGTCAGAGGTGCTACAACTAGACTGTTACTAGTACCTGAGCTAGTTGATTTAAAGTTGGTTCATGCATCTGTGGTTGTAAGACTACCCTGAGGGTTATCGACTTGAATGTTTTTATTTCTGAAAATGAGACTTGACACTCTGAGCTGACTTAGACCCTTTAGAAACATATAGGATATGACTCAGCCTTGTAAGGTCCAAAGTGTGAGAGTTAACAGAATGAGGAGAATAAGCTACTTTTTTTTCTTTTTTTTTTTTTTTATGTGGCAATTACTGCACAGCGTTTGGTCTTTAATAAAAAATAAGACTGATATAATCATACATTTCTCTATGGTTGGACTCAATGAACTTAAATATCTCTTCCAGCCTTAATGTTTCTGTGATTCTATTATTCTTTCTACAAGTATAGTGATTATACATGGCATTTAGATATGTCTATGTGTACATACATTGTTGATACTGTTAAGCATGATGTGACATAACAAACCAAGTGGTAAAACAGGCAAAAATCCAGTGCACCTGTGCCAGGAAGCTCTGCATATAATGATTAATAGACTGAATGAATAGCATGTACACAGTGATCTCCCTTCAGAATATTCCCTGTTACCCTAGATAATTAATTGTTGCAAGATCACCTTTTGCAGCATATTTGGTCTATATAAAAGAAAGTCTCAAAATATGACTAGAATTTCAGTAAGTATCTGTTCTTATACAATAACCATGTATTGCTCAGACTTGTCTTGTAGACTCACCGAAGAGATCAGATGAGAGGAACACAGTTCTTGATACAGCAGCAAGCTTATAAGAAAAAAAAAATACAGAGAGTATGTTGTGGTTAACATACTCTGAGTATATAGGATTTTACTCTGAGTGTATAGTATTTTCATAGCCAAAACACCTACAGTTTTCTCCGTTATTGACCCATTACAGCCATAATTAAGGATTGTTGCTACATACCACATCCTGAAGGAACTGCATTTAATCTATTGAAAGCATCACTTCAGCTTAATGATAACAGTTTTCTATGATGGAAAGAACCTTGCAAGAAAATTAGCTGTATCATCTTGAAATTTAATTACCAAGCTTTAGCAAAACACAAGCCAAATTCTGAATGATGCTCAGACCTGTTTTTCTAATCTGTTGTTTTCTCACCTGCCCAACAAAAAGGGACATAATCATGTTGACTTGCTCCACCACATTCTGCAGTAATGACTTCTGTTTTGCCTTTACTGAAGTAGACATGCATCTTTTGTTCCTCGTATTTCAGTTTGACATCACTGAGGCTAAAAATGTATTTGACCAGGCTCATTTAAGGTGAAGAGTCCCTTCAGTATTCACACTACCACTTTGTCACTTTCTTCTTTCTAATCTGTCTTGCAAGGATCTCATGTATTAATTTTTCTTTCAGTTAAAATGGCACAGGTCTGATAGTGCCCTCATTACCCAAACTGTTATTTCTCCCTCTGGTCTCACAAACTGTATTAAATTATGTTTCTTCAGATAAGTCCACCAATGACATTCTGAGTAATGCTTTAAATGATGGGTCTCACATTGGATTTAATTTACATTTAATAAGACATGTATTGTATTGCAAATTAATTATAACAGACTGTTGAACGTGATTTTTGAGAATTAATGGCTAAGGAATTAATAGTATGTTTATTATATAGAGGGTTAGAGAAATCAATTATATTTCTTTCCAGTAATGAAGTGGTATTTGTTTGACATAAGTTAATTATTTAGTCAGGTTTAAAAGAATAATTATCTGAGCTCTGTAAACATGTTCTGCTAATTAAAAAAAAAAAAAAAAAAACAGTAGAAGGCTACAAACAAAAAACAAATGGATCTTTTTTTTTAACTAACTCTTTTTTTTTCTGAATGTTTTTCTTCTGGTAATTTTTTATTTCATCTCTTCTGCAAGTGACTCCAAATTAAGTAATGTCACGATATCTTTGTAACCATAAATTTAAACTCAATCCTATTTAAACAAGGGATAAATTAGGTATCATATTTTCAAGGTATAGTTCTCTGTGAGATCTAGGGTGGTTTTTTTGTATCTTTGGGCTACAAAAAGCCTGAAAGAAACTAACAGATAAGAGGAAGTTGCATTCCTGTATTAATTTTTTAAGGTGTGGACTTCAGAGAAAATTTGATTCTACAGTTTTGGTTGCTTAGACAAGTCAGTTTAAATGATGTACCAGAAATACATCATACTATTTTGGCATTTTTGTGGGTGTTTTTCTTTAAAAGTCTGGCGTTACAGTTCAATTTTTCATAAATGAAAAATTTCATAATCAAACTTTATGTCATCTCACTTTTACTATACAATTCTTATAAAAATATATTAAAATATTTCACATAGATATTCAATGAGCATTTCAAGAAACATTAACTCCTGGCAGTACAATGAACTTGATTTTTCATCATCTTGCTCCTTCTGTACTCATTGGCCTTTGTGCTAAGTGCTGGCAAGTGGACTGTAAAACATGGTAAAGCACTTTTGTAAAAAAACTCTGTTACTCATAAGTTGAAGTGAGTACTTAAGGAGGAAGTTTAAGCAACCTCAGTCACTATAGAATATATCTGGTTTCTTCTAGTTCCCAGTTCTGTTGGCAAGGTCGATCACATGGACTGGAGTGTCATTTTCATTTCTGTAGCTCCGACAGGAAGAAGGTTTTCGAAGTTCATTGCTGTGTATATTCTGGAACTGATACATGTGTATGGTATTAAATTGACCTTTCTGTTATTTTGCAGTTTTGATTGGATAATCAGTCAATTTTTTCTTCTGTATGATACTATAATAAGGCTATAAACAATGCAGGAGTCAAGTGACCACCCAATCAAAGTATAAAATATTGAAAAGGTCAAAAGAGTGCAGCTCACTACCAAGATTCATTGAATATAAATTAGGCATTAAACTCCTGATAACTCTTTTCCTTGACTAAGTAGTAATGAGAATGGAAAATGGCAGAAAATTATCCCTTCTCATTAAAAAGCTTGTAATGAGAATGTGGATCTTGGTAGAAATGTAGCCTATTCTCATTACAGTCTTCAGGAAGGGTCTTTGTGGTCTTCTTCACATGTCATAGCAGTGAACTTTTCCTCACTAATAAAAATAGTACAGAGAATGTGGTTACATTGCATACAACTCCCTGCATGAGACTTCTTCACTGTAAAATCATCCGACAGTGACATAACCTTTTTCATTCATTGACACTGGAGTTTCTGCTGGATCTATATTTTATGTTACTGTGAACAGACATGTGTCAGCTGTGTTTTCAGTGCTGCCTAAACCAGGTATATGCCCCCATTCCCCCGAATTTCAATGCAATTTGCAGATAGTTTCCTTAGAGTATTTTGCAAAACCTAACTAAAGTTGAGTGATATAAAATTAATATTCCAATGACAATTATCCAAATAAAAATGCGTATGCATAGGTTAATGAGTGCAGATTATCAACGGGAAGAATACTAGGAACGTGCTTACACACCTACCCACATGTGCACAAATTTCTGAGAGAAAAGGACCCACAGATTTCTATTCTTCACATGAAATTCCACTCTGCCCACAATACTAAATTTATCACAGTGAATTTTATATGCCTCTTGACTTTGAAGTGTATCCAGACTTTTCTTCTGACAGTATGTAGATTGTGAGAGTAGGAAAAGTATAAAGCAAACAAAATACAGCAGCTAAACAAATCTGTGCCTTGTTTTCCATTAAAAAGTAGGTATAAAATAATTTTTGATGTAAGTCTATAAGGTTAATTTTGGTTTTCAGTAACTGAACACAGAAATCAAGAAGCTAACCAACAAGTCAATTTATTTTTGATACTGAAAAATACATGGCAAAACAGTTTGGTTATGAAATCTGAGGAGGAAAAAAAAATCACATAGTGATCAATTAGGTTACCAGAATAACTTGTTTCCTGCTCCTGAACAGTTCTGGGATGCATTTGTCCTGGTAGGAAGAGTGACCCTTGCACATTGGCTCTGTGTAGGGGTACATCCTGTCACGTGACCCTGGCCTATAGACGACCAGTGGGATTTTGCTCACATCTCCTTTCCCAGGACCCACATGGCAAATGCAGTTATTTAGCTAGTGAGCTGGGTCTATAGTCACTTTACATTGCCACACTGGGAATGATACCACAGTGCTCCTTTGGGATCTTAGTAAATCCCTGATGCCAGGGGTTGTTATGAAGTGTAGAGGGTATTAATAAAATAGAGAGAGAAGGACTTCTGTATGGGAAGAAATTCCTAACTCACTCATCTGTGTACACACACGCTTGCATAGTCACATGTACTTTTCCAGGCCTACAAAAACTCATATGCCAACCAGACACAGCCAAACTGAAGGTCTTGCCATGTAAGCACCTGCCCACTTTGCACAGCAGGAAATAGTAGCATTCAGTGCTATGGGTACTCTAAATACCCTTGACATCTGCAGGTTGCATAACTACCCCCAGGCAACCCAGGAAAAGCATCTGTAACTTAGAACAGCAACCTAGCCTGTCTGAATTATGTTGGCAGCAGTTCTGGCTCTTGAAAAGCTCTACAACTGGGAAAGTAGAAAAGGGCTAATCTCACCTCTTTCTCCCGATCTGGCTGCACTGCACCAGTTTGTGAAATGACTCCTACTATCAACATAAGAGTATTTTCTTGATGTTGTTGGTGTGTATTTACAACATATACGTATACCAGATATGCATATGCACACATTATTATGTATCTTCCTCAGTGCTTTTGTCTCTCTCTCTTTGTAGGGATAGATGGATGAATAGATTAGATAAATGCACTTGTTTTCCTCTGAAAATGGTCATGAAAATGGCCCTTTTCAATTTGACATTTCTCACAAAACTACTGCTAACTTCTACAAACAATCTGCTCTTTTTTTTTTCATACTATTATTTATTGAAATTTTGTGTCAATTTCTTTAGCAAAACCTTTTAAGATATGCCAGTTAGTTTCATGTCAGTATCCGTGAAAAAAATAAGTTTGACATTTATGTAAGTGTTGCCTAGGAAGAAATAATTGTAATGCAGATCCAAAAGGGACCTGGTTTACAACAGATTTCCCTTCACACCAAGGGACTCTGGAAGGAATAGTGCCTCAATGAAGACAAAGGCTGTCCAGTGTACCTGTGTAGCCTACAGGGACACACAACATAGGGCAGATCAATGTCACCAACACACAATCAGCCTGACAGAATCAACAAATATACTGACACCTAAAACACAGATACTTTAGTGTCCATAAACTTCCTAAGACATTGTCAAAAATAACCCATTATTTGTAGCACATTTCCACATCCGTACAAAAGACTCACTAGCACAAAGATACCTGTTCTTTTGATATCTACCAATTTCTCATCCTACAAAGGCTATTTTCCTTTACAGGTTTTGCTATGTGTATGAGATATATTCCCAAATACATAATTTTCCTTTCTTTTTTCTTTTTTCTTTTTTTTTTTCTGATGATTAAACTGCATATTTCGGAACATTCTCTGTCATGAGACCATGTAATTTTGCTGCTTCTTTCCAAATACTCTTTCCAATATACATTTTAAAATTAGTCCTACTTTTGAATTACTTCTATTCTGTTTTTCATCATGTAGAGCATCTGAGAACCCATCTGCAGAACCAAAATTTTTCACATCATTTAACATTAAGAGGTACCTGCCAAAAGTGACTGTTATCCAGATATGCTCATCTGGACAGTCAAGACCTTGGTGGGTGGGAGGAGAGAATAGCTTTTTCATTGTCTAATTTCCACATCAATAATCACAGTTCACAAATGCTAGTCCTCCTCATTGCATCTTCTATCATACTCTGTATTTGCTTCAAGAGGCAACTCATTCTCTTTTTCCTTCTGAATGACAATACTCTTGACAATCCAAGGTGTCAAAAGTTGCATGGACAATGGGAGTTGTTGAAGGGTTACCTAGTCTCTGAAAGTTTAGCATTATGGTTGTGCCCTTCACTCATTAACTCACTTGTGCAAAATCAATTAAACATCCTTCTCTGGACTCATGTGGCAAACAGCTCCAAAAAATGACCTTGTTGTTCGAAAAGTACAGATTCATAATTCAATGCTCTTTGCAACCATAGTTCCTGACCCAACTGTGTGAAATATTGACAGTGGTAGGAGCACTATATTGCTTTTGAGTGATTGCAAAAGCTTTAGAGCCTCCTTCCTGAATCACAAATGGACTAAGTGATTCATGCTTATTTGGCTACTGTAGAAATATTTTTGAGTACATTTACAAATCCATGATTAATAGTAAAAAAAAAAAAAAAAAAAAAAGTTCAGTATCAGCTTAGAATCTGTTACATGGGAATGACTTCTATACACCTGCTTGCTGAGACTAGAAGCTGTTCAAGACATACTGCATTATGAGTCACCCCGGTAGATAATAAAATAGGAGGTGACCCAAACACTGGTTAGAAAGTTCTCTGGCTACTTGAAGCAATGCTCCTTGGAAAGAGAAAAAAAAAATCTGGTAAACTATAAGGCACTTGTCAATAAATCACTTAAACTTTTCCTGAATTTAACCATAGCATAATTCCATCTTTCCTCAGCAAGGCATGCTTACCTAAGCAGACTGACTTAAGTGGGTTTTAAGCATGTGGTCAGTGATGGATAGAGTTATAAACACCCTTGTGAACACCAACAGATTTAAGCATGAAAATATATTTTGTTTAAAAAATTGAGCCCATGAATTAGACAAAAATGCTGCATGGTCCCTTTTGCATGTGCAGTAGAGCAAGGGTGATGTGTGGACCTTCACCACCACCATCAAGGCAAATATTTAGCAGAGGTGATAAACAAAACGGAAATCCATAAATGTACCATGTAAATAAGTTACTCCATGTGCCTTCTCTGTACAAAAATTTTAAGCAAATGAACATTGTTGAATTGTTCTTCATATTAAACATTTTAAAAGAATATGTAGAAATTCTATTTTTGGCACTGGTGTAAACATATTTATACCACCATATAATGAAATAGTGATTCTTGGAGCTTTCCTTTCATCCATTGTATCTCAGAGATTAGTCTATGATTCACAGACACAAATGCTGATATTGTTATAAAAACTATTACTACTTCAGGAAACCAACCTTCTTGAGAAAATATAAAATATTTTCTCTCTCCCCGGAAAAATGTTAAGAGTTAAGTGAACCTGATGTACCAAGGTGAGCAATTTGACAAGAAAAGAATAGGGGGAGGTGGAAAAAAAGGCAAATAATGACTATCCCACTCCCCCACTTCTGATCATCCTTCTGATTGCTGATTAGAAAATTATCCTTACAAAGAAGAATGGAAAATTGCACTCCAGTCTTCAAAACTGGGACCTTTTATTTTATAAACTGTTGTATAATATAGATTTCACTAAAAGTGGATTTTATACCATGTTATCATTAAATTGTTGGCTAAGCCAAAGTCAGAATAAAACATGGATTAAATGAGGATGCTTAAGTGTTTGGTTAAAACCAGGATTAGCTTCTCTCAGGCTACTAATTCTAATACTACTAATGGAATTAGTAAAACAATTATATTTCTCAGCTCCCTATTTTGTCTCCCCAGTATAAAATCAAGGAAAATTTTTCACCACTCTTGAAGAGCCTTCTTTGGCCAGCTTAAAAATAATCGTCTGTGAAAGAAGGATGGGTTGGAAAGAAAGATGAAAGTATTTGAAATGGAAAAAAAACCTTGGGCGTAACTTTATTTTCATCCTCAGAGTCAAATCCTTCTATCCGGGAATGAATGAGTTGATCTGAAGGGAAAGTCAGAGCATATGAACAATCTGTTCACTCAATTTAGATTCTACATGTTGACAAAGTATCTCCTTTCTATTGTCTATAACTTCTGGTATCTCATTGTTTATTATCTTCCTATTTGTGGATCAAATAAAAAAGGTCACTTGCATTAGTCAAGAGGTTTGTAATGTTCTCAGGAGTCAAAAATGAACTGAAATTATATACTTGTTCTTCATAAAACTACCTCTTAATAGGCAGAAACACACAGTGGGAGCAGAATATCATCTAGGTATTCCTGCTTTATATGCTGTGTAGAGTTTAAATGCACTGCTGTGTCAAATGTGTTGGAAATTCTTATTGTAATTCTTGGAATTACAATAAAACACACACCTTGAGTGTGTGGTGCAAAGCCTATTTGACCTGAAATTTTTAAAATGTGCTGCATAATTTTAACTCAGCTTTCAAGTAATGCAGCTGTTCCAGCTTTATGAAGATCACTCTCATAGAAACAGTTTACTTAAACCATACTGTCATTTAGGTATATGTTTCATGGATCCCTACAAGCAGTCCATTGACTCCTCTCTCAGCCCTAGGATTTACTTAGTTCATGAGACATCAAACTAAACCAGACACAGAGCGATGAGGTAGCTGGCCTGATGACAGAGACTTTATATCTTTGGATTTCCAACTCTCCCCCAAATTTTCTATATGACCTTAACAAATACCACATTCTCAAGCTCCTTTCGTGCTGTTAGATGCAGGTAATAACACTTTTTTTTTTTTTTCCCATTTACTTTTCTTAAAATGAACAACAATGGGTACACATTGCCTGGTGTGTGACAAGATATGGGGTTATGGTCCCATCTGCTCTTGCACATGCACAAGAACTGCCTAGAGACCTGTGCAACAGCCCAGAAGAGAATGCTAGCACACTTCCTGTCACATCTCCAGTTGATGACTGGTCTTTGCGTCTTTGATTTCTGTTAACTGATGGAAAGGCGCATTACTGACCCTGCTTTGCTGGGAGGGCTGCATTATTCACATCAACGTGTGTATTCGTCTTTTCTCTGTATAAATAAAGCCCATGCATCTATATTGCCTACACCCCTGGAAGCATTCTTTGAGCAAAATTTGAAAATTTAGATTGAAGGAAAAAGATGTCATATTAAAAAACAAGCCTACAGCTAACAAACTTCTCCTGCGACATGGGACTTTCTGAGACACAAAGTTTAGTGACAATAGAATACAGTGCTACAACATTTGCAGATTCTTTAGGGTGTCACAGTGCATAATGTGAATGTGAACAGGTCATCCAAAGACAGCTTTATTATTACTATTACTAAGAATGCTTTATTATTACTATTATTATTATTACTGTAACTATATAATGATTGCTTTACTGCTGTCTATTTCCTACTCTGACTCCCAGGCACAGAAATGACAAAATACTTCAACAGATAAAAGACTGTCCGCAGGGTATTTCCAGCTCAGTAAGAAGTGGGCAGTGCAAGACATCTCACAAGAAAGTCTATCTTTTAGCAATTTATAGCTGTATTTTGCAGATCCTGAATCTTTTGAGCAGGATCTTTGGGGCATTCTCCTTTTGTCCATTCTGAGTATAACTCCATCTTTGTCATCCTTCTTCTTTCATCTTTTTTTTTTTTTCCTTCGTCTTTCTTCTTTAAACAAGGACAGCTTCAGGCTGCTCCTCTTGTTTCACTAGAGCTTTAGACTTCAGTATTAGGTCAGGTCTGTGAACTCTCCTGTTATGTTAAAAATCCTGAGATGAATCCTCATCCCCTTGTGGTCCATGAGAATTTTGCCTTTGCCTTCAACAGGACAGGATCATACAGAGATGTTTTGCGCAAAGATCCAAGAAAGAAGGGCTTTCGTTTCCTTCCCATTTAACTCTTCTCTAAAAGACACTGAAGGGGCTGTTATGTTTGGTCCTTAGATACATAACTTCTCTGAAATAATAATATTATGTAGCTCTACAGTGTAAACTCTCTCACATATGTTTATCAATTCAGTCCACTGAAGGGGTTGAAGATTATTAACTATACTTAACAGACTTTAAAACTAAAGGACAGAGTCATTTACTCATAGTGATTGCTAACAAGAAAAGGAGATAAACTCAGATTTTATTATTTCAAGGCCAGCACTTTATCCTCAGGAGCCAGACTAGCAGCCTGAGAGGGATATATTTACTGAGAGTTCTTTCATCAAGCTTCTTTAGTTTCTGAAAAAACTAATTGGTGTCTTATGCTCTGAAAGAGGAGTCAAACTACTAGTTCTGTGACCAATTTTCATGAAATGTGGTGGAGTTTTTGGGATAGAACCTCATATCGCAATAATCAAGGGCTATACCTATCCAAATCCCATCCGAATATTGAGACCACATTTGAAATCAGAAGGTAACAACTAGGAATAATTTATCAGATGTAATTAGTGCAGAAACACCTTTGATAACATTGTCTGAAGTTTCTGCATGGCTCAGAAGGGGGTCAATGCCTCAATTACATTGAGGTATCTAAACACCACAGAAAAAAAATGATGCTGTGATACATCCTGTGTCTAGTGGAAGCTCTTAATCTTGAAAATTGGGATGTTTCTTCAATAAGAGACCCCCAAAAGTTGAATACCTGTGGATTCATCAATATCAGAAGCATTTCAGGTGCTAGACTCAACTATGTACTAGCTAACAACACTAGGACTGGAAGTTAAACTGTTGTTTCAACATGGTTCTGCAACCACACTAATAAGCACTAATGGGAAGCAGGCATTGTATCTTTCTGATAGAAATGAGCAATATGTCTCTGCACAGAGCTACCTTGTACCACATCAGCTCTTCATTACCTCTCCTCTGCCTTTCACTAGGTAGTGAAAAAAAAAAAAAGGGCTGTAGAAGGTGCTGTGGCTTTTTGTTTTCAGGAGCAATGCTGCAGAAAAAAAAAAAAAAAAAGAGGAAAAAAGAAAATAAAGAAAGTATATTACTTCTGGTTCATTTTTATTATGAGTTTATATCTAGTGAATGATACCGGTATGATTTTCATTGGTTTCTATGAATTTTGTAGTACAGAAGAGTTCATGAATTTGGGAACATAAGATAAAAAATGACAGAAGAAGGGTAAACAGCAGCATGAGTACAATGTTAAAAACAATAATTTGCAGTATTGATTGACTGTTGCCCTCACTCATCACTGCTATACTAGCTTCATATGGTATATTACTGCCAATATCAGACTATCCTATATTTCTGTGAGTACCTAACATTAATGCAACACTACCCTGAGACATTGGGAAAAGTAAGCACACATATATTATGAATACAGATATAGATTTTGCCATTGGCTGCTCACCTGTAACAACCACAAGGAGCAAAGAAGCTGTATAGCTGAGGTTGCTGAATCTCATAATAATCACAATTTAGCTTGCTCATCTGTACATAACATTTTATATTATAGTTACACTTTCCGCCTGCACATTTCCACCCATAAACAAACAAGTCAGTCTGAGTGACGAAACTAATTTCTTAAATCCTCATGTGGCCTTGTAAATTCAGGCCTCATTTTTCATAACTGTGAAGCAAATGTTGTCACCACTCATTTTAATAAGATGTTAGGATGCTTTCTGAAAAAAGCTGTGACAAAAGGCAATCTAGGAGGAGATATTGATATTTACATGTTCCTTGATGCAGTCATACAATTTCTTTAAAAAATTCTGAAGTCTCCCTGGTTTGCACACTTGGATGACAGCTTCATGTTCTTGAAATCATAAACCACAGCATATCATCCTTTGTGGGCAGACACTGTTAAGTAGTATACCAAAAGACAAGAAGAAACTGGGCATAAAATGCAGGCTGCTTTACAATGCTGCAGATTTGCTCTGGCTTTAGAGAAACTAGAAAGAAACAAAATGGCAGGCATGGATATGTTCTCTATACTTCAGAGTCAGGTGGAGAAAAAATGAAGGAGCACCTAGGAAATACTGCAATAATAAAATTCCTGTAGTTCATCTAATAAACTTAGACTAAACATTTGTTTGGTCTCCAAATTGTATTTGATTAAGATTAGTAAAAAGATTGAAAAAAAAAAACTTAATTTTACTTGGTGAAAATCAAAACCAAGTGTCGTATGAAACTGGTCTAATGACTCTATAATGGACAAAGATCAGATTGCTCATGTTGATTAAGAAAATTTAAGGAAATATTTATGATACTGTGGACCTCTGAAGTCTTAAGTGCGTGCATCCGGACCTTTGAGAGAACAAATTGTCTTATACTGTCATGATTCTTGCCTTTCCTTTTTAGAAACACCTCAGAGTGGGCATGGGAAAAAGATGCAGCTGTACAACAAGTTTCTGGTGTAGATTTTTAGAGCTTTATTTCAATAGCAAAGTTAAAATAACTTATTTACTTTAACAAACACATGCCATTACTATATTAACTATGTTATGTGCACTTTTGCAATTCAAGGAAAATAATTAAATCTGATCCATGGTACCATCAACATGTATGTAACATGTATGTAATATACCATCATATCTTTTCTGAACTCTCAACAGAACAATTCACAGTGCCTGGCTGAGGTTGAATCACCAACAAGAGGAAGCTATTTAAGACTCAAGAATAACCAACAAGGGCAGGCATGTACCATAAGCTGGTGAGCAAAGGAGAAGGAAACACTGAAAATACTAAGTTAATTTTCAGTTTTAAAATTTCGGGTCTTCAGCTATTTTTACTTTAATTGGAAGGAGATCTGCTTGTATCCCTGCAAAATCAGAGATTTTTCAGTCTTATTACCAGTAAAGGAATTGTACATGGCAGTCACATATTTAGAATCACAGGGATAAGAAATGTTCAAAACAAACACACATTTCTGTGAACAACTTTTGCATACCTCTAAAGACAAGCAGTCATAATTTTTGTCCACAGAGGTGACAGGTTATAGTATAATGGTTATTTGCACTATAGTGTAACAGCATAATAGTTGATTTTTATTTTTTTAATAATAATTAAGCTCTTAAAGTAGTTGAGAGAAATTAGGAGACAGAACAAAAGGTACCAACATGGGATTATATTGGTAGGGACACAAAGACTGGGTAATGCAAAAAAAAAAAAAAAAAATTCTGCAATTTGGAAATTTGTTTCTGCTTCATTTGGACTTTGCAATGAAACCACCCCTTATGCTTTTACTGGCCACTTAATGCTACTGTGAATCTAGACCTGGTTCTGATATCTGCCTCTTGCATTATCTCCTTCCCAGACCTTTATGTCTGAGGATGAATATTTTCAGGCTCTGTCTCATTCTCACAAT
This sequence comes from Patagioenas fasciata, assembly GCF_037038585.1. Lineage (NCBI taxonomy): Eukaryota > Metazoa > Chordata > Aves > Columbiformes > Columbidae > Patagioenas > Patagioenas fasciata. The sequence continues at coordinate 72,667,642 of NC_092521.1, read as the reverse complement.
GCGAAGATCTTTGTGAAGCAGCTTTTCAAGTAACATGTAAACGAACAGAACTCTAATGATTTCATTAACATAATGGCTGTTCACAGATTCAACTGTAACTGAGCCAATGCATTCTCATTTCACTGATGTTTAACAAAGTTCATTAACCCTGGATGTATTTATTTAGCACTGCCACACTTAAATTTTAATGTAAGAACTGCACAGGACATACATTTACTTGAGAACTTGACAATTTTCATATGTAAACATTTTCAGAAGAATTTAATATATTTGTATTTTTAGAAAACTGTCATTAAAGAGAATTAGACAGTACTGCATGTAGGTCTCTGAACACATTCTTTATGATAACATATGAACCTCTAATGAAGTTGGGAAAGATGGTCAGTAAAATTACAAGTCTGTAGAATGAATAGCTAAGAACTATGCTGACTCCTGTTTTATTACCAAGAATATTTTAGTCAGTCATTCATTCATTCATTCATTCATTCATTCATTCATTCATTCATATATTTTATTAATATTAACAGAGGTGATTAAATTGAAAAAAAAAAATCCATAAAGCTGAGTAAAAGTGCATCACCACTTTATGAGTCAAATTGGATTTTTATTTGGGATAAAAACCACATCAAATGTGGAAAAGAAACCCTTTTAATGTTACTGCAATGATTCTAACTAGAGAGCAGGTAAGAACTTCAGTTGAAGGATTTAAATTATTTCAGATGCACTTTGCATAATAATTGTGTACCTGGGTGGTTGGCAGAAGCATTACCCCAATTCTTTACTCTTTTTTTTTTTTTTTTTTTTTTTCTGCTAACATAAGAATAAACACTTCCAGATTGTAACATTTTCTCATAACTATTCCTCTAAAAATACTCTCATTCAAGTTCTTCAGAGAGCCCTAGAAACAAGTTTTAACACACACAATAGGGGTAAGTAGCATAAGAGTAACTCTGATAGCGTGACAGTTTTGAGTTCCATGTTGCTTTCTATTTGACATTTGATTTGCTACAGCATAAAGACTAATCTTCACAATTTTAAGGTTTCTAGAGATTTCTTTCAATTGTGTCCTGCAAGGAGACAATATTTTTTTTCTAAATGGGAATTAATCAAATTATTAAAAAAAAAAAAGAAACCACAAAACAGGTGTTTCAGACTGAAGAAAATCTGGCACACATTCTCTGGATTTTATCCTTTTCGAAAGGATCATAGATGGACTTCTAACAGCTGTCAGCAACCTACAGTAGCTGCTGTGTGTCATTCTCCTTCAACTGCTGTCTGTAATGTACTACCTCTTGCTGTGTAACATCTTTGCTAAGCAAGCCATGAACACACTGAAAGAGACTTTCCTTCCTCCACTGATAGTACGCACTGCAACAGTTTAACAGCTCTTGCAGTTCTCTCTCTACACCAGCTCTTCAACGATTAATGTCCACTCTAACTCCTTCCATTTTGCAGTTATTTGATACACCTTATTTCATAAAATCCTGTTGATAATATTGATCAGCAGTTAGTAGGAGAAAAACATCTAATTTTTCCCTTTCTACATGATTATTTTCTGAAGTTCACTTTGTAAGTGCCTGCATAAGCCTGTCACAGTAAGGCGTTATTTTTCTTTTTAAAGCTCAGAATCAGATTTTTTCATTCATACATGGGGTAGATCCATGCTTAAACTAGCTAAACCACTCTTCTAAATCCCAGCTGGTTTTCATATAACTTCACCAATTTGGCCACTACATTTTCTACATCTTTTCATTACACCTTAACAAGTAAGAAGTTCCTTCATGTTCAAGCTATTAGCAATAGTCATGTGGTCTCATTTGCAGGGTGGCACGGATCAATGGAGCTAACACTGTGCAATCTGTGCAACAAGAAACTCAGAAACTAGAGAAGAATTTAGAAATTGTCAGTGTAGCATCTTATTGCAACCTGCTCAATATTTATACAGTAGGTAAATCCATTTCTGAAAATCCCAAGTAGAAGTTCAATATCCTCATTATTCCAGATGTCACTAATCTAACTGACCCAAATAGCCAAAGGCTACCTCCCTATACAGCTAACACTCCTGGTTCTCCTGCCATTGGACATTGCTGGGGGGGACTTGCAGCTGTGCAGCCCAGTAAGACAGTATTACCATGGTTAGGAGCAGGCCATTGACACTGAAAGTCCTCAGGGCTGAGGGACACCAAGCATGCTTTGTCCAAGCTCGATTTTGACTTCCTGGAGCTTTGTTTTGGAATATTTAACTGCAACAGCAATTTCTGCAGTGATCAGGTGGCTATGTTTAAATTATTTATGTATCACATTTTTATAGTGTAACCATAACTTTTCTATACATAGTAGTAACAAAGAGCTATTCTGTGTAAACTGGAATATTCAAAACTGCAGCATGATGGCGCAATATAGAGAAACACAGACTTGGTATCACAGCAGAGCCCTTGAAAAAGAAGACAAGGGATGCAGTGTAGGGGGCGCAAGAATGGGATGGTAAGAGACACAATGACGTTGAAGACTCCATAGCTAGAAATAGCTCACCAAAGGGCAGATAAAGAAATGCAACCAGGGGAGCTGGGTAAAACCAATTTAAGGGATAAAAAGAGAACAACAAACAGTTACTCCACACATCTAAACCACGGTATTTACAGGAAACTTGGGTGTGATGTGGACTTGTAAATAAAGGAAGAAAGACCAGGGTATAAAGTATGTCAGAGAATATAAAATTAGCCCTAGAGTGAGGAAAAACATGTCTTTGTGATCAGTTTCACACTCTTTCTTGGGAGAAAAAAAGAAAAAAAGAAAAAAAAGAATCTGGGACACTGTCACTTCCCCATAAATCCCTTCTTCCACCTCCTGCAAGACTGAAGTCACTCACCTTAGGACTCAGGAGTGTATGGATCAGTGAGCATAACAACAGAGAAATGGGGTAAGTACTAGAAAGTGTTCATATAACCATTTTAAGAGTGTGATTCTTATCTATTACGATTGAGCCCTTTTTCTGTAGGAGTATCTTTTCTTCGTTTGACTTCACTTCTTTTTTTCCTGAACTAATTAGATCCGTACTAATAATTATTTGATTAAGCTTTTAAGATTTCAATTACACTAACAATAAATTCCTAGCTTTGCATATTAGGTGTGTTTCTGTTTTGTCAATATATTATTTTGAGTGCAACAGGCTATCTGAATAATGTCACAATATTCAATCAATCTGTATCTAATCTATATAAGCTTCTCTGCTAATTGTTTTGACTAGACGAAATGGCCCAAGTTGTGCCAGGGAAGATTCAGATCGGATATTAGGAAACATTTCTTCAAGGAAAGGTTGTGAAACACTGGAACAGGCTGCCCAGGCAAGTGGTTGAGTCACCATCCCTGGAGGCATTTAAAAGACATGTGGATGAGATTCTTAGGGATGTGTTTAAGTGCTAGACTTAGATTATGCTTAGACTGGATCTTAAGAGTCTCTTCCAACCAAAATGATTCTATGATTTTAATAAAAATCACTCAGTGATCAATGGAGTCAAATATGTAATCCATTTTAAAGCAAATATTTAAATTATATCATCTGTTTCAAGTGTTTATAAAGGGATCTTCAATTTGTATCTTTGACAGGAGATCTACACTGAGGACTTCTGAAGTTAAAGAGATGAGTGTCATTGCGTTTAGTACATGAAAGTTAGTATCACTTCTGGTTTTGTATAGTGTCAAAAGCTTACATTTTGACACACAATGAGCTAAACAAAATAGACATCTAAAGAGTATAGCTTTGAACTACCAAATACTGTGTTGAAGGGATTCAAGTAATAACACTGCTTCAGTATTTGGACCAGTTGGAACAGTTCCACACAATTTAACACCAGAAAAATCAACACAGTGAGCCTCTCTACCTGCCATATACACCATCACAGACTTTAATGACCATGCATATATATAAGTAAATGTGGTAAGGCTGCTTTCTTCCATGTTCATCACACACTTTTGTCTCAAAATTTTCTGCAGTAATTTAATTCCTAAAATAGTATGTCTCATAAACCAGTACCCATAAACCAAAATCATCAGATGTTGTAACCGGAGTAGGACTGTTTACTGTAATGCTGTGTGAGTATTTACAAGGGAGAAACATACTCTAGTGTTCAATATAATACACATCAAGAAAGAAAAATTTAATCAATGGTTTTCCAGTCTCTCATTATGTTCTCCCTCTTCCAGACTCCTCAGCAGCAGAGCTAAGAAGCAGTCTTATGTTTCCCCCATTCACAAAACAGACACAAAAATAAACTTTCAATTGAGTGTGACACTGCTTATCTGATGCCTTTTTACTTCAGTAAGGGAGGCTTCTAAACCCCAAAGATAAATAAGAAACAGCAATCTCAAAGTTTAAAATACCTGTGGAAGACACCAAATATTTGCAAAAAGATAACTGGTATTTTTTTCAGCTCTACATTCAAGAAATAAATTAATCTGCATCCTGTATTTACTAGAGCAATCAGCATCCTTTACAAAAGGGCCCAACAAGAGAACACTGCAATTAGTGAGTGTGGGCACAGCCTTGATTAATAATGAACCATTGTCATGGTTTAACCCCAGAGAGCAACCAAGCACCACACAGGCATTCACTCACACCACCCTTGAGTGGGGTGGGGCAGAGAACTGAAAAAAACTCATGGCTTGAGATGCAGACAGTTTAATAGGATAGCGAAGGAAGATTATTGTTAATAATAATAATGAAATATACAGAACAAGTGACGCACAATGAAAGGGCTCGTCACTCACTGACTGATACCCAGACTGTCCCCAAGCAGTGATCAATCCCAACCAGGGTCCCCCAGGTTTATATGTTGAGAATGACATCATATGTCGTGGAATATCCCTTTGGTCAGATTGGATCAGCTTCCTTGGCTGTGTCCCCTCCCAGCTTCTTGTGCACTCCTCACCATCTTGTTCACAGGCCAGTATAAGGAGCTCAAAAGTCCTCAACAGCTTAGCAACAACTAAAACATTAGTGTTTTAACAACCTTATTCTCATTCTGAATCAAAACCACAGAACCATACCAGCTACTAGGAAGACAATAACTCTGTCCCAGCTAAAACCAGGATTACCATGAAAGAAAATACTTTATATACATGAACACAAAACATTTTGTATACTTAAAGCGATTTAATCTTTAAATGTCAATTTGCTGCTACTGAACAAGTGGCTCAAGCCTTTGAAAGAGTTGTTCATTCCCAAAAGACTTTGCTTACTATCACTAACTTGCTTTAAGTATCCAATAAGTGTTGCTTGCTTTCATTGACTAATAAAAATCAATAAAAATATTGGCTAGAAATACATTTTTTTACCATTTTGATTAAATTTTAAAACTGTTTAGAAGTTGGAAATACATAGCTCCATATGTATTTTGTTATCAATTTGTTGCACCAAGTTACAGAGGTTCCTTTAATTTTACTAGTTTATTAAGCTCAAGATCTTCTTACAGGCAAAAGAAACAAAACCAAGATTTATATTGATAGTCTAATTAAATCTTAACAGACTAGCCAGAGAATTGTTACCAGGCCTCTAACAGTGATCCTAATACTTATAGTTCAGGTTAAATGTAGTTAAAATCACACACACACACAAGCCTTCTGGTGTCTACTGCCTTTCTTTGCCATTGTACATATCCTTCCATGGCCTCTTTGGCTCTTTGGTCAATCAATGTCTTCAGCTGGGGCAAGCTGCCAAGTGTCCCAAGTCCTTTGCCAGGAAGAATATGACACTGACACTGATGATTTCTTCTTCCTCATTACTGGGTCCACTTGGGTTAATTTTTATGTGTTTACTAATAAGCTCTACCTTATGCTCTTTTTTCAGTTGTCTGCAGCTCCACTTTACATCCAAGTTTGCTGTAGATGATACTGGTTACTTGCTTCTTTTGTTTCCTTAGTTACTCCTGAAGTAACTTTAGCTGGTTCCCAAGGTTACCTTTCTTTGATGAACAGTAATCATCCTAACTAACCTGTTCACAGCCCTGAGTATCCCACACCCTCCTGTGCCTCGCTTACCAAATAATATCCATACTTCTCCTTGCAGCATTTTATTCCAGGATGATAGATAGCTCATTTACAAAGAATAATTACTTATTATTGCAAACTGTTAGTTACACATGTATATATACACACAAGAATTATGTGTTCTTGTGTCTGTTTATAACATGTATGCACTGTAGAACTGTACAAAAGCTTAAACATAGGATGGAACAGTCCCCTGCTCATTAGATAATAGTTTTTAGTTATACAAGCTAAAACAGGATCCAGAAAGGTCAAGAGAAGTCCAACTATAGCCCAATAAGAACAGAAGCATGTGCTGTGAGCTTAATGCAAAGCCCATGATCTGTTTCTAGCAATAACAGCACCATATTTACTGTACTACAAGATTACAATTTATTTTGAAATTGAAATAAAAATTAGTTGTGAGGAGATAATTTCAAATTATTTTCTTGAGTGGTATTCAGACCATGTAAGAAAGATCACTTACAGAGTTACAAAGTATAGATTTCCAATAACAAAGAGATGGGCTGTGTATGAATAAGAGAAGAGCAAGAGGACAGATCAGTAGTCTAAGCAGTCACTGATGAAAGAGCTGGGGTTTTGTTAGGATACACAAACACAAAGAGGAAGACATGGAATGCTGATAATTCCCAGTGATGAAAAGGAGAGAGTAAATGTTTTCTTCATGCCACTAGGGACACAAGAAAACATAACAGGGCTCATTTAAAGAAAGGAATTTAGATTAGATAATATGCATGTATACAAATATATATATATATATACACACATACATGTAGTTTTCATAATGAAGGATGGGAAGCGTTGGAATAAATTGCTTGAAAAGGCTGTAAAATACCATTCCTGGGTGGGCAGGAGTCCAGAATAGACTGGACAACAGCAATTATATATGGCATAACAAGCTTCTCCTTGGAGATAATAGCTGGACTTAGCAATTTTTAGGAATCTTTCCACTTTTTTTCTTAATAATTTTTAGATAAACTCTTGTGAACCCAAAAAGTTGGATGGTCAAGTACCATAAAATCAAGAATAGTTCTAAACAAAAAGAAAAAAAAAAAAAAAAAAAGGAAAGTATGGAAAGTATGTGGGAACCTGCAAAACAGCCTCAGATTTCAGGAAAGAAAACTAATTTGTTAGTGCCTATAAAGACCACTGTAAGCGACTACAAAGAATTTGATTAGTATTTGTATATATTTGTATACATTGATCTAAATGTGTGAGCATTTCTGCTGTATTCTGAATTGAGCAGGATTTAAGCAGTGACATCACAAGAGTACTATACTCTCTGTGATTCTTCACTACAGCACTACAGCTCTGCATAATCACCATATGCCCAGCTCTTATTTCAGCAGCACTGCATTAGTTCTAATGGCAGGACTGATTCCAACGGATACATTCTTGCACCCTGGAAGCAGATCCTGCAATTTTAAGCATACATAAAGATTCAGTCCCCTCCAAAATAAAATTCACACTACTTTACTAGCAAATATTTTTTTATTATGAAAATGCATTGCTGCAAAATTTATGTTGCTCTACGTGAATCCTACACCACCATCCATAAACAAGTATGAACTGCATGTTTAGTTGGCAGACACCTAAAGGGCTTGTTCTCTTGATGAATTCTTGAAAACATGTTGACTGAAATTATATTTTTCATTGATTTATTATATTCAAAACATAATAAGTTCCAAATTCATATAAGGCTCACATTTTTTCTGCGCAATTTGATACTAACAAAACTACCAAAGGTAAGTACATACATGAACATCTGCTTATGGTAGGGAGGAACAACCATCTATTCTTCACTCTGAAAAATAAATCTGGGAAATCTAAGGCTAGGAAAAATAAGTTGAAGCATATCATGCTACATACTACTGTTATGTCAAAATATGCTGAACCATGGCATGCTTCTGCAGCTCTGGAGTGCTTGGTTTCTTTTTCTGTATAACTCATGGTTATGATGTCAAATTTGTACTATGATATCATTTCAAGAGCGCTGTTAGTATGTAAAACTATTCCTCTTCTGTAATGTATTTCTTTCTTTAGTAAGGTGGGTTGAAATTCAGTGGCTAGAAATGCTTACCCCAGGCACAGAGTGGGTGGTTAGCTGCTGACAATGTTTGTTGGAGTACTTAGTTTATTACTTCAGGGTTTGAATGTGATCCTTTCCTTTACAGCAAAGCTGGGTGTGTTAATATATCCTGCAGTGACATTAAAAGGCTTAAAGTGGTGATGCTGTCAAACTAACTGTGTCACCACATCCAAAGCTTTAAAATGCAGTTACAGCTTGAAAAATTATTAGGAAAAATTCCATATTCATACCCAGCTGATTTAATCCCCTTATGTACTTGATACATATCTGCTTACTTTAGTGACTAAAACAAACGTTTTATACTGTTAGCACTGCTAAACCAAGACAGACCTGAAAGATTGCACAGGATTTCACTCTGGTTCATATATCACCTGCAAACCTCTCAGGTGAATTCCGGCTGCATAATATTTATTATTGAGGATGATGTAACAGAGTAAAAGAAGATTCCTAGTTGAATTCATACAGTAGGCAGTTAAAAAAATAATCTTTTGACTCATATACAGAAAAACTCTTCTAAACTCTTTTAGTGACTGCAACACAGCACTTAACCACACATTGCAACATAACAAACAAACATACAAAGATAGTAATTGCTAATACAAAATCCACATCTGTAAATCAGGAATCCAGGACAACAGTCATGTCCAAACTTCTTCAAATCCGTAAGAGGCATGGTTTTTCTGTACCTCATGGAAGACTATAGTCTGTTTCCAAATCTCCTCTCAGTTGTGATTCTTTTAGATTGATCAACATTCAAATAAAGTGTTTTCCCAAAAGTGGTCCCAAGATAAATTAATAGGAGGGGGCATTTGTAGTATAAGAACCTCTTTATTTTAATTTTGCAGGAAATGTGTCCATACCCAACAATTAGTCTTGTTAGCTATCTGTATGGTCTTCTGGATCATTGAAAAAGGTACATTTTGGGTCCATGGATTCTTCTGATTTAACAGTCTGTGAACTTACTACACCATATAACAGGCAAAGACTTATATAACTGTATAACATGTTTAAACAGATATCTACAAAGGAAACAGGCTTATATTAATGTTGCAATCAATACTAATAAACCTCCTTGAACACAGTCAAATTCTGTATAAGATTCTATTTCAGTCCAAGTGCAGTTCATTAAGTTTTCTTAAGTTTTAGTTTTAAAGGAGTGATCTCTTCCGATTTCTACTCCGTCTCTGTACTTTATTTTAGTGTAGTGAATCCAGGAATTGACTCCCTTGAGTTTCACAGCTGTGTTGTTCAGCAACACCATACAGGGTCCTTTCCACTTCTCTTTCAAAGCTTTGTCCTTCCAGGTCTGAAGACAGACTTGAACTGCAGGTCAGAGGGGAGGTACAGGCACAGCCAATGGCACAAGTGCTTTCTCCTGGATATACCTATGTAATTATGAGAGCTTTTTCAAAAAATAATGTATATTCAGTGTGGATTTAGTTCCCCAAAATATTATTTTAGTCAGCTTTTCCTGTCTGTATTACTTCAGCTGTAGAATTTGGGCCTTGATCTGACAAGGACCAGAAGTCCAGTAAACGTTTTAATAGTCACTTTCAAATGGTAAAGACTATTTCTTACTCTTCTAACTGGCTGCCTATTTTAAGGTAGTAGAGAATCCTTTATGTTCAAATATGTGCTAGACACATTAAAAAAAAACAAAAAAACCAACATGAATACTGTTCACACAATAAAATTTTGAAAAAAAAAAATATGACCAGAAAGCTGACATACTTAGGGAATTTCTTCTAAATCCTGTGTACAACCTACATCACACTTCTCTCTCTGAGGTCTTGTGCTGGTTTACCCGCAATTTGAGTTAATTTTCTTCATGCAATTAAAAACTTTTCACCGTAGGATAAAGTAAAAAGTTTTCTCCAAGTGACTGTTCAGTGTTTGGGATTTGGTATGAAAAGAATGTAAGAATTTACTCATATCTTAGCTGTTGACAAGGGGAAGAAGGTCTTTTCAACTATCCAGCTGTGGGAGCAAGATAGGATCAGAGAGAAGCAGATCCAGGACAGCTGACCCAAGCTGGGCAACAGATGTATTTCATACCATGAACATCATGCTCCATATATAAGCAGGAAATTGCCAGTGACTGGCTTCTTTCCTCAATGGCCACCATCTGGGAGGTCTTCGTCTTGTTCTCATTCTTGCTCTCAATGCCCATTCCAATCTCCGCATTTTACTGCTCTTACTGTGCTTCAGTGTCTGCCCTCTGACCTTCACTGCTGGGAGCACACATTCCAGTGGCTAAGTATTTTGCTTTGTATCACTCTTTTATTATTGTTCTATTAAGTGTTTCCATCTCAAACCTCAAGTCTTCTCCCCTTTTACCCTTCCTTTCCTCTAGAGAAGGAAAATGGGAGAGGGTGGCTGTTTACCATTTGGGTTCTGCCAGGGACTAAACAGCAACATCATTCTATTCTAAGTTGGCTGATTTTTTATTTGCTCGTCCAGGCGAACAAATTAGAAGTGAAGAAAAAAGAACCAGACTAACTTGAATCAATGTAAAATAAAAAGTTTTCCTCTGTTATTCTGCATTGAAACAAACAAAACAAAAATTGTTGGATTCAAAAGAACAGAAAAGGAAAAAAAAGAAGCCATTTATACTTTTAGCAAAAATTTCTTCTGTTTGATTTGGGATTACTGTAACCCCAAAAAAGCAGTGGAAACGAAGTTGTAGATTCAGACATGTTTTGCAAAATCCGGAGGCAGGTGGTGGTTTACTTTCATTGAACACCTCAGCAATGATGAGATGTGACAATGCATCAGAATTTTCTCCAGTTGTGAGGGACTGACTAAATGTTAATGGGTCTCTTTTTGTGTTCCTGATTAATTTGCCTGAAGTTTCCATCTTTGTATTGTATCATTCTTTGGATGAAAAGGCATAAATATTTTGCTGCAAGTATCCTAAATTCTCTTTAGAAAAATATTCTCAGGCTACAGAATGCTTGTCTAGAAAATAACAGAATATCTATAGAAAATATCTTTGATAGTGGCACTGAAAATAATGGAGAACCTCACTCAAAAATCTTTGACAGATGGCTGGTGACACCAGGTGGCTTTGGGGTCCTACCACCTCTGGCAGCCAGCATATCATTTGTGGTTCCTAAAATCAGCTGTTAGCAGATTTGCCCTCAAATTATAAATTACCTTGTCTTTGGATAGAATCAGCAAGGTAAAAAAGAAAAAAGAAATGAGGTCATTGAATTTTTCTTGAGTTATTGAGAGTTTTACAAGCACAACTAACATTCTTCATATTAGCTTGTATGCATATTGTACGTATGTGCCAACTTAAAAAAAAAATAAAAACAAAACAAAAAAACCTCTCTGTGCCAGAAAATAAATGTAAGTGACAGACATGCAGAAAAAGTCATCTCTGCAATGTTAGTTTACTTTTGGGTTTTTATTACTCAGTTGGATACTTTCACATGACCCCTGCCTTGCTCAGTACAAGAATGGAATACATTCAGGAAAATAATGAGGTGTTGAATTTTTTTTTATCTTCTTTTTTTAAAGTGTGTCCTTAAGTCTTGTTTGTACTGCATTATTTAAACTTTCCTTTGAAGACATTTCTTTAGATTTCTTGGTGGTGCACACAATAAATGTCTTTATTTTTACAACTGCCTGTAAAGTGTGACTATAATATTACCTCTATTCCCTAGGTAAAGCACCAAGATTGAGAACCACTGATTTGGGGAGCCTGTGGTCTCAGATCACTTGGACTCAAGGACTCTGCCTGCTCTACCCTTCTTGAATCACAGCTCCCATACGTTACAGCCTTCACACCATCAGCATCAGCTGCCTTCCCATTTGGGGAACTCCTACCACCAAGAATCAAAGGCAGGTATGAGAGAAATGGGAAAGGTCATTAATCAGCAGTCTGAAAAAAGTGTTTTAAGCAACTGACCTATCATCAGGCAAAAATTCTGTGGTAGTTTCAGGGACAGAAATAGAAACCAGCTTTTCGGTGTCCTCACCCTGAGGTAACCTTTGTAGCCTTGTCTCAGGCATAGTATGAGTTCCAGGTTCTGCAAAAAGGAGGCAGGGGGCCCTGAGGAAGCAGCCTCCCTCATGCTTCAAGGCACTCTGTTTCTACTCTTCAGGCCACCCTCTCTGATACTGAATTGGGGTCCTGGGGCACAAAGGAACAGAGAGATATGTCATTAAGGACATAATGGGAGCCGTGCTGGAACAGAGCAAAGGCCACTCAGTATCATGTCTGACAACGGTTAGTAGAGGTTTCTTAAAGAAAGTGTAAGAAACAGATGAAACTTGGACTGTTGTAATTTTCTGCTTTATAATCATGAGAAGCTTAAGGTTTCCCCCACCCACAAATATTTTTTTTTTTTTTTCTTTTTTGTCTTTTTTTTTTTTAATCCAGAAGTTGTATCCAGGCTAGTGCACTTAACAGTTGCATTCATGAAATAAAGCTGCCCAATTAACTTCTGAACCTTTTTTTTTTTTCCCTGCACAATATCTTACAGCAAAAAGTTTCACAGTGGTGGACTGCAACAAATATATGTACCCAAAACAGTCTGCAGTCCTGTTTAGGACGCTCTACTTGTGGAGTGACATTGTGCATTTGAAACCCTTGGGTTCAACAGATAAATTATCCTGATTCCTACAAATTGAAAATGAGTGTTTTAACCCAAATGTAAAAATCAAGATGTTGATTGCTGTGTGGAATCCAAAACAGTGGAGTCAGGCAAGCTTTTTGAATGTCAAGACCCCTTTGGCAGCCTAAATCATGTCCATCTCCCTTTACAGGTAGCAGTTTCTCTGACATAGACCATATTGAGGAACAATGCTTGAATAATGACTTTTAGTGTTCCTAACTAACATGAACGCAAGGTGCTCACATAGTCAAAGGGCTTTATATATTTAGAAGCAAATTGTATAGAAAAAGCTTCATTGATATTGCTCAATATACCTGAATGCCCAGTAGGAATAGTCCTGCCTACTTTCTCCCCATATTTAAATATACAGGTGTACAGACAAAAATGATACAGTCATTTTAATTGTAAAGATAGAGTGAATTGATCTCTGAAATAAAACTGGATTATTTTTTTTTAATCTCCTCTGGATATACACCTGCAATCTTTTCACCATATGGTGAAATGTTGAGCATTTCACCTTAAATTCCTTGTTGAAGTCCATGGAGTTTGCTAAAATATAAAACTCCGAATGGCTGAGGATTACCTAGCTCATATGATTAGAAAAGTTCTACTATGTAACATTGGAAATACTAAATCTTGCCAGCAGATCGGACTAGTAGCCATACACCAAAACCATACAGATAAGTACCAGTTAAATGAACCACAATTCAAGGAAATTATGAATGACTGACCTTTATCAGGTAGTCATACAAAGGAGGAGCAACTGTACATCACCCCCAAAAGTTTTCTTTTTAAATCTCAGCCCATCATAATTATCCTAACTTACAAGTAATAAAATGTTTTGTGGGACAACTTAGGGAAGCAGAATGTCTGAGAGAAATTATACAGTTAATGGGGAATTGCTCAAGTTGCAATTTACTAAATATTGTTGCAAATTCCTTGTGTCAGGTTGCAATAAAAGCAAGATCTTAATGAATTAATTTATACTGTTTATATTAACTCCTAGATAATAACTAGCTGTACTTTTATGCAACATGAACCAAATATTTTGGATACCTGAGGTTAGACACCAAAAGTCTCACAGAATCAGTTGCTGCACAGATCCTTAGTCTCAGCATGAACTTAGATGGCTAAAAGCAGGCAGCTGCGTTTGAATATTGGTCTGTCACAATGCTACTGTGCAGGTCCAACAATTAATATCATTTGTTACTTCATCCTGATTGACCCTTGTATACCTGAGACGTTTGCTAAAAAATTTGTTTCCTGAAAAATGAAAGCAAGGATGAAAAACGAAAACTGGACTGCATGTGTATTGTTATAAACACTACCTAGGAGTACAGAGGAGTATAGTAGGTAATCATTTATTTGAGTGGCATATATTTACTTGAGTGTGCTGGACACTTCTCAATAATGCATAGCACCTCAAGCTAGGAAAGTGTGACTAACTAAAGGCAGGAATGCAAATGTTGCTGTGTAAGCTTTTTCTTCTTCAGCCCTTTATTTGCAGTGGAGAGGAAAGCAGAGGGGGAAGGAGGAAAACAAATTGTAAGAAGAGACTTGGTGTGCTCCATTTGCTGCTTGGGCTTCCTCCTGCTGTTTACCTTTAAAGAGATCTTACATGGATGTTTTTCTAAGAATAAATAAAGAAAAATAAGTAAAAAAGCCACATTTTCAAAGAATTTGCTTTGTGAAAAACCTGGACAGATTTATATAGCTAACTATGGAAACACAGCTGGAGAAAAAGTCACACCTGCACCCGAGATTCAAAAAGAATCTAAACCAAGATATAGTTAATAACTGAAAAAGTTAGCTTTGCTTGTTTTTGGGGGGGAAATCTATTTTTCTGTTCGTTATCTTTCTAAAGCATGGAAGAGAAAAAGCCAGGCTAAAAATATTTTTTAAAACTTGTCAGTACTTGCTTATCTCTGTGAATTTTTAATACTAGAACTCTTCAAGATTCAAACTGGAGCAACTCACTGAAGCTAACAGGGATGAGAATTTTACTTACAGTCTTTTTACACTGTTTCTTTGATATATAGATCTTCCACACTAAGGAAAGCTCTATCAGACCCTGACATTACAACATCACCCTCAGAAGAATTGGGCACACAAAGTAATGACACTGTGCTACAGCGAGCAGGTAGTTTTAGCAAGTGGCCACTAGCAAGTTTAACTTAGGACCAATACATCACCTTTAATCTGTGAATTCCAGAGCTCTTTAGAAATAGCTATCATCCTTAACATAAACTTGGATAAAGGACTTCTAATTATATGCAGCATTCCCAATGAAGCAGAGAAAGTCAATGCCAGAACAAAGATCAGAACAGAGCTCCCGCAAAGGCATGCCTGATGGGATTTAACCAGAAGGCTGAACGGTAGATTTTAACCAACAGTTTATAAAACTGCATTTTGATAATTAGATAGCTCACTGAAAGGAAGAATTTGATACTGTGGATTGGAGTTTCCCAATACTTCATGAACATTTCAAATCAATGATTGGAAGTATCACACTGAGCGAAAGGCTGGCCCTTTATTTTATTTGTTCGCAGTTGTCTTTAATTACTTGAGCCTAGCTTTACTCTTTTTGGAATAGAGAAAGCCACACAACTAATGGGTGTGGCCAGCTCATGCTTAAGGACAGTGACGGAGAAATCCATATGATTTCAAAAAAGTCCTCAGTAGGCATGGTGTGTAATTCACCCTGCTATCTGCCCCCACATCCCTCCTGTGGGCTGCTGGTCACTCTGCAAGCATCACTTTGCTTTTTTCAAAGACAAAGTTGGTGTCATCTTCTTGTACTAGGTACAAGAAGTGTTACTGCTTTTGGGCAACTTTTAAATTCTTCATTACTCTTTGAGGAATGAGACCAGATTCTGCAGGAATCACACCAGTGTATTCAGCAGGAAAGTCCACATTTCTTCACTTTGTGCTTTCACGCACTGTTACGATTTACTAAATACTCCCCAGGGGTCAATTCGTGTAGCAGCACTGTGCATTATGCAGTAACTACCGGCATAGTACTTACACCAGCACTGGAGAGAATTACACCTGAAATGCTCCCTTTGGTTTTATAGTACAGAACAGTGTCCTCCTCAATGCCTCCAACTTTACAGTATAAAGAACTAGAATGACTCACTGTCCCACTTCAGATTCAAAAGAAGACAGAGTTTTCCCTTGCTATTAAGGAAAAAAAATAATCTTTCAGACATCTTCTGTTCCAGATGTAAAGATGTGGCAGGCAATGTAAATTGAGCGTTCTTGGCAGATAGCTTCTTCCTAATGTTTATGAGTCAGGTTGTCAGACATGAACAGCAGGGTCAGCCAACTTCTTCTCTACAATAAGTGACATAGTTTTTTACTTGTAGAGACCTAAGTGATTTTGTGCTCTGGTTACCTTATTCTTATGTTTTTCTTCCAAGCAAAATTTTAAATGGTATTTCAAATTGTCTTCTGATGGGTATTTCCTATCTCTAGATGCAAAAGACTTTTCTAAAAAATTCTTTCTTCTTTAGGTACTATGGCAACAATTCAGGATTTCTTGCCATTAATTTGCAGTTATACAAATGAGCCACCACTGTCCATATTTACCTCTAGTCGATATCAGTGAAAGCAATTAAATGCAAAAGCAGTCAGTAGATGGGAGTTTACAAATGCTGAAGAAGCCTGTAAAGAGATGTGAAATCAAAGTCCTAGTTTTTTCTCAGACTCAAAACTGTTTGTATAACCATTTAGGGAATACTGATTGGAAATTATAGAGTCATACAGGAGTCATAGAGCCATAGAGTCCTAGGAATGTAAAACACCACTTGAATTTAGGGTGAAACACCAATGACTTGTCATCTCTCCTGGCACCAAGAGGTGAAGCTTCTACAGTTTAAAGACAGAAATATTAATATTTCTACCAAAATCTTATTGAGTAAAATATATATTTTTTTAATCCAAGAGACATAAAAAGCATAATTCCTTGATCACAGTATCAAAAGGATCATTTTCCCAAAACTTTCCGCTGTTGCAAAAACTTAATATCACGGATTTAAAGAGACAATCAGGTGTGTGATTTTCCATCAGGATTTCTTTTGATTTTTCGTATATTTCTATATCCATATTCTTTGTTATGATTTTTTATCCCATTAAGTGGTTATATGAGTATAGATGAATTTTAATGTAATTCTCTTTGACACTTATTTCATGGAAGAATGGGGGAAACTATGGAAACCTTATGAAGACATTAGTTGCCTAAGCACAGACACCTACTGGTTAAATGTCACCTTAGGATACCCTGGCTCATCTTTAGCTGCATTCTCAAACAGGTGTAGCATTGCTCCAAGTTCTGTTGTGCATCTGTCAACCCCATGACAACACCTGGGATAGTCTAGGGAACCTAATAATAGCAGTAGACACCTTTAGCATAAGCAGTTGGAGTGCTCCCCTATTGCAGAGCAGTGTTAAAGATTCAACTAGCACCAGCAAAGCCTGACCAGAGGTGGTATTTTTATAACCCCTGTACTTACGGTGGAATGGCAGTAACAAGAATGAAGTCTAAATATCTTCTGGTTCTCCTTCTAAAATACACCTCATGTAGCGAAAGAAAACCCCACTGTTGATCAAGCTAGGTCTCAAGATTAGATCATTATCTTGGACAGACTTATTTTCACTCTTCCAAATAATTTATTAATTAAACTCTCTTGTAATCTTCTGCAATAGCAGTAAAAGCCCACTGTTGTGGCAAGCCTAGAGCTGTCCCTCATGAACAGGCCCATGCAGAAATCCTCAGTTTACAATATCTTCTTCTGAACAGCCCAGAAACTTTAACTGGTATTCATTGCAGTTTTCAGAGTAATTGCGACATTTTATTTATATGACTACAGAGAAAAATATAAATGTTTCAACAGAAGGTCAGAGCCAGTTTCCATTTAGATTAATGGAAATTCTTGCATTCTTCTGAAATTATATCAAGCCCTTAATAAATAAAGCCTTATTTTACTTGAATAAAGTATGGAATAGCACTATTCCACAGAAGGTAAAAATAGTCTTTTTCTTTGAAATGCCTGTACTTGCAGGTTCCTTCCATTTCCAGCAGACGCATTAGCGTCACATTTCAATTTTGTACTTAATGTCAAAATATGATATTAAAAAAAAAAAAAAAAACAACCGTGGTTCCTCATTATGCTGAGCTGTACTTGCATAATTATTCTTCAGGCTTCACTTAATTATATGCCCCACCATGTGTTACTTTTCAACATCCTAAGTGGTACCATCTTACTGCTAGGAATATTAAACAATGAAAGGCAACATTCTTTTGTTTCGTTACAGGGCATGCTGTGTCTGAATTCAGTTTCCTCTCACAGGCCCTGTCCCCCTGGCTTCTGAATTATATTCTTTACAAGTGTTTCCAAGGAGGGCACTTACAGTCATGATTGCTTTACAATGTTAGGGTTGGTGTGTGGTTTTGTATTTCCTGTACTCCAGAATCTCCCCCATTATTCAGAATGATGTTTAAAATAATAACAATAATGAAAGAGAAGAATTAAAGGAACAGAAAAAGTAAAATAAACTACAGACATCAAGAAGTTTTATTTCAAGTCATGTTTTTCTTACCCTGTTGAGATCACAACCTAGTAATCAAGATGAGGAAAGAAGCATTGGAAAAACTACTTATCTACAAATGGTATTTCTTAGATTTCTAATACTGTGTTACCATAAAAGAACAGGAATGCTTAAGAATGAATGAAGAAAACCAGGTAGTGACTAAAAAGATACTGAAGATTTTGCTCCAATTCAATTGTATGGAAGTCTAGAGCAAACCTTGTATATTCTGAAAGCTTTTTCATCGTAGTACAAAAACATGGAACCACCTGACCTCACAAGTGTCAAACATTGTCAGATTGACTAACCAATCCAGAATGCTTTTTCGGACAATGATTTAGAAGGGTTTGATTCTGTGAAGCACATTGTTAATGCCCAAGTGAGACAGATGGGGTTTTTATATGGTTAACATCATTCTTTATCAGACAGAGAAACTGGGAATCCTAGGCCACTAGATTTAAATAAAATACTCCAATTGATTTAAATCAGCTTTGTGTCAAACTCAAAATGAGGATATACTAGGAGTGTCTCAAAGACAGGAAACTATTTTAATAGTTTAGCCCAATAAAAGTTAACTTCATTTTATTTTGTAGCTTATTTTGTATAACGATATTCCAAATTATAGTCCTAAAACAAAAACTCTCAAAAAAGCCAATGAAGACAAAAAAAACCAAACTCCATACTCTAATTAAATCTTACTGATAAATCATCCTGAAAAACAAAGCAACCTATCAATCATTTCCAATCAACAAATACCAACAGTTAATCACAGGCATATTCACACTTCAACATGGATCCACTTCTGTCTTTAAGCTTCTAATTAATAGTTGTGTTGTCAAAATGCAGACTCTTGAATAGTCCTTAAGACTTTTCCTGTACAGAAGATGATGAATCCTTGTGCTTAGCCAATCAAAAGTTTATTTACTTGTTAAAGAATTTGTCCCTCTAAAGTAGATTCAAAAAATAAAAATTACAATTCTTTGCCATTTTAGATCAATTTTGATTGTTGCAAAGTGAATATCTGATAAATAATTACTGAAAAAGGCACATCCCCCTGGGTTGTGGATTGCTGTTCCATGGATGTTACCTACTACGATGGATTTATTGTACCATGGTGGGTATTACGGGACAGATTTTGTCATCTTTACTCACACTTCATTCCAAGGATGTAATTTCCTTTACAGAGTGGAACCTATTCTTACTGATTCACTGAATAAAGAAGACTGAATAACATGTAAAAAAAAAAAAAAAAAAAAACACCAAGAAAAAGTTAGATTGTTTCTAAGGTGAGTATGTCCAAGACTGGATCATTTTTTTTTTTAACAAAGCTGAGACGAATGTGAGGCTCAGATGGGCTTCTACTTACCAGCTACTTTTGTAATCAAAACTTTCTCAGTTTGCAATCATCTCTGAAGCTTCCAGTCCCCCTTGGCTTCTTGATTCTGCATGGTGAAGATAGCCTTACAGTTATCGAGCCTACTTGAAAGCTACTGTTTCATAGATGGGCAAATGCAGTAAAATAATACCCAAAGACAAATGCTGACAGTCTTGTTTTCTGTCTCCCAAGAAATGTTCCTTTCACAAGACAAAACTGCTATGGTAGCTGTTTCACTGAACTATTTAAAAATTAGAACAAAAGTATACCTGTAGTTAAAATGATGAAAATGGATTTACTTACAGAAAAAAAAAAAAAAGTATACTGAATTGAATTGATAGCTGAAGCTATCACAGTAGTTTTCAACATCTCCTCTATGAAGCTTCCCAATGTGTTGAAAGGGCATTATAGTAGACATTTAGACATTTTGCATTGTCACTGTGTTACCTCAAAGGGATATGCAATATCTATTTTTGAAAAAAAAGTCTGCTTTAGTTTGAAATTCTTTTAGCAGCAGCATAATGAAAGATTGCAGTTTTATGGTATCAAAGGCCTCTCCCTTTTCAAACTAGCTGTACTTCGTTCCCTGGTTTTGCAAAAGACACTTTGTGGATTTGTATGTTTTAAAATAAATAATTAAAAATCATAAAGGCTTTTCAGAAATAGCCAAAAGGAATTGAATCCTGCAAATGAAATTTTTTGTGTCTCATGCTTTTCTGGATGAACAATCACAAATATTGTCCGGTGATCTTGTCCTAGTCACCCACAGACAGACAATGATCAAACAGTACTTTCCACAACCTGGTTTGTCTGTGAGTTGCAGTGACTCCCTCAGTTTCCTGTTTCCCAGCTTGCTGAGAAAAGTTGCAAACAACTGTCCCTATCCTCAGCTGTTCCTCATCTGTTCCTCACTGTCTCCTTCCCTAAATAACTGTCCACAAGAGGGCTAGACATACCATAGTTTAAAAACACAAACCAAAAATCCATTAAAAAATAATATAGACACCAATATCATAATTGGATTTTTATATGGACTGGAATTTTTCTGAAACTCAAATGCTATAGTAGATAGAAATTCATAAGCCTGTAAGATGGTTAAATTTGTACTTGTGCACATCCATAAGGCTTAACTGACAATTAGAAATTACAAGTTAAGAAAAATGACCACAGAGCTGTACTGTTCATAAAGACATATTTGAATAAGTAGATTTTGTTTCAAAAACAAATTAACAGATAACACCTAACATGCAACACCAGAAAAAGTATTTTCAAATGCTAAATAAAGAACTCGTCTTGCAATAAAACAGTTTTTTTTCCCTAAGGCTACTCTGTGCCTTCATGATTCATTATAAAGCTTCAAACTAACAAAAAAACAACAACCAAAACAAAACAAAACAAAACAACACAACAAAAAAAAGCCTCTTCTGCTTGCTTTGCTGCTATTTCAGTGTGCAGTTGCACCCAATATGCCCGTGCCAGTGAAGGCAGGGAAAAAACACAAACTAAAGAAGTGAAAAAGGTAAATTCTCCTTTGTTACTCTGTTAAGAAAATTAAGTACAGTCTTTAAGCATTATGAGAACACTTTTTTCCTTCATCAAACTAATGGCTTTTAAGGAATCAAGTACATTCTGGGGCTACTGCCACACACAAAAAATATTAATTCTCTCATGGACAGACTGTGATTTGCCTTAGCATGGTTCAAAGAAAGGAATGAAATCTTTCATCTGACCAGCCTGAAAGCTGTCTCCAGCCCTCCCCATTTTTTTGAACCTGGTAAGAACACTCTCACTAACTGCACACTGAATGGTGTGAACAAAACAGTCTGGCTACTGCTCTACTCTCCAGTGTACCTTTCTTCCAAGAAACCCCTCAACTATTACTATATTTGGGACCAACAATCTCAGAGATTCAAAGACACAAGAAAAAGGGAAAACGAACGGAAATTTCATTGAAGCTTGAATTTAGAAAAGCTGCAGACAATATTCATAGCTCAGAAATTATAAAATCCTACAAGAACATTTCTGTATCCTTTTGTTTTGACTAAAAGCTCTTGACTATATAATTCCAAGAAATTTAGGAACTCAGGTTTTGAAAACCCACTTAAACCAGAAATAAGTATCTTTAAAGATAGTTCTACACTATTCTGGGTATGAACCAATTGGGGGAAAAAAAGGACAAAAAAAGAGAAAAGATTCATAACAAGGGTAATACAGTATTAAGGTTTTCTGCATAGAACTTTGAGCTTCACATGCTTTTGATAAACCCAGAGTACAGAGTGTGCTTAAAATAGTTTTGTTTGTCTGTTTTCCTCTTCTCTTCTTTTAGCTAGTAAAAAAAAAAAAAAAAAAAAAAAAAAGAGAGAGAGAGAAAACTAAGCAAAAAAGCATTTGGATTGATGCCCAAAGTCCCATTTTAAGGTTGTGTGCATTTTTCTCCCAGTTACCTAATGATAGAGACAATGGTAGAGAAAGAGCCATAAAATGTTCACTATACATAAAAAGTTGTACTGAAAGACCTTTGTTAAAGTTGTAAAATCAAGTACTCAAGAGACAGCAAAGCAAGAATTAATCTTGCCTCCCTTCATATGTAACATCACGTAGTATTCAACTACACTATGATGCAGGGTTTTTTTCTACAGCCTCCCCTCGCCTCATTCAAGGTATGTGAAGAATGGAGTTCAAGTAATGAGCAGGTCTTTTCTATCTTGTTTATTTCTATTGTTTAGTGTATGTCCCTGCCTCACCCATGTCCACCACCACTTCAACCCTGAACCGAAGACAGAGCTACTCACCTACTTAAGGGCTTCCCTACGGTGCTCATCACAGAAAGTTCTGTGAAGGTTAATTTATCTTAACAAAACATCTCTGAAGTGACAGGATAATATATCCCACCTTACAGACAGGCAGCAGGGTCACATAGGGAACAGTCAATGCTGATCTACCCAGGACTTTGTGGGTTTTTTGTCAGGTTTTGTAATAATTTTCACCTTCAAACACAGCACCCATTCATGTTAATTGCAGCTATGACTGCTCTGTGCTTTTTCATCTCAGCTTCCAGGATCCTGAGGTGAACATACAGCAATGAGAAGCACACTGTTACTCATCATCTGTGAAACATCTGATGTAAGGGACTGTGCAGCATCTCTCAGGTACTTTGGCAGTCAGAGATGTACTCTACTTCTCCACGTCAGAACTTAGGTGTCCTGAGGGGAAGGCATCCTTTCTCTTGCAATACTTGTAAGAAATAAGGTAGAAGTACCATGTACAATAACATCCTTTACTTCCCAGACCTGAGAAGGTAGCTGTTATTAGACTGGGACAATTTTGTTTACTGAGTGAAGTATGAGCCCAGGTTAAAAATAGGAGAGGCTCACCTGAAGTAGAGCTTGCTCATAATTGCATGAGAATGAAAGGAATTAATTAAGATAATGGATAAAATTCATGATGACATTTTTTAACTTTCGACCTCTTCATTATTGCTTCAGCTCCTTGTCACACTTTTCTTTTGCCTTTCTCCTGTTTTTACAGATTCTAATTACGGGTTTTTTTGCACTGCTAGTCCTTTTGCATGTCTGTTCACTCTGCGAAGATGCCCTACATGCACTTAGTCAGCATTCAGGGATGTAAGGAGTTTAGGTGCGATGAATGAAAACAGGATGCTAAGGGATATGAGCTGTTACTGAGTATATGCAACCCATATATTTTCAGGCCTTTTAATATGGCCAGTTGTGCCAGAATATTTACAAGATTGGCAAAGGTACAATGTCTAAACACAAATGAAAACTCCATAATATATAATGTCCCTTATCCAGTAAGAGCGTGACGGTATTTAGAACAAAAGATCTTAAAGGTAAAACAGTATATATTTCTAACATTTATTATAGTGCCCTCCTCTTCCACTTTTGGTTTCATAGATAGATATTACGTATTTGAATGACAGTGGGGGAAACTAACATTTCTAAATAAAATAGAAACATCACAGCCCAAATGCTTAGTTTCACAAAATTACGCATTTATAAATTACGAGCATGGAGTGTATGGCTTGTGTTTATGAAGAACAGTAATCAGAACAAGCAATCTCATTGAAGGAACAAAAGGAATAATTTGACAAGCGATCTTCAGATTGGTAAGTGTCCCAAATGTTACTAGTTTTGAAAGATCATACCTTTAGTCTCTGTCATGATTAAGGTCATGGTGTTACCCTCATTGCAAAATAGCTCTCTGTTACATTGCCATTTCTGGGAGCCCATGGTGACATTATACACAAGTATGAGAAATTCTTATCTCAGAAGTATTTAAAACATACAGGTTTGTTTAACTTTTCTCTATTATTTGAAGACTGCAAATTCTCTGAGCATAGCCAAGGCTCTCATGCGGTTTGGATACAGGAAATTCTGTGCATGTTATCTCCTTAAACTGAATAAATATGTAATTATGTAAGAAGTCCCACTGATACTCTCAGGTTTGAAAGTTAACTCTTCACAAATTTTTGCAGAATAATTACCAAAATAATTACTGTTATGTTACGCTGCTACTAGATCTACTAAACTTGCACGTATAGAAACACTGAAAAGTGATTGGTTGATGGGTTGGTTTGTTTATTTTCTCCTTTACAGGTACAGCTTTTTCATAACCTTCCTATATATTTTAAATTACTTGCAGCAAAGATGCAGTGATCCTGTTGCAGAAAGTCAGCAGTGACATGGTGGAAGAGGCTCATATGAGCACTTCAGCTAACAAAGAAAAACAGTAGTCCTCAGCAAGGAAAACCAACCAACTTTTTAACTTCTATAAATCAGAAATTTCATCAAGAAATGTAAAATTTCCCTTGAAATAGTAAAAAAAATCTTTGAAATAACAATAATGATGAAAAGAAGAAAATATCAAACAATCAAGTAAAATAATATAATATAAACCAGTAACTTTTTTATTTTCATTCTTAGCAATTTGTTGGATAGCAACACTCATTCATGGTCTCATTCAGAGAGATAAGACATCAGCTGACCAGCTTCTTGCAGGACAAGGCAACCCGTACCTTCACATGTGTTTGTGGGAGCAAAGCATTCTCACCTTATTGTTGACTGGTAACACAGTAACTTTCATTTTGAACCTTTATTGAGGTTGGAATCGTAATCTCCATAGGCACTTTTTTCCTTAATAGTTAAAAGTAGATGCATAGACCTGGGGTCTGTAAACAGGACAGAGTGGTAAAAGTGTACAGCTGTTTATGGGTTTGAAGGAGCACTTGATCTGGAGCATGTAGTGAAACCGTAATAAGACACAGGATGAACTATGCAATTCAGCATCAAAGCAGCATAAACGGGTCTTCCATTATTATATTTCTTTAGCATGTTTGAAAAGTCATTCCTTTGTGCACATATGTTCTATCTATGACCTGGGAGAGTGTCTGTTGAAAACTCATCTGTTAGAATCATTGAAAGAGAAAAAAAAGACCCAGTAAATCATCACATAAACCATATCATTTGTGCCATAAAGCACAACTGATACTTCTCACGTAAGTTAGGCTACATGAAAACTCTTTCTACAGCACAAAAGGTAGAGGTTTCATACAAGATTCAGGCTAGACATGAGGAAGAAATTGTTTACAATGAGGGCAGTAAAACATTGGAACAGATCACCCAGAGAAGTGGTAGGTGCACCATTCCTGGAGACATTCAAGGCCAAGCTGGATGGAGCTCTGAGCAACCTGATCTGGGTGAAGATGTCCCTCCTCATTGCAGGGTTGTTGGACTATATGACCTTAGAACGTCCCTTCTAACCCACTCTATTCTATGATTCTATGATTCTAAGGTAATGAGACACATTCACTGTCCAGGTTCATATAGCATGGTTGATTGTGGACAAGCCACATCCATCAAGGTGAAATTTAACATTGATAGAATAAGTTGGATTATTTCTGTTTTCTGCTTGCAATATTTGACAGAATCATATGGCTTGTTACAGCATACGAATAAAGTAAAAAGAATAAACATGTAACCAAGTTTTAGGATTATTTCAATTAAATTCTTTTCTCAATAAATACATCCTCTGTTTTGATATTTTAATAGTCATGTATGTTATTATTTACCTCTCTGTGGCAGTAATATCAGAATTTCTTAGTTCCATTGACTACAAGGTATTTGGGAGAATTATTCTTCTTTCTAAATTACAATTTAATAAAATTAAATTTACCTATCAAGTGTCTTGAACTGGAATAGGCCAAAAAGAGGGGAGAAAAAAAGTGATCTATTTTTGTTTTCTGCTTTCCTTCTAGACCAGGTGATGCTGCTTGGATTATTTTTCCTCCTGTCTAATTTACATTTAACTTGGCTGCTGATAATATGTCTCTAATTTGTAATTTCAACTGATTACTGATGACGTACATGGATTTGAAGTGAATCCTATAATCAGCCTTCATTTTCAGAAGTGACTTAGGATTTTGGCTGCCCATCTGAAAAGGACCTGATTTCTTTTATAGAAATTATTGAAACATTCACCATCTGAACCTGTAAGGACCTCTATAGTGTGTGTATAATCACTGAATCACTCAAGTCCTTAGCTACTTCAGATAATTTAGATCCACCACCTTTAAAGATTTGTGCTTTTCTTTGATTCTGCAGGTTTCTTTGCTTTTGATTATATCCATCATGACCCCCCTTAAAGTAATTAAAACTCTAAAAATCTTTCAGGCAATTTTTTTTTTTCCTATTTGGGGGATCATTTTAAACATTTAAATAATTTTTGGTTTATTGTACTTATTTTTTTACTCAAAATTATTGCTATGCTTAAGATATTACATCAGTGGGATAGAGCATTACCCTGTGGAAATGCCTCCCTTATTTTCATTAAAAAATCATGGGAACTCATGCAGTTATAAAACAAATACATGCTAAAATGTAGGTAAAATTATTGTTCTTCAGTCAGATAGCATTAATTCAGCGAAACAGACCTCTGCAGCTATGTCAGATATCTTGTAATACTTGTAATAATTTGAATGGTGCAGTAAGTAAGGTGAAAGTTGCACCTTGTACCATTGTATAAATGCTGCAGTCCCATTGCCAGAAATGACAGAACCTGTTCAATTTTTCATCCAACAGAAGAACATTTTGCCCATGTGGACAAAATTCTCTTTAATTTGGTATGGCTTTCATTTCTTTTTAGTCTGTGATTAGCAGTTAAGTTCAGCTATTTGGCAGTATGAGTGATTATCAGGTGCTCTTTTCAGATTCTATTTAGTCTTTGTCTCAGCCTTGTGAAAGTATTTGGTGTTTGCTTAGTGCAACAAGCACTTTCTAGATGGCTTCTTACTACAAGCAGCACGGTGATTTTGTCAGAAAACTTCCCTCAGTGCAGACATTTTTCAGGGTGTTTTGAACACCTGACACAGTCAAGGTTAGTCTCTTTTCCAAATGTTATAAATATACATAGGCAAAAAACAGGAAAGAGAGAAAAATCATTCACTGCAGGAAGTATCATTCTTTAATATGCGGTAAACATCTTCTCTAGTATACATGCATAAATATATTACTGTGAGTAATCTGTAGGATATCAAAATCTATTTTTATCTTGCTTAATATTTCTTCTATATAAATCTATATATCCATATAGATGCATCTGCATGTATCCTATACACACTCTAAGAATCATCTTTCTCTGTCTTCAAAGACAAAATGAATAATATTTTAATGTAAGATGCTTGAAGCATAGTTATTTGGAGCAGGCAATAGCGACTGCAATAGGATTACTGAGTAACTATTTTCTCCTCAGCCCCTGTGAGTGAGAGAGAAAAAGGAGAAAACAGAAACAGCTTAACTCACCAAAAATCAAACCACTGCATTGCCCTCTTAGCCACTGAGTGTTTTGGAATGTGAGACCGAAGATTACATCAGTACAATAAAGACTCCCTGCTCTCTCTACAATCACAAGCTGTACACCAAAAAAAAAAAAAAAAGCGCAGCTTTACCCCAGCATCAGAATCAGTAGCCCAAGTCAGAACAGGTAGAGAGGTGTAGAGAACAGGGAGAGAGAGGGAAGGGTTAAAGGCATTATCGCAGCCATTAGAGGGAAAAGTTGAAGCAATTCAAGCACAGTAGACTCTCTCTCTCCCCCCCTCCCCTTTCTTTCCCCCACACCCCTCTTCCCAAGCTGGATCAGTGTGTAGGGAGGGCAGTCATCACGCCATCCTGAGCAGCAAAGCTGAAGCTGGACGAAGCTGCCAGGTAGCTGAGAAAAGGCACAGAAGGCAGCTGATACCCACTTTTCAACGTTGGTGGTTTGTTTTTTTTTTTTTTCCTGTAGTCTGAATCTGGACTTCAAGCAACACAGCGCCTGAGACAGCTCATCTGAACCACACTGTATTGCAATACTCGCTCTTCCCAAAGAAAAAGATTCCACTGAGTAGCAGAATGCTGCCGGTGTCGCAGCTAGGGCTACAATACAGAGCCTTTTTGTAACATTTTAAAATCTCTTTCTGTTCATATATTTACACAAACGTACATACACTCATATAATAATTCTTCCTTTTTTGAGATCACCTTTGGTTTTTCTTACCCTGATGTGACTTCTTCATCTTGGAATGATGGGGATCTTTCTAGCTTATGTTGGATTCATTTTCTTTTCAGTTATGTATATTCAACAAGGACTTTCTACCCAAGGTAAGATCAGTTATTGTCAAATACGTATGTGTGTTTTTCTATGCTAAAACAGACTGAGAACGTGACGGGGGAGGGGGGGGGCGCGCAGTACGAGGGAGAGGATGATAAAAAGAATAAAAAGAAGGAAAACAAGAACAATGCATAGGAGATGAGGACACCGAGCATCAGGTTTACATTTAGTGTAAAAATTGTCTGTAAATATGAACAACAGTGAGAAGTTTCCTCAAAGTGGGAAGAAAACAGGCTTCCTTTACTTGATTGCAAAAAGGGAGATTACAGGTACTTTGCAGAAGAGTAAAGGGGTGTTTTTGAATGGACATATATGTGTTTTGGTTGTGCATGTTTGTGTATTTGCATGTAGGCATACAAGAAACATCTATCCGTGCATGCATAATTACTGCATTCAGACCGAGTACCGGATGACTAAATCCACTGCCTCCCTTAAAATATTGCAGTCTCCTTTCGTGTCGCGTCCCCTTTCCTCCTCTATTATCCTGCAGTCCTCAGAGTCAGACCTTCATTTCGGTTCTGTGACTACGTGTTTATTTGCAACCCTCACCCGAAAAAAAAAAAAAAAAAAAAAAAAGGGGGGGGGGGGGAGAAAAAGACAAAATCGACTTCTTTGAAGCTTTGAAGACCTCCCTCCCAACCCCCGTCGCCTTCCTCCCTCCTCGCCGAAAGGCGCGCCTTGCATTTCAAGCAGCCCCGGCGCCGCAGGAACCAGTTGTTTGGGACCTCGAGGCTGCGGCGACCGTGTCAGCACCATGGACAGATCGCGTGGGGCCGCCCCTTGAGCCCGCTGCCCCCGCCCACCGCCCCCTGCTCGCCGGCCGCTGCTCCCTGCCCGCCGCCCCCTACCCGCCGACCCCTGCTCCTTGTCACTCGCCCACCGTCCCCTACTCCCGCCCGCCGGTCCATGCCCGCCGCCCCCCGCTCCGTGCCCATCGCTCGCCGTTCCCTGCCGGCAGCTCCCCGCCGGCTTTGCGAGCCTCTGCCGGGTTGCGCTCGGCGGTGCGCCCCGGGAGAATGCTGACAATACTCCCCTCCGCTCCACCATGCCACTCACACGCGCTGACCAGGAGGCGACGGAAAGAACAGACAGGAAAAAACAAACAAACAAACAAACAAACAAAAAAAAAAAAAAAAAAACCAAACCAAACCACAACTTAGAACCTCGAATATAGAAAATGCACAGTCCTTTTGTCAGTTTAACCAGTGACTAGGAGTCACTCACTAACTGCTGAGGGCCAGGGGATGCAGAAAAAGGGACACTGTGAAATATGAAGCTGGTAGCTTTGCTAAGTATCTGTTGCCAAGCTCAAACATAAGGGGAGAATGGAGTAACACTGGCTGAGTGTATTGCCAAATTATCCCTCTGATTCCAGGTTAGCTAGGAAGACTGGATAAAGAGAGAGAAAGAGAGGAGGAGACAACGAGCAATATTTCCTTTCACATCATAATGTGATCTAGTCAATCTTTAACAATCCATAACAGAAAATAACATTGCTGTGTGTTTCCAAATTTTCCTCTTCTTGAAACACAGATTTTATTTATTATCTGTAGCCCCCTCCACTTGGCTATCATGGTTCATTATGTTGCACAATTTTAAAGTAAGTTATAGGAGAGGATGAGAAGAAAGCAAAGACTGAGACCTTTAAAAATACTTGTGTCCTGGACTAGGTCCATCAGGATTAGATTTTAAACCTAGCAGTGGTATGCTGAAATGTGTAGGTCCTGTCTGTTAAATGACCGGGATATAAAGGTGAAGATTACTTCAAGAAAGTGTCTGTCAGGACTGATAAACAAGATGTATTTCTTCTTGCTCTGATTATGCAAGTATTGGTTCTCAAAGAGAGTAACTAGCTCAGGTAAAGCCTTTGTAATAAGCATTTTGATGAGTGGTCATAACCCACACCTCAGGAAACTGTCTGTTCCAACAGCTGCTCCAGCCGGCTGTGGAAGGTTTAACAATTTGCACATCTGCAGCTCAGCCCTACAAAATACAATAAATTGGTCTATTTTTTTCCTCCTCCCAACTGGTCTTGCACAAAATCCCTCAGTGAGTCTGGTGAAATACTGCATTCTGCCCAAGGGTATTTGGACCTAATTAAGTGAAACTTTCCTAGCCCATGGGAACACGGAGTGGGGGGTAGGGGGGGAGGTCTGTTGCATCTCCCATGAACAGAGTTTAGAGTGTGAAGAAGGTGGATTTGTGCATAAAGCAATAAAGGTATGAGAGAAACTGGAGGAGATAATGTGTAGGAAAACTG